>NW_012105365.1:5095189-5096597 GCF_000951045.1 Mandrillus leucophaeus
AAAAAAAAAAACACCACAAAACAAAAAACAAACCAAAAAAAACCAATTTGTTATGTCTATTAGATTATATTCTGTCTGTATATTAATTTGAGGATGTATTTTTCACAGTCCCCATATCCTGCTGTTTTTCTACAGAGAATTACTTGGTATTTCCCTTTGTTAATTTTTTTGTTAATAAATGAATTGTTTGTCATGGTATTCAGTCTTACAGTTTTATTGAGATATTTTTGTCTTCCTCTGATCTTAATCTAAAATCTTCTTGATCAGATCAGCAATTCTTCTAGCAGATATTTTTTCTAGGTTCTTGTGAGATGTACTTCATCCCTTGCCAGAAGCTACATCAAATACTTTGGTAATCTTTATAGAATTTCTTGGCTTGGAATTATATAAACATATTGATGAAATTCATGTATCTTCTGCTAAGAGCTTTAGCTTAAGGGGGAAAAAAAAAAGCCTAAGGCTTAAGGTATTTTTTGTTGTTGTTGTTTTCCCCTTATGGGACAATACACTGATGAATACAATCATTTCCTTCTTTTGATATTTATTTCCTTATTTATTGTTCTTGCTTGGGTTTCTTACCACTTATCACTCACATCTTTCTTATTATTGAAAGAATTAACAGAATAAAGATAGTTTTAAAGTTATTGAGAACTTAAGTACTTTAAAAAGTCTACACTGTGAATTATTCTTGGTATTTTTATTTCTTGAACATATTTCAGAGAAAAAAATTCTGAGACATTTGAATCTATGGAAAATTTTAAAATACATGCAATGCTTCTTTTAGCAAGAAGAATTTTGGTTTCCTCATTTTTATTTCAGATTTAAGTCTTTGCCTAGAAAATGGGGAAGACAAACGACTAGAGATAAATCAGATCAATATTCTACTTGCAGTATAATTCTTTAGAATAATGGTTTCAGAGCATTGCTTTCAATAGTTCACCTTCATTCTTAACCCTATTTGCAAGTTCACCAACAACATGTTAAGTCCAGATCTGGCTATAGAACTAGGAGCTTTATTCTCTGTGTTAGTGTTACTTTTTAAAGACAACTGGTAGGTTCTTTGCTCTCACTGTACTTGGATTTTGTTTGCTGGTTCTCAGGCTAGGATTGCTTGAGTTTTAATTTCTGGCTGTCTTGAGGCTTCCAACTAAAACAGACACAGAATACTTTGGAAGCAGGGATACTGTGTTTTCCATAAAGACATAACTAAGCATAGCTTATCACTTCTGACCTGCTATGGAAGATGTCCTGGGTCTATAAATCCTACTTAAAAATGGTGGTATCTTTCCAGAAAGAACTAAAGTGTATCTAGCAACTGTCAGACCACCTTGATTACACTACTGGTTCTCCAAGAAACCCTAAACATGAAATATGTCATATATGTCACGAAAACTTAGATATGAAATTT
>NW_012105365.1:5100135-5101622 GCF_000951045.1 Mandrillus leucophaeus
CCAGGATGGTCTCGATCTCCTGACCTCGTGATCCGCCCGTCTCGGCCTCCCAAAGTGCTGGGATTACAGGCTTGAGCCACCGCGCCCGGCCCAGTTTCCCATTCTTTTTGGGCCATTTTCTCCCGTCTTAAAGGCTCCTTCCTATTTTTTGAACTTTGAGAAATCTTTGCTAGATTCTATTTATTTGGCTAGGTAGGCATATTTACCTTTTCCCAAGCCACCTGTCAATTTCCTAGTAAGTTCTTCTTAGCCAGAGTGAAATTGAAAATAATAAAGTTTTAAGAATTAATAAAAATCGTAATTTTCTTTTATGATACTCCTGTTTTCAGGTAAATGTTACCTTTCTGTGGGCTTCTAAAAGAGCAAAGAAACAGCATGGTGACATATCTTGTACAGGTTTGGTGACCAAATATGCTTGACCTCAGCAGAAGACCAACAGGTCAAAGAGAAATCTGGAAGTAGAAAGCATTATTTGGACAGATGATGGGAACAGGGTCTCCAGAAGATGATGGTAGGGAGAATAGTATGATTCTGATCAGCTTATTAGACTTAGGCAAGACATCAGCTGGCAACTGGAAATCTGGAGTTCTGGAACTACTTCTCATAACAGACATCTTTTTAAAAAGGTGTCAAGGTGCCAAGTGGATTAGTGCTTAAGCTAGGAATCTTGTTCTAATTAATTAGGCCTTTAGTGATAAATGGAAATTAAGTGGAAGTCAAGTCATATAAATGAGAAAATGCAGAATAGGCTGGTGAAGACTCAGGGATAATAAAGCAGGCAGATGCCTAGGGCTCCAACCAGTTATACCAACACAGGACTTTGAGCTACTGGTGGCTTTGTATTTAATATACATGATGTGCCTCAATTAAGATTGGCTTAAAGACTATATAAGGCTTAGAATGCAGATTTAAGGACTTGGCACCTACTGTTGCAAAGGACTAAACTGGAGAAAAGGTACGAATAACCAAAATAAAAGCATGACTATATTAAATCCTCTAATTTGGCCAAAATAAGTTTCTATAATAGCAGATGAAAAGATGGTTAAATACCATTACTTTACCCCACCTCTGTTTAAGGGTCTATTGGAAAAGCTTTATTCATATACTTCATCTACATATATGGCCTACATGATTGCCCAACTTCCCACAGTATTTCTGCTTTTTTTTCTTTATGCTTATCTCCCAAATTTTGCTACTCTTCCACGAAATAAATTTGCTGTAGTTATGTTCATGATTTTTAGTGATCATTTGCATTTTCTTAAAACAGAGGCTAATATCGAGCCCATTTTAATGTTTTAACATAGATAACTTTTACATATTTTAGTCACTGATTATACCACTAAAATTAGAATACACTTATGAGATTATATCTGCCTTAAAACACAATTTATTGGCCGGGCGCGGTGGCTCAAGCCTGTAATCCCAGCACTTTGGGAGGCCGAGACGGGCGGATCACGAGGTCAGGAGATCGAGACCATCCAGGCTAA
>NW_012105365.1:5103462-5122569 GCF_000951045.1 Mandrillus leucophaeus
TTCACCATGTTAGCCAAGATGGTCTCGATCTCCTGACCTTATGATCCACCCTCCTCAGACTCCCAAAGTACTAGGATTACAGGCGTGAGGCACTGCACCCGGCCAGTTTGGGGCACTATTATAACAACTAGTGTTATGCTAATTTATATAAGAATACAAAATGAATAATATGTTGCCCTCAGTAAGCTTCCAGCCAATTTGTATAAAGAGAATATGTCCAAGTTATTGTAATAGAAAAGTTATTTTAAAGATATATTAGGAAGCAAGGAAGAGGAGATGAGTCCTTGGCCTAGGGCTAGGAGTCATATTTCTGAGAAATCTTGTTAAGCAAAGGTGATAAATGCATTGGGACTTAATAGATGAATATAATTTAGTCACTCAGAGAGAGCAAGAAATTCTATGCAGAAAGTGTAGGTGTGAGAAAAATCATGGGGTCCAGAAACAGTAGTATATAGTGAATAATAAGCAGTTTAGTGTTCTAGAAAATCATATATGGATAAGGAGTGATGGGGACTTAAAGTTGTAAACATACTCAGGGATCAGATTACTGAGTCTTCTGGCTATGTAAAGAAACTTTGACTATAACTGTGGATAATGGGAGATATCTTTTAGGTGTTCATTAAGTGAGATGACATTAATAGATTTATAGCTTTAATAGATTTTTCTGAAAGTTGTAAAGGGATAGTGGCTGTGGTGATTTTAATCTATTTGCAAGTTCTTTGATACTCCTTCTCTTAGAAGGTAGAGCCTAATTTCCTTCCCCTTGAATGTGGGCTGAACCTAATGACTCATTTCTAACAAAGAGAATAAAATGAAGTGACAGTGTATAACTTCAGAAACTAGATCACAGAAGTCATGCAGCTTCTTCTTTGTTCTCTTTCTCTTGGATCTCTGGCCCTGGGAGAGACAGCTGCCATGTAAGGACACTCAGAAAGACCTGTAGAGAGGCCTGTGTGGAAGGAATGGAGGCCTTCTACCAGTAGATACATGAGGAAAACGTCTTGGGGGTGAAACTTTTGGTCCTGGTCAAGCCTCCAGATGACATCAGAGAAAGCCAACAGCTGGACTGCAATCTTTGGAGAGACCTGAGCCAGTACCACCCAGCTAAGCTATGCCTGGATTCCTAATCATTAGAAACCATGAGGAAGAATAATAAATGCTTGTTTTAAATGGCTACATTTTGGTGCAATGTGTTAGACAACAGTAGATAACCAATATACTGGTTTTAGATGGGAACAGGACTTCAGTGTAGGCAGATAAGTTAGGAGCCTGCTATAGTTGGTGAGGTTAAAAGTCATGAAGGTCTAGTTTAGAGTAGGTAAAGGTGGGTAGGATACATAAAAAGAGTAGGAGTCAAAAATTTCTCGGACTTAGAGAATGATTAAATATGGAGATAGAGGAAGGAGTCTATGTTGATTCCCATGTTTCTGACTTGGGCAACCAGGGTGAGAGTGTTGCTGATGCCCTGAGGAGAAGCATATTGGAGAGAGAATGGATTCAGTTTGGGACATCCAGTTTGAATTTTCTGAGATGTCCAGGTGAAATGTCTTGAATAGATGTACCAATGAAGAGATAGGGATGAAGAAATCATCAGCACAGAGGAGGTAGTTGAAATGATAAGCATATATATCATTTAGGGAAAGCATATAGAGTGAGAAAAGCAGTTGTCTGAGGAAGCAACCTGGAAGCAGTTGGCATAAACAGGAAGATATAAAGGAAACTAGAATAGGTAGTGACAGAAACTTGAAAATGTAGACAGAAGGCTTGGTTTTAGGCATTAGATAGGAAACTGCCTTCTCTGACACTGGTGAGAAGGAGGAAAGAATGGGTGTTCTGGTGCGTTTTGAAGTGGATAGATAATTGGATAATTGAGAGGAATCATTCTTGATAGTTCTAGTTTTCCAGATGAAGTAATAGGAGGAAAGATCACTTGCTGTACTTACTTCCCCCACAAATAAGGATGATGCCAGTTGAGTAGAGAGAAAGTCTTTGGCTGTAAGGGGAGAATGAGGAACAAAGTAAGCAAGGACAATTAGGGAATGGATGGGTTGTGCTGTGTGCTCAGTCATGCCTTTGATATAAGTGATACCAGTATGGAAATATGATAATATATACACTTGGGGAATCTTTCTGTTTCAGATCACCTGGAGCCCTAAACCTGATAACAATCCCATAGATAACAGCTTATCTATGTAAGACATACTGAAAGATTGTAAAATTTGTTTTGCAACCTTTAGTTCATCACCTTTTTTGGGTATAGAGAGGAGTTAATATTGATCTAAAAGATACTGAATAAGAGGTACTCTTTTAGAGAGCATTGGTTTTCTACATGTTCACCCCTTTCTGCACACTCATAGGGGAGGGGATGCTTTTGTGCATTTTTAGCAAAGTCAGAGAAAAGCATTTGTGAAAACTACCTGGAAAGCTTGACACGAGTCTTCTAAAGTTTATGGGACATGGTTAAAAGTTAAGGTTCTGGCTGGAGCTGGCAGAACAACAAGACAATGTGATGCTTTGGGATCTAGTTGCATCTACCACTGGGGGGGTAGAGGTGTGTTTCCCACACACCAGATGTGTTCCCCCACAAGGGAGCCAGCCATGGTCTCCTGAAAAAAACCCTGCCCCAGGCAACCACTTGAGATGAGGTGGCATCTGGATGAAAGACACTACTATATCTAGAAAATTATAAATGTTCTTACTGCAAAGAGAGGGGAAGTTAGGCAAGAAGACAATATAAACATGCCCCATAAGTCACCTTTGGATATGTATTATGCACAGAAGGAACTGATGGAAAGTCACAACTGTGCCTGTCAAGATATACTTTTATTGCCCATTTATCTCTTTTCTCAATATTCCCTATCTTATCCCAATTGTGGAGGGGCCAAAGCAGTATCTATGGAATAGGGGAGAAGGCAAAGTGGGGAAAGATGCTAGTTTTAATCCCTTCTCCACTACAGGCCTCCTAAGAGCCAATAGTCCTGATCTGGAGAAAAACAAAAACAAAAAAATTTTACATTTGCCTAACTGATTTCCCACTAGACTAGACTGGATACTCTTTAGAATGGAGTGACTTTTTATCACCTGAGATTAATTTATGTGACTTGGCTGAGTTTTTATTTATTAGTAGAAAAAAATAAAATAGTGGAAGCAACAATAAAAATAAAACCCCCAGAGAAGTGACAGCAACAGGCAAATTAGTTTCTTTTTGAGTTGAACCTGTTTAATAAAGAATAATGTGGGCTTCTTTATGGTTGGTTGGTTTCCAGTAGCACTACACTGACTGGATGTCCAATGGAGATTTTTAATGTTAAGGTCGGTAAACGGATAAGGAGACTGGGGAATTAAGGGTCCCAGTAGAACTATGGTTCAGATAATTAAGGATAAAATTTAGATCGAGTAAAGAATCAAATGATGTGAGGTCAAAGCAGGACTAATTATCTGAGAGAATTGAATCAAGGGTTGGAATGCCCAGGTAGTTGATGAGCAGTTGACATGAGAACCAGAAAGTGAGATAACCAAAAGCACTGGAGGTTGTGGTCAGACCTCTAGATTAAAGCAATTTCCAAGGTTGACACATCCTAAATTTTATCAAATAGCTTTATATAATTCATTTCAGTAGATATTAATAGATATGTGGTGAGTAAGATGGTGGAACCTACTCATAAATAGCTTGTTGGGAATACATATGCATTTTATTGGAAACAAAATATGGGCACAGAAATTGGTAAATAACATCATTGGGAGACATTTAATATTGTGCTTTTACTATGTGCTAGATGCTGTGCTAACTTCACGGTACAAAGAATGAAAGAGAGTAGTTACTTATCCTTGAATATTGAAACTTCGACAGAAAGGACAGACATCCAAACCATATTAGAGTCATACATGGAAATACATAACTACCATACACTGAGGGAAGTAGGGCTATTAAAATGGTTGCAGAAATATATGGAAGAGCACATCTATGAAACTGGAGAAAACAAAAAACTTATCTCGGATTAGGTGGCATGGTGTCAGGCACCTGTAGTGCCAGTTGCTTAGGAGGCTGAGGCAAGAGAATCACTTGAACCTGGGAGGCAGAGATTGCAGTGAGCGGAGATCGTGCCGTCGCACTCCAGTCTGGGAGACAGAATGAGACTGTCTCCAAAACAAACTAACAAAAATTATTTCATATTTCAGTTAGTAGTTCAAACATATTTCATGAAAGCTACATTTGAGATACCTTCAAGGACAAGCAGGATTTTTGAAGGAATTGATGGGAGAGAGTATACCTTGTCTTGGACGTACTATAAACAACATCTAAAGGTCAGGAAAACACAGTGTATCTTCTAAGAATAGAGTTGTCCAGCTTTCAGTTTAGAGAATGTGTAAGAAATTAGAAGATGAGCCTGAAAATGTAAATTAGAGCCACCCAGTGAAGGAGCTTAAAAGCCTGAATAATAAATTGGCAACTATGAAGGTTTTAAGCAGAGGAAAAACAAATTTAGAGTGGAAGCCTAGGACGATTGATCTGATTGATGTGTACAAGATGATTAAGATGAAAAAAACGAAAGGAAATCAGTCAATTAGAGACTCCAGTAATACAACAGTCAAGAAGAAATCAAGTTCTGAAGCAAGATGGTGAATGTGAGGATTGAAAAGAGGAGAGGATTCAGAAATGCCATTTGGAAATGGAACCAGTTGGATTTGTGGACTCGAGATGTGCAGGCAGAAATTCTTTTGGCATTCCAAGGTCATGTTCCTGGATGTATAAGAAAATGAGAGTCCCATTAAAAGACATAAGAAATTGCCTGACAGGGGTTTGGAAATGTGAACTTGGAATTTGGGAAGATGATTAGAGGTAGAGCACTAGCAGTTACCTACTTAGACGTTGATAGATGTAGCTACATGAGTAGGAAAGATTCCTATCTGAGTTTATCATGAGTTCTTTACCCTATCTGAGTTATGAACTCTTTTGTGAATATGATGAGAGTTATGCATTTCCTTGCCAGGAAAATGTGCAAACACACAGGCACAAATTTTTGTAGGCCTTAGTTTAAAATATCTTGGTATCAAAAGAAAAGAGAGCTGACAAAAGAACATTGTAAAATACTTACAGTAAGGAAACAGAATTAGGAAAAGATGACACAGTGATAGAAAACAAACCAGGGTAATGAGGGTGCTTTAGAAGATGCTTTGAAATATTTAGAGCTACAGAGTGTTTCAAGTGTCTGAGAACTGAGGAGAAGTTGTTGGATTTGGTGATCACTAGATTTGGAATGTGTTACTGATCTAGGACTAGGAAAATATTCAGTAGTCTGGTGGGGACAGAAATGAAACTACAGAGAGCATTAAGGAGTAAATAGATTGTGAGACTAAGTTGAGATATTACATTGAGAGACTAAGTATATTCTGTTCTTAAGCTTAATCATAAAGGTAAGAAGATTTGAAGGAATATGCAGCCTTGGGAAGATTTTTTTTACATAATTAAAATATTGGGCATGTTTTTAGACAGAAGAGAAGGACTTGGAGCAAAATATATAAGAGAAAATAGTTGTTGCGAAATGTCAGTTGTTATTTTCACATTCAATGTTACTACCAACTATGGTTGCACTTTTGGAAAATAAAATACTCACTTCTACAATGAAGACAGGAACTCATAGCTAAGTCTTAAAAGGATTTACTTGTGAGATACAAGAAAACAGTGAAAAATAGTACTGTGTGAAGAGTAGACAAATGTGAAGATTTTCCAGTCTTAAATCTGGCTGAAATCTTGTCACAGAAAAAGAGACATGATTATGGACATTGCTGAGCAGAGGCACTCTTGATAGCAGAAGCTAAGTATTGTGTTTCACAGTTTTTAACACCCGATCTTTACCTAGTTCTTAGTGTGGTGTTTCTCAATTGGCTGTCCCCTGCAATCATGTGAGAAGATTTGAAAAGTACTGATGACTGGGCCCCAGCCCTAGTGATTCTGATTTAATTGGAGTGGGGTGAGGTGTGGGCATGGAAAGTTTTTAAAGATAATGTTATGTGCAGCCAATGTAGAGAACCACTGTTTTAGCACATTCACTTTGGGCTTCGATTTGATTACACATTCCATCTAGTTAGTTTCTATAGGTTGCTTGAGGAAGACATGGTCACCAGCCAAAGTCTTGAGTCTTAGATGACTCCATGGAGAAATACTTACTATCTTGGAATAGTAAGACAGGAACTTTCCATTTATTTCTCCTTTTAAACAGCTTAATCCAGGCTTTTCACCCAGTTATGAGAAAGCGAACCCTAGCAGGAGCTTATTCTCTGGACATTTGTAAATTTCATGCCCAAGGGAAATCTAAGGATAAAGCAAGGCTCCCAGAAGATAGACTTCCTCCCATTTCTAAAATCACCACCTGATGATCAACCAAACTGCAGAGAAAAGGACGATAGTTTGCTTTTGGTTGGGTAGACAGTCTATGCATGGCAGGTGGGAATGAGCCTCTTCCTCAGTGACAGTTACTCTTCCAGGGTAGGAGCAGTCAGCTACAATTCTATTTTCAGAATGTATTTTCAGGGTAAGTCTGTATTAGGCAGTAACTCACTTCCCTCTTCTCCCCTCCAAGTTTCCCTGCTCTCTAAAGACAGGGTCATTAGAAAGTGTGAGAATTGCCCAAGGATTATATGAAGTTGTGGTAGCTGAAGAGAATGCCTCATTAGCATGTGAGAGAAAAGCCCAAACAACACCATCAAAGGGTGTTCAATCAGTCCAATGGGGTGGAGAGAGGGGGTGGTTAGAATTAATTTAAATCACTTTAAAGCCAGTGTGAATGAAAGAATAATTATTTCCCTAGTAGTTATTTAGCCTGCAAGTGAGTGAATGTATGTACGTTTTCATGTGAATACAGACTTGATTACCTAAATTTGTTCATAACGATGGCCTAAATAATAAAAAAATATTTTGACATTTCAGCTGTTCTTTGGAAACCAGAAGAATCCTAAGGAAGCAGGGCAGGCTAAGGAGAATATCTGAAACAGTTTATTATAACACGCTACTGTTACTAGTGTGGTAACAATTGAAATAATGAAGATACTCAAAAACAGAGCAACAAGATTAGGCACACCTGAGTTAAGAATCTAATGAAATCACTTTTAATTTGTATCCGTAAACTGGACAAAAGTTTCCCACCAAACAGGGTCAGACTTGCAGGAGACTGGGGTGGAAGTGGGTAGGACGGAGAGCGGGAGAGAGCTTTGATTGGCTACCCAAAATCTCCCTTTAAGTCAAAAGTTTGGCTCCCTCCAGTGTCTGCTTAAAGAGCCGTCTGTTCATTGAGTGGGTGAAAGTGACTAGAAGGCTTGGTAGGTAATTGTATTGGCTTGCAACCCAAAAGAAATGCCAGTTGGTATTACAGGATTTTGTGCCTTTGTGCACCAGCCAGCATTTCTCAAGAGGACACCATTAGAAGAGCCGAAAAGGTTCTTCAAAATTTCCTGGAGGTTGGGCCCGGGCAGAG
This sequence comes from Mandrillus leucophaeus, assembly GCF_000951045.1. Lineage (NCBI taxonomy): Eukaryota > Metazoa > Chordata > Mammalia > Primates > Cercopithecidae > Mandrillus > Mandrillus leucophaeus. Next base: position 5,110,935 of record NW_012105365.1, read on the forward strand.
GTGACTAATATAAAAGATTGGTGCCAATGCACAAGAATGATTGTTAGCCCTATTATGCTCTATTGCTAGAGTTATGCTCTATTGCTAGAGCACACTCAGTTTTACCTTTGCTGTCCATCCCCACTCTAGGGAATATCTTGAGAACAAAATAATGCAGTGTGATCCCCCATTCTTCCTAAGAGTAGCTGGAATATGATGCTGTGACTATGTTGAAAACTTAGTCAGTAGAGAGATAATATGAGTAACAGCTTTGCTTAGTGTTTATTGTAATAGCCTAACTCTACTTGATAAAATCAGAAAAATGCAGAGCTAACTAACAATTCTAAAGGATAAATTGAGATTCTTACTGTGATATACAATTTTATTTCTTAACTAAAAGCAAAGCAGTCAATATATAATATCATATATCTTAAGCCACAGGTATTTCCCTTGTCCCTGCTTTAGGGACCTGATTGAATCATCCACTATTCTATGCCCTTAATTCTGTAACAATCTGGGCCAGTCAGGCAACTCTACTATTTAGGTCAGATATGCAAGTACTGCATTGTTAGTTACCTGGTTTATGTAGAACATCAGTCATTTTACAAAATAATTTGCAGGGATTTTGACACTTGCAATAGAGAAGATCCACAAGTCTTTGATTTGATAAGTTGCTTCCTGCTGCTTCCTTCCTGTCAGAGGTACTGAGCTCGAAAATGAGATCAAACTTCCGGAAAGAAATATGCTTTATATAAATGTTCCTACTCATATTATTTCATAGTCGCCTATGACAACCTTAGCGTCAAAGATTTATTCTGGGTAGTTAAGTTATACAACAAAATATCTGATGTAAATTTTGGCAAGAAATTCACTAACTGGATAACTTGCCAGGAACAGGTATCCATATGGGATAAACAGAAGTCGTGAGAATAGGTAAGAACCTGCTCACCAGGGACTGCATCTCGAATTAGTTTCCTAATTTGTCCAAACAAAATATCATTAATCTCATCAGTGCCTCAATCTATCTTTTTAGTAAGATGTGCTTCATAAACAAGCCAATTTTCTTATTAAAAAAAATAGCTAGTTTGGATCCTATAAGTCATTAGAAAAAAAAAAAAGGTTCTGAAACTTGAAGAACTATTTGGAGAATCTGAATAATGAAAACAAATAAACAATAACAAAAAATATCTGGCTTTAAAAGATCAAGTTCTGTTTCATGTAACTTTCAGAGAGGGATAGCTACTTTTAAATATAAAATCCCTTACATAATAGCACTCAGGTTTTAGTTGATAAAATACCATAAACATATTCATGATTCCACATATTCGTTTTAAAAGACTATTTTATCTTTAAAGTTAAGTGTGTTAATCCTGAAAAAGGTGATGCTTTGTAGATGAAGTCAAGTTTTTGACTGTTAAAAAGGCAACATGGTTTCTTGCAGTATCATTCCATTTGCTTCTATGAGTAAGCTATTTTCCGAAGTTAATATTGAGAAAAGGGAAGCTAATCAGGTCATTTTCTGTAGTGAGATTCAACATTTTTTCCCTCTGTAAAATGGGTTATTCCAAAAATTTTATCCTAGATTCTTCTGCTTATTAAGTGAAGCTTAAAACCTCTAAAGGATTACTTGACTTTCAATAGCTCATGCTTTTGTTAAAATGCATTTCAACTTGCTCCTGTAATTAAGATTAACATCTTATTTCTAACTTCATGACTCTCAGAAAGTTATGATTACAATATAACTTAGATAAAAATGATTAGAGGGTAAGAATATTCACAAAATGTGAATGACAGAAAATGTGTCTAACAGCCCACATTATTGTGTAGTCCTAAAACTTGTTCTTCCTAAGATTTTGCCTAATATAAGTAAACGTCTGACACTCTGAGTTAACATTTAAAAATATGCTTTAGTTTCATAATCACTGCAGTGCAGAAGTTATTAAAGCTACAACAGTTCAGCATAAAAGAAGCCAGGAAATTTTCTGCATTATTTGGCTTCCTTATAACACATGATAATTTATATAAAATTCTCATTTTCTTACTTTCAGATCACACATAGAATCTTTATAAACAGAAGAAGTATAACATATGGTTTGTAGAGAAGACTACAATATGTGTAGCAGGATCTATAAGGAAAATTCCATAAAAATAAGTAGAAAGCATTTGATTAATGGATATATTTTAATATCCACAGGGGATTATGAAAGAGTTGAATTAATGAGATTGATAGTAAGATATTGTTACTACTAGGGCAAAGAAAAATAAATTTATGCCAGTGGATATTACTCTAGGTGCAGATTTGGTTTAGCATTGGTAGAATTCAGTTTATATTTAATGAGCACCTATCAAGGGCCAGAGCCTAGTTAGTATTTCTGTAGTTCATATTACAAATATATTTTTATACTTATATTTTCATGTGAGCAACATTGTGAGGTAGATAGTATATTGAAGTCTGGAGAAATTTAATACGACTTTCAGGATAGTATAACTTATAAGTGATAGAATTGAAATCCATAACACGTTCTCCTAGAGCACGTGTGATGTTCATCTACTTTACCTCATTTTCAAATATATTCAATTTGGTAACAGTGGAATAAAACGGAACTAAAAGAATAGATTTCTTCATGTAGCAGGTAATAGTTTGACTAATAAACTGTATCTCTCTAAGCAGACTTTCACAGCTACGACAATCAATAATGATAGCTACAATAAAATTATTGTATTGCAAGACTAAAATTTATCTTAGCTATCCTCAGAATTGAGAAAAAGAAACAAGAAAGTTCATCTTTATAGTATCTTAAAAGCAATCTCCTCACTGGTGTTTGAATAATACTGGCCAGAACTTCTCAAGTTTAAGTTTGTCACTACCCTTTAGGCCTAGGAGGTTTAATTAAGAGTGAAATTAATGATATGTTTGACTTTGGGTTTACTAGCACACATGTGTCAAGAGGAGGTGGGTATGTAGTTGAATCTTGCAGTTGTGTTGGTGAATCACCCTCTATGGGCTTCTCAGCCAAACATAACTATCATCTGCTTGCACCAGCGTTGTGCAAGCTGTACTGGGTAGAGAAAATTCTGTCATCTCTTTTGGATGAGCCTAGTGTAGCTTCTGAATGGATTCTTTGTTACAAAATCCCTAGGATACAATAGAAATTCATCAACACTTGGCTTGTTTTTCTTAGTGTGTTAAAAACAATTGAGATAAACAATGTCTAGAATCTGATCTTTACTTCTAACACATAAATAATTCTGAGCTTTCCCTACAAGGAAGAATATATTGACATAATAGTAGGCACTCAAAATAAATGCTTATTATTGAGTCCTCAATTGATTCGTTATATATGTCCTGAGCAACTGTAAACACATCAAGATGGTATCTAATATTCCTAACCCATATACCAAGTCCTTGCAATTTTTAACTACTAAAATTTTTCTTTATTCACCTGTTATTTCAATGTCTGCCATCTTTGTCTAAGCTACCATCTTTTGTAGACAATACAAAAAATTCCCATAACTGGTCTACCTGGTCCATTCTGAACCTTCAACCCCCATCATTCTCCATATTCCAGTGAGGGTCTATTTTTATTTAAAAAAATATGGATGCTCTTATTTCTACTTTAAGTACCAAAATGATTTTCTTTTGTTCTTGGATAAGAACAACCCTTGACATAATATAGTGCTGCTCACTGTTCTCAAGGTTCCAAGCCACATTGACCTTTCAGTTGCTCATACGTGCCATTATCTCTTCTTTCACAGTATCTGTGCTCATTTCACTGAATACAGCTTGATTTCAAGAATACATTCTTGATTTCTTCTCTTCACTTAGTTTGCTCATCCTCTAGTTGTCATTTTTCCCATGAAAACCTGATGTCTCTGATATCAAACTCCTTATTTTATGTTCCCACAACATTATCTCTTAACTTTAGCATGTATCGTAAGTTTAATTTAATATTTCTTTGAGACATATGATTATTCTGTCTCCCTCACAAGATGATGAGCTCCACATGGGCAGGGACTTAAGTGGCTTAGCATTGCTGTGAGCTAAAATCTTACAAACTTCTTAATGTATCTAAAGTCTTCTGATCTGCCCCCAAGACTACTTCTTCAGTCCCATCTCAAAAAAAAAAAAAAAAAAAAAGCAAGACATAATTCAGTTGAATTTAATAAATAATTATAGATTCTCTTTTGACCCAAGTTTTCCTGCAGAATCCATTTGTTTGCCACAATTAGTGCAAAACTACACAAATTAGTAGTCACTATTTCTACTTAGAATCCAGTTTTCTCAGTTACCTCCAAACAGCTTGCCTCCTTACTACATAGCAACTTCCAATGGCTTACAAGATGTTAAAGACATTGACCACCTCAGTTTTTGGAATCAAGATTCTAAATGCCTGATATCATCAATTTTCTCATCTAACTTGCCCTCCGCAGCATCAGTAGAGTTCACCACTGCCTTGTTCTGGGAAAACTTTCTTCTCTTTATTTGCATGATGCCACTTTCTCTTGGCCTGCCTTTTATCTCATTGGCCACTACTGTTTCTTTGGATTGTAACTTCTAGGCATAACTATAAGTAGAAGTACCCTAGGGCTCAGCTTGAGATTCTCTATTCTCATGTATACCCCGAGAGATCTAGTAAAATGGTCTCTGCTACTAGATAATAGTTTATAAATAATTTTGAATTTCTAGTAAAAGATCATTCAGGATTTGCAAAAAAAGTTTCATATTCATTAATTGTATTAAGATATATTTCTTTATACTGGCCTCAAATTTGGGGCAGTTTTTAAAAAATTTAATGTGCTGCTTTAACTCATCAGAGAAAAGACTACAAGAGAAATAAGCTATAGCAAAAAAAAAAAATCTAAATGGAGAAGTTCACTTTAAAAACTCATGCTACATTTGGTGGCTCTCATCAGTATTTGGAATTAGGTATGCTGATGCTAAAGAATAAAGGCATGGATACACAAAAGTTTGAACATGTTTGGAAAAATTACTAAAGAAGGTTGTGTTTCATATGAAGTTCATAGCTTCAGAAATTGATCTCTAAAAGTTAAGCATTAAGGATGTATTACAGGCCATATCATGAAAATATTTGGTCACATGAGAAAAATGTTTGAGCCAATGACTGACATTACAAGACTCTTAAAAATATGCAGACCTTAGATATACATAAAACCAAATGTTAAAATAATTTATTATCTCTGAAATTTATTAATTTCCTCTTGGTGATAGAAAGGCAAACACTATAGAAGTATATTAAAATTTTATCACTGAACTATGGTAATATGCTCTGCTCATTATAATCTAATAAATATTTATTGAGGGTTCATTGTATCCAAGGTCTTTATTCCTTCATTCTTTCTTCCATTATTTTACTTATTCATTCAATAGTCATTATTTTTAAGGCACTATTATAGATTCCAGTGATAAATAAATGACCAGGACTTGGCTATTCTTGCAGTAAATGTACAGAGGTTAATAAGATATCTTTCTTATTTTCAAGCAGGGATAATGAAAATATGGAAAGATAATTTGTGATTCTGGTAATGAGGTGTTTTCAAAGCATGTGATTTTGAACTTAAAAAAATACAGGAAATAGGAGAGTTTGTCTATCCATTTGTAGCAAAATAAAAAGCATTTAATAGTAAATTTGGTTAAGACATTTGCAATTATTTTTGGAATGCTTAGTTTATAAGATAGGCAGTTTGTGTGCTTGGAACTAATATGTTTTGTTTTTTAACCCTGATACCATTCATTTTAAGATTCACCATAAATATGAGTAGCTTTTTGGGAAAAAATATTATTATATAAGATGTGCAAATAAATTGAATTATATCTCAATTGCAGAAGCATTAAACTGTGAAAGTAAAGTGCCTATTATGCTTTATGGAAGAATTATAATAGATAGTAAATCAATTTACTAGCTAATGGTGGTTTCTAGCCTTGTTTGACTTATTGATTGGTTTCATGTTTTTTGATAAGTCATTTAAAAAACACATCTTGCAATTAATTTCAGAACAACATTGACAGGAAAAATATTTTTTATTCTGTTAAAATTGAATTGGTTCCATCTACATTTTCCAGTGCCATTTGATTCAGAGTACTTTTTTATTCTAAAAATTATCCAAGAATGTTTTGCTTCTATAATTATATATTTTTCTAACCTTAGGAAAAGAACATTGAAGATGTGATTCTCTAAGTCTGCATTCCATTGAGTACTTTGTGAATTTTTTAAAATCCCAAGCACAGGATCATTAATAAGTTAAATACTATACCTAACTTATTTTCTGTAAGTTCTGTAAAACAGAACTATTAGCTACAGATTGACAGATCCGCAGCACCTAACACATAGCCCAACAAAACAAAAAGTGCTTAGTAAAAGTTTCTGGGAAGAATCGACGGGTGTACCAAAGTATACTAAGTTAAAGTAAATGAAGACATTTTTACATGTATGAAGATGTTAAGTAGCCTACTCCCAGTGCATTCCCTAAATAATAATGATTGTGTCATACATTGCATCATATTTTTTTTTTTTTTTCAAAAAGCATTAAGCAAATCTAGTTACTAAGAGAATAGAAAAAGTACTTCGTTTGGGTGATTCTTAGGCCTCTGTCCATGGTCTCGGGGAAGCCAAGAAGTCCATTCTCCTGTAGACTTTATTGACTAATTTCTGCCTGAAATATTAGATAAGAGACCATGATGCTGTTTATACTCCATTTTCTAATCTTCAAATGTAGAGTTTTAAAGCTGTAAAGAAAGATCTTTGAGGACAGGAATTATTTTTCATTTGTTGTTGGTTTTCTGCTTGCCATTCTATACTTAGTGTCTAGCATAATACCAAATTTAATATGTGTGCTCAATTAACACCTGTTGGATGAATGAATCAGAAATGGCATGGCTAAATAAAGGAAACTATTGGAATTAAGATCATTAGGTCAACATTAACTAGCTAACTAAAATAGTTTATATGTGCATGGGGATATCCAATTTGAGTATGCTTTAATTTTTACTATCAAAATCAATACTTAGCATCATGATTAATCTGCAAATGCTCAAACCGCCTCTTTGCTAGAACTGCATAGCCTAGTTGATAATCAAAATAGAAATAATTTTTACTAAGTGCTTTTTATCATTAAAGCAACTAATGAATCCATGTAACCCACAAGCCTTATACATCTTCATGGATGAGCAAGTTTGGATATTGCAGTCAAACTTCTGATGTCACCAAGGATCTTTCTTTAGGATTATTTAAAACCAAATTATCAAAATAAAGATTATCAAGCATTCTGTTTTTTTGTTTTCCTTTTGCTGGTGGATTATTTTGCTCACCTTTTCCTCTTTGTTTTGGGAATTAGGGTTTTCCAATGAGCCCATGTGGTGTTAAGAACTATCTCTAGATATTGAGTTTACATTACAAACAAGCAAAAATTCCCAGTCTATTAGAGATCTTCTCCTAGGATACAAGGAAAGGCAAAGTTCAGCTAAACTGCACAATTAATTCACAATCATTTCTGAATAGAGAGAAAAGGTTGCTTTAAGCTGTTCTGTTCTCCTCCTAGGGATTTAAGGTCAGTTTCAAGAAGCAAAATTACTATTCTTTCAAAGTTGTCTCTCCTGATTTGTATTCCTGTAATTATCTCCTCAGGACCTCTTTCTTTTTGACTTGTAAACATAGCTTAATCAATTTGAGGATTAGCTACATGCAAATATACTATTCTGATAGCTAGATGGACAGGTAAAGGAATAAAGTAGGACAGTTTTCCTTCCTGACCAATGATTTTCACCAATGTGTCAATTATTTTTGTTTTACACAAAGGAATCTGAGACTTTGTTTCTGGGAAAAGTGATTTTTTGTTGTTTTTTGCTTCAAATTCAGACCCCCCGTTCTCTTTTAATGTGGAGATTAAAATATTATCTTCAAGGAGTGGACAAATTCTGGAGATCAAAAGAACAAATAGTTTGTAAAGAAATAAAGCCTTAAAATGTAATTATTATCATGACAGCTGACTTTTCAGCTATAGAAATGAGATGATTTTATGTTAAAATAAGAAGCATAAGTAATTAGATACACTCTGATCAACAACCTATACAATATTTAACTATACTACTAATTTCTATTTCTAAAAAAGAGCTCAATGTCACTTCATTAACCCGTTTCTCATTTTCAAATCAAGGAATATAGGATGGTTATTCCAACTGTTTTTTTCATAGTTTACATTTTCGTTTTAGGATGCTTTCCTGAGAGAAGCAAATATAGTCGACTGGTCAAATTCGTGAGCTCTGGAACCAAATGCCAGATCTAAATCCTGGCTGTCCTCTTACTGTGTCACCTTGTGTTAGTACCTCACTTTCCTCTTCCATAAAATAGGGATCATAATAGCATCATCCTCATAGGGCTACCATGAAGATTAAATGAGTTAACATAGATAACGCAAATGGAACGGTGCCTGGCATACGTAAACATTTCAATAAAAATTGTTATTCACAACATCTTCTCATTCTTCTAAAAATGGTGTAGAGGATGTGTGTTAATCACATTCATTTTGAGAAATATTGCCACAAACTGCATTTAATGGAATACCTTGGGGTGTTATTTACTGGCACTAGTAGGAATTAGTATTAACAAATGGTATTCAAGAATCCTCTTCTATGAAAGTGGCTGAAATGTTCTTTTATTAGAATTCAGAAAGGACAAAATCTGCCTTAAAGTTGACTTTCTTGGGGCATTTACTCAACTCTGTTTTTATGGTTATGTTTATTTCCTCTTACTCATATCACATGACTTAAGGTAAACAGATAAAATGTTTTCAAAATGAGGACAGGTTGAGGAATAACAAAACACATTTCTAGCATTATTATTATTATTAATAACCTTGCTATTAAACAGAAATTTAAATTTATAAATAAGACCTAATTACTTTTTTTTTTTTTTTTTTTTTTAGTATAACAGGGTACTGATTCTGACTTGGGATGCTGAATTTTATCTTTAAGTTTACTTATAAAAATATATGGCTAAAAGGAATATAAAAAACAATACCCCAGTTTTTAAAATGAGGAAAATTTGTTCCAGAGTGAGTTAATTAACCCCTGTTCAATTTACCCCATAAATAGCTATTGATTTTCTGTATGTGGTACTTACTCTGCTGGGTAATATACAACTGTAAGTGAGCAGGCATGGCTTCTGTCTTTTTAGCCCTTATAGACTATAGTGGGGAGACAGACAATTACAATAAAGTGTGATGAAGGAAAATACAGAGGGGAGTACATAGCAAGAAGAACTAACCTACTATAGAAGATCAGAAGTAGTATAGAATTTAAGCTGAGCCCTGAAGGGTTTGGAGTGGACTAGTGCACTGGGAAGTTTCACAGCCTATGGGAAGGCCTGGGGAGTGACAGGGAAAGATGGAACAAGAAGTATAAGGGAAAAGGGATGAGACATGAATCTCCACACATGTGCAGATCACTGTGGGCCAGGTAAACCATGTTTCAATTATAGCAAGAGCAATGAAAAAATCTTTGGATAGTTTTAAGCAAGGATGACATGCTTAGATTTGTATTTCTTAAAGATAATTTTGACTGTAGCCAAGTGGATGAACTTACAGGTGGGTGTAAGACGAGGGTCAACGAAGCCAGTAGGTGGCTCTTGCAGAGCCCTGGAGAGAGACTAGGTTGGCTTAACCTCCCGTCTACAGATAAATGCAATCAAATCATAGCCACATAGAAAATATTGATTTGATTTCTAAGTCTTATTTTCAAAGAGTTAGAACTTTGATTGTTACATTTTCCTGTGACCCAAATTCGTGAAAAATTGCTTAAAAGAAAGACAGCTCCCACATTTTCCATTATTAAACTAAGGATTTTATGCAGCATGCCCTTTTCTATTGTAGAAGAAGGAAAGTGATTAGCTTAATTGTTTTGGCTGGTATTTTTTTGCCCAGAAGCTAATTCCTACCTACCAGGCACTATTCATCTTTATGTCTGTTAGACTCATTCCATGTTTCTTATTCCCATTGCCACTGCCCTAGTTTAGGCCATCATTACCTCTCACCTGGACTGTTGCCATAACCTGCCAACTCATCTCTCTGCCTCCCAAACCTTTATTTCCTCCTATTTATCTTCACATTGTGCTTTCAGAGTCCCCTGCTCAAATGCCTTCAGAGATTTTCCACCGCCTACAGGAGAAATGTTAGCCATGATTGTATCTGCTCTGAGAGCTTTATCTTCTGCCCTGACCCCCATACACTCTAATCTTAAACTAAGCTAGGTTACATGATCCTCCTCAATTAAATCCCACATTCTAGCTCTCTGCTTTTGCATAGGTCTAGAATGAAATCCTCCACTTCCTGAAATCTTAAATTTTTAGAGCCCAGGACAGAAGTAAATTTTCATGATACCTTCTACAGTTATGTCAAACAGAAGTATTATTATCCACTCAGGGGTCTCACAGCCAAGCCCCTGAATTTTCTTGTTACTGTAGGTACACATGCACGTATCTCATCTCTCCTGTAAGATTTTACATTCTAAGGGCAGGCACAGTGTCTTATTCTTTTCTTTGTTCTCCTCAGTACCTTGCCTAGTGCCTTGAAAGTAGCAGATGATCATTAAGGACTTATGTCATTAAGTTGATGTCACTTTTTAAAGATAAATTTTTAAATTTTTATATAAAGTTCTATTTAAGATCGAAAATGTCTTCAGGAAAATAGTACCATTTATGGATTAAAATTAAGATTATCACAATTTTTAAAAATTGTACAACATATTAATGGAAGATATTAACATAATTTATGTTTTCTCATTAAATATGTGTTAAATATTATGCTATATGCACTGTTGTAGACTCTGCTAAAAATGACAGACAAGATCTTTATTCACTGGGAGCTAATTCTAGTCAGAGAAACCAGTAAATGTTTTAGCCACATCTTACATTATTATGTAGACATTGATTCCTATAAGTCTTTATACAGGTAGCCCCCTATAGAAACATTTTTCTTGGTTATAAAAAGTAATTTTTTAAACTTAAGCTGTATTGGTTACTCATTGAATATATGAGTGTAATATCAATGTATTAGAAACTAGGTACTTTGCTAAATCCTGGTGTTAGTCAAGTAGAAAACAACAGGTATCTAAGCAAGTGAGTGTATCACATTTCATATGTCCTGTAGTCCAAATATGTTCACAAAAATTGGAAATAATTATGTGTACCAAAGCATATAGCATCACAAAGCCCAGTTAAGGTGGCTGTTATCCCAGCACTTTGAGAGGCCAAGGCAGGTGGATCACCTGAAACCAGGAGTTCAAGACCAGCCTGGCCAACATGGTGAAACCCCATCTCTACTAAAAATACAAAAACTAGCCAGCTGTGGTGGTGCATGCCTGTAATTCGAATTACTCAGGAGGCTGAGGCATGAGAATTACTTGAACCTGGGAGGCAGAGGTTGCAGCAGTGAGCTGAGATCGTGCCACTGCACTCCAGCCTGGGCAACACAGCAAGACTCTGTCTCAACAAAACAAAACAAAACAAAACAAAAACACATAGCATCACAAAATGGGTTGGGCCTTATTTCAGGCTAGGAAATAATAAAGGATGAGAGAAGGACCAGCTAACTGCTTTGATGCTTTGGCAGGGAGCAGTGAAGAAGAGAGATTGCTGCATTGGGC
>NW_012105365.1:5127679-5129072 GCF_000951045.1 Mandrillus leucophaeus
CACTAGTAACTTATCTTTCTAATATATTAATATAATGACAAAATACAGGATGAAAGATTTAAAATGAGAAGATTTTCTAATATCAGTAACTTCTTCAAACACCAGTAACTTCTCTTTCTAATATATTGATATTAATATAATGATAAAATATAGGATAAAATATTAAAAATGAGAAGTTTCCTAATAAGAATAATCCAAAAGATATGTATTATTATATGTGTTTGCATATCTTATGGGAACTTACTACAGGTAACAGAGGAAAACTTCCTTTACAATGAAGATAATATGAGATTTCTAGAAAATCTATTCATACAACTTAAAGAAACTGTGCCTTATTAGTTGAGCTTAATTAGTACTCAGGCTTGTAGAATTTACTTTATACAACTGGTTAATCCAATTAGAATGAACTTGCTGTGGAGAGTAATTTGGTAAAAGAAATTCACTGGATATTCTGTGTATGACCATTATTCTGTATGTAATGGTCATGGACTGAATATTTGTGTTGCTCCTAAATTCATGTGCTGAAGTCCTAGCTCCCGATGTGATTGTAATTACTAACAGGGCCTTTGGGAGATGATCAGGTTTACAAAAGGCCATCAGAGTTTGGGCCTCATGATGGAATTTATGTATTTATAAGAGGAGGAGGAGAGCCCAGAGCATCTTCTCTTCCTCCCAGCTGTGGGAGCACAGAGCAAAAAGAGGCCTGGGAAGAGGACTCGCACCAGGAACTGTATCTGCTGGCATCTTAATCATGGACTTCACAACATCCACAACTGTGAAAAATGAATGTTTGTTGTTTAAGCTACCCGATCTATGGTATTTCGTTATAGCCATCTGAGCAGACTAAGACAACAATGTTTCTCAAATACCAAGAATAATAAGTTTATTTACTATGCCGATTCCAAAACTTCAATCTATATGTTATTTGTTTCAATTAGCCTGGGATGCATGTGTCCCAGCATTTTTCATTTTAAGTAAACTTCAAAGTGATTCTAAGCAGACTCTCTGGGCAATAATTTCACACACTATTTACAGCAGAGGTAAGTAGATGATTTTTTTTGTTGTTGTTCAATACAAGAGAGAGTGTAAAGGAAAGGGAGAGGTTAACTATTCTTTGTTCTTCAATTTTCTTACCCTTTCGTACTTCAAATGTTCCAGCCTTTTCCACATAAGAAGCAGACCTAAAACTATCAGCTTCTGGCCAGGCGCCATGGTTCACACTTGTAATCCCAGCATTTTTCAAGGCTGAGGCGGGAGGATCATGAGGTCAGGAGTTCGAGACCAGCCTGACCAAAGTGGTGAAACCCCATCTCTACTAAAAATACAAAAATTAGCTGAGCATGGTGGCAGGTGCCTGTAATCCCAGCTACTTGGGAGTCTGAGGCAGGAAAAT
>NW_012105365.1:5131932-5134436 GCF_000951045.1 Mandrillus leucophaeus
CAGGCTAGGAAATAATAAAGGATGAGAGAAGGACCAGCTAACTGCTTTGATGCTTTGGCAGGGAGCAGTGAAGAAGAGAGATTGCTGCATTGGGCTGGCCCACACGCTTAGAATTTTTTTCCTGAAATATTATGTCACTGTTTCCTGTGGACTGAAGGTCAGTCATTACTGAAGGGAATCAAACTAATTGAAAGGCCTAGAAGGGAAATGGGACCCTAAAAGTAAGAGTCTGTTGCAGTGAGCTGCTGAAAGAGCGGGAACTGAGGAGGTGTGGTCAGGTGAAAGAAAATTTGTGTCAAGGAAACTGAGGTGACAGACCCTCAGCAATAGTGAGAGAAGTAAACACACACACACACACAGCCTTAAAAATCTTGGAGTCTAGTGTGAAGTTTGTCAGGTAGAAACTTTTTTCCTATAACCATCCTGTTTTCGCCTACCTTCCACTTGTAACTTCGGAGGATTCAGAACTTGAGTTAGTAAGAGTGACAAAGAAGGGTGGATGAAACCCATAAGACATTTAAGCTTTCTTTTTCAACTTCTTACCTGAAAGAGGCTCCTGCTGGGGATAGAGAAAAGATTCAACTTTAGTATTCAAAGTTTCAATTATTATATTGGTCTAGGCACACTCATTTTTGAATTGAGACTGTTTGCAAGCTAAGGTTTATTGTTTTATTATACAAATGTAATATATTTTACTGAATACCTTTTAAAGGGGCTATGAGAAATAAAAATAAATTGCTTTTTTATTTGATTCTACAAGTTACTGTTCTACTTACCTGTTACTTACGCCAAAGCAATATTTTACTAATCAGGCCTACATACAGTAAGGACCACATGTATGTTTTGAATAAAAATTTATTTGGTAGAACAGATAAAAGATCATAGTATGAACTTAGATTAAGCAGGACTTTGAAGATGGACTTAAATATAGGTTTGTAGAAAGGAGGAAGAAAACACATTCTAAATGAAATCATGACTACAAAGATACTTAGGTGTATATTTGGTGCAAACAGAAAGGTCTGGGTAGACTAGGTGTTCATGTTGAGGATGATAGACTGGAAAGATACACCAGGGACCTGGTTGTAAAAGGCCTTAATGGCCAAGCTGGGAAGTTACATTTAAGTGATATTTATATTTAATGCTTTTAACACCTGGGAATGGACTGGAAATATCAGTTATTTGTCAAGTTTAACCTGGTAGCAATACTTACTTTTCCAGCTTCTCTCACTTTTGTATATCCCTCATTCTATTTTCTTCACACCCTATTTGTTCTCTTGTTTATTATCTATGTAGTGTAAGCTGAATATAAAAACATTTTCTATATTGTTGTTCATGCTATAATATCTCTAGAACAGTGACTGAACACACAGTAGGCACTCATTAAATTTCTGATGAATAAGTAATTGTATAAGGAGAGAGAGAATGAAGGAGACAAACAGTTAAAGATTGAGGGGACAGTGATGATAACCTGGGCTAAGATTTTGGCAGTGGTAGAAGAGAAAAGAAGTTGCCATATTACTTAAGAAGGAATCAACAGAGGACTAAACAGAAGAAAAACGTCATGGGCAGTTCCAAATTTTGAATGATTTTATGTAGAAATAATCATGTTTCTCTTAGAATCAGAAAATAAGGAAGATGCTGGTTGGGGGAGGCAGTGGGCTTTTGGCTTTGGATATGTAGAGACTGTTGTGTGAGTGGGACAGTCCAGTAGAAGTGACATCTTCAGGTAGAAGTACCGTAACCATCAGAATGGTCAAAAAAGCCAGGCTCTGCTGAGACATGGTGTAACTTTCAACAATTTAAGAGTTTCATCTCTCAGATGCCTAAGTCTTAAAAAATTCAAACCATTAAAATGTTTGGGAGAGTGGGGTGTGCTCTGTTTTTTATTGCTTTTCTCTTCATAAAGTCAGCTACTAAGTGTGACATTCCCGTGAAGGCAAAGAGGGAGCACAGAACTCCTGGGAGGTAAAGCTGGTGGCCCAGGCTGAGCCTCCCCCTCCCTGCTGCCAGTCCCTCACTTCCTCTTCGGCATTTTTTCCCATGTGGCTCTGAACGCTGCTTAGGAAACTATCTTTGGCAGTTTTTGTGAGGATTGCCAGCTTTAGCTAAGCAACCATTCACTTGAACGAAGTGGACGCTGAGTGAAGAATGTGTAAGTTGCCAAATGAGGTCCTTCCCCTGCCCCCACGCTGCACATCTAGAGGGCAGTGGGGGAGAGTTGTGACAGAAGTGTTCCCACATCCCCTAGCTCATAAGGGCATAGCTATAAAGACAATTAGAATTTTAAGAGTGCAGTTATCCAAATCGAGGAGAGTTTCTAAGAAATCTTTTCATTTGATATTCTTCAAACACTAGTAACTTATCTTTCTAATATATTAATATAATGACAAAATACAGGATGAAAGATTTAAAATGAGAAGATTTTCTAATATCAGTAACTTCTTCAAACACCAGTAACTTCTCTTTCTAATATATTGATATTAATATAATGATAAAATATAGGA
>NW_012105365.1:5135576-5152737 GCF_000951045.1 Mandrillus leucophaeus
GCTTGAATCTGGGAGGCGGAGGTTGCAGTGAGCTGAGATTGTGTCACTGCACTCCAGCCTGGGCAACAGAGCTAGACTCCATTTCAGAAAAAGAACAACAACAACAACAAAAAAAAACCCAAAAACCAAATTATCAGCCTCCTTCCTGTCTTGTTATATCACATAGCAACAAACACAAATTTAGGACCTTAGAAGAAAAAAAAGAGAAGGTGAGTACTCTAACACTTCAATCTTTTTCCTACCAGGGCTTCATTTGTTCAACAACTACAGAGAAGGCTTATTTCCTTTCAAATTACTGCATTATGAGTGTTTAGGAAATCATAGCCAAGGAAGGGCTTGTCTTCGACAAAGTCATGAAGTAGGTAAAAATTCAATAAATTAATGGTTCATTTTGCCTACTCCCTACCAAACTGGTAAAGTTACTTTTTCTGAAAAATGAGCCTATAAATTCAGAACGTGTTGGAGGGTTAGTACGCTATGTGATTCTAGAAATATATGTTCTTTAGTACTTCTTGGATGAAATACTTCAGTTTAAAATTTGGAATATTTTATGAACCAAGAAAGGTAGTGAAAAATATATTTTGGGGGTTGGGGGAAGTGGGACTTTTGGCATTCCTCAAAACATTTTTTCCAAGGGGAAGTCTTGAACAAAATCTATGGAAGAGATTTGTTAGACATCTAAGTTAATGTCTTGCCTACTAATCAATTTTGAAGTTAGGTATGGTCTGGCTACCAGTGTCCTAGTGACCAACATAGTATGGACTGGTTAGCAGTCCATAGATGTGGATTCCATAGAAATCACTGGGATTAATGCATCAGCAGGTAGAGGGTCTGCTTTTTCAGGAAAAACAAGATGTTCCAAAACAGAAAGTTAATTATATTCTCTAGTATCATTTTCTCCTTGAGGCAGATATAAATTCCAACTGTTTTTGACCTTGTAGTGCCATCTCTCAGATTGGCATGTATTCTGACATATTTTGTAAAAGCGGCTTACATTATGTTGTATTCACCAACACATGGTTCATTGAAACTGTTAAGCAAATATTACTAATAATCTATCTGCTATGTATTAACAATCAAAAGAAACAGGCTCCACCAGATGGAGGGGCAGATCTGTGATATCTGTTCCTTTTTTATGTCCATTAATTACTCTAGTACATATCACAAATCAGAGAAAGACCCTCCAGGAAAGACTTGTTTCAGCCCTTTGGTTGTGTGAAAAGAAGTGTGAAAAGAAGTATAAGTTCATGCAATTAAGACAGCAGGTTTCCTGCCTGTGGGAAGGCACTGAGGTCAGAGAATAATGAGATATGGGTTTTCCTGGAGCAGCACTACAAACTGAGTCTTTGGAATCTCCAGCAGGTCACTTTGCATCTCCTATTCTTAGTGTGTTTAAAATTCATAATCCCTGATTCCTTCGAGTTTCATGCTGTAGTATATATTATGGATAAATGACCCAGTGTGTAAAATGCTGAGAGTTTTCTAACATAAAGATGAACCATTACTACTTCAGCAGGGTAAAGAAATTTGAAAATTTTACTAGACTACGAAACCTTTTTAACAGCTTGTTTTCCTGGTGGGAAGTAGGTAGGTTGTAAGAGGAGAGTAACATCAGCATTTTTAGCCTCAGGTGAAATCCTTTTCACCTCTATCCTGGCTTTTTGTGAGACTATATTCTTGCCACTGTATTAAGTTTTACAGATGATAATCGTCATTGAAATCAGACTGCAAGAAATATATTTTCCTCACATTTTCAGACGTGGTGTTTATTTCTCAGCTTGTTAATCTATAATCTTCATAGACTTTTCTATTTTAAAATTTTGTCCTTAGTCCTAGTCAATTATAAATAATGTTTTAGTTTATTTCTTCCATTTGCATGTTTCTGCCTCTCAGAAGGGACGGTGGAGTGGAGAAAGATCTCGAGCCTGGGGAAGTCTACTCTGGACTCCCTTTCATTGATTATTGTTTGCCTTCCTTACCAAAGCATGTCCCTCTACTTGGAGCTCAGAAAATACTTGTTGAATGCAATGAAGCCTGGTAAAATAAATAAATAAATAAAAATAAATAAAATTGTGAGGCAATATTGGTAGTAAAGAAAATAGGTCTTAGAGTAAGAAAGTTTTGAATTCCAGTTACGGACTTGTTAACTACCTGAACTTGGGCAAGTTACTTTATCTTGCTGGGCCTCGATCTCCTCTTCTGTATAAAATAAGGATCCCAGTACCTACTTCACAGGGTTCTTGTATAGCAGAGTTCTTAGCACAGGGTAGTTGGTTAATAATTATCATCTATTATTTTGATATATTATTAGTTTTGTCACCTCACAGCATACAACACTGTCTGCACAAGGCATCAGAATATATACACACATTTAAAATCCTAAATATGAATGCATCTGTTAAATGAAGGAACAGACTGTTTCATTTGGTTGATAATTCTGGTAACATTTTGTCAAAAATTTCAAGTTTGATTTTTGCAGCACTTTCAACTTTACACATTTGTGAAACTTTGTGAACATTTTTTTTGTGTGTGTTCCCACTGCATGTCCTATATTTTGTTTCGGTCAAAATAGGTACTTAATAAATATTTATTGACTAATTGTTTCCCTATTAGCTACCTTTTCTTTCTGATGATAGACTCTTTCTTAGAGGAATCTTCTCAAATTTTATACTTTGAATATTCCCATGCTACATATATAGATTGTAAGTTTTTTTTCAAACTATGTATCTAGCATCATGGTTTTGAATTATTTATGTTTAGATACCTGTACCCTTTCAACTGAATTTGCTAAAATGTGTGTGTGTGTGTGTGTGTGTGTATAGTTGTACAGTCAATGATAGTGAGGTAGTGAAGTAAATCTGATAAGGAATTAAAGATCAGAGTTACTTTGGGCTTTTTGTGGAGGTGCCTTCTCTATATATAGCTTTATTTTCAAACTGTTGCCTTAATCTATGCCTACGTAGATTATATCAGAATGTTTTCCAAGTTTATTTCTCTCCTTAAAGTACAGTGTACAATTTCCAGTTCCATAAAAAGATTGCTCAATTTGATGAGGAAGTATTTATTCTGTGTAGGCACAGATTCTTTGGATGCCTTGCTGTTCCAGAGAGAAGCTATAGGTATATTAATGGCCTACATTTTCTATACCAAGAAAATTGATTTTCCTTTTGTTTCTAAGGAAAATCATTTTGAGGTTGCTCACCACTATGTGATGAATAGCACTATAAAAATACTTTGGGACCTCAGGAGGGAGAGTACTTGTTTAAAAACTATTTATTTCCTGCAGTCTAATTTTATTTGTTTAAAAATATATTAAGTTTTAGAAAGTTGTCTCCTCATTGATTCTTTAACCTTATCCACACGAGTGTTTCTATATACCGTTGAAAGCGCAACAAGCAGTAAGTAAGACAGCACTAAATGGTGTTTTTAGATGCTGATTCACCTCCCTCTTAGTTTTATATTTTCTTGACTTGCTAAGTGTAACCTAGGAACTTATTTCCTGATTTATATCATTTACTCCTCTACTGTCTAGCAGAACTTGTATTTCAATGCCTGGAACTTGGAGAAACAATTGAGTGGGATGGTGAGTCTACCAAGATATTTGCTTGAGAATCTTAAAGAAGCCTACACACGGATGTCTTGGAACAAGATTTTAAGTGAACAAAGTGAAAACCTGTTTTTTTATGTGTTTTTTTTAGGCTTTACTATTTTTAAAGTAACCTTCACATATGGTACCTCCATATATATCAAAATACATTCCACATTGATATATGCATGATGTAAGCTTACTTTTCATAATGCAGCACGGTGAATAATTTGGCCTTAATTCTACTGGGTTTTTCAGATTGTTTCAGTATAAAGGGGCTATTGCCAATTCTAACAGAATTACTATGTTGTGTTAACATACACATCTAAACTATGTACACTATTACATTCCTAGCACATTCTATTAATTATGGAAATCACTTTCATTTCAATAGTGGAATTTACATGACAATAGCTTCTGGGGTTCAGTGGAGCATCGGACCAGCATGTCACAAAATTCTCTTGTAGTGTGGGCGTTGACAGGGTTCTGTTGCAAACAAATTTGCAATGGAAATGTCTTATAATGTGCATCCACATAGAAGATTACTCAGAAGGTATCACCTTAATATTCACATAGGTCATTAATGTCAGAGAAGGTAATTTCTTAACTCTTGCATTAGTAAATTATTAGGAACATATAGTTATACACACATGTAAGTGTGTAAAAAATGTCTTAAACATTTAGCAAAGATGTCTGGACATAGAATTGCCATCTTTGTGTTCTCTCCTGTAACTGTGTGAAGCTTTTGTATTTTATAAGTCTTAAAGAAATGTTGGAGGAAGAATCTGAATCAGACAAGAGGATGAACTAGTCCAGAAGGCTTATAATAGGAATTAAGTAACAAGATAAAATAGAATCAGGGGAAAATTAAGCTGAATATCACAACAAAGTTCTTAATAGGGAGAACCATTAGACTGTGAAATAGTCTTTCAAAGACTCTGGAAGAAGTCATTACGTGATCCATTTAAAGTCAGACTGGACTGAAGTACTCCAAAATAGAGTAGGCTATGGGGACCAAGCCTACATTAGAAGTAGAAGGAGGGGTATGAGCTAATCGTTTTTGCCGTCTCAGTGATTACTATGATGATACTCATTTTATGTGTTCAGATTTGGTAGATAATCTTCTATCATTTTATGCTCCTTCTCGGGAGCAATTTCAACAAATTCATCTAATACAGTATTGGATCCATTTAGTGGCGTCTCAAAAGATGTGAGAATGCACAATAAACTCAGTTTAAAATAGCAAAGTGAGACAACTGTGAGTAAACACGTACTTCTTGTTTTTGAGAATTACTCCTGGAGAAAACAAGTCTCACGCTGAAACTTTGGCCACATTCCAATGTGCGTAACTGAATCCTGCCCTCCTTGTTTTACAATAGTGATTAGGTATTAATTTTCATTTCTTTTGTTTAGTGGAATATTGAGATGTTTAGTGCTGGAAAACAAATGGAAAATTCACCCCCAAGTCAATGTGCTACATTTTGGCAGGAGGTAGCTAGTATCCTGGAAAAACATCATGTTTCATTTTGTGACTGATCGCTATTAGGAGAATGGACAAGAAAGACAACGGTTTTATTTGGAAAAAAAGATAGTATTACATGAAATAAAAATGAGGAAAATGTACCCAGGGAAGTTGTAAAAATGTTATTGCTGAGAGTCTTTCAAAATAAGACCATCTTCAATTGTGTGATTCCAGCTAATAACCTGTCACAGAGAAGTGAAGCAGTGACCTTTTGACAATTATCCCCATTATTTTATTAAATACAAATATTAATTTCAACTTAAACATAGATCAATTAATTTTATGTTATAGTTGCATTTATTCAACTTAGCAATTTTAATTGCAGTGACATAAAATCCGAGATGAGCTCATCATTTTGATATGTGTAATTGTGGAGTAAATCATCTGATTTATACTCCTTTTCACATGTATACCACAACTTTTTAAAAAGTCCATTGTACAAAAATGAGTGAGTCACAGAGTATATTTTAGTTATTTATAATATTTTTTGTTTGTGTGGCTTTCCACACATTTTGTTACTGATCATTCCTGAAGTTTGAAAAATACCATTCGATTTAAGTAAATAGAAAGGTATTTGTTTCCTTCAAGCCCCAAAGTGTGGCCTATTAATTGTGCTGGCATGATTTTCTATGATTTAGGTTTCATATTTCATTGGTAAGGGCCTAACTCATAAAACTACAGTTTTATACCTAAATATATAATATCTAGGAGCAGGAGGGGTTTCAATGCTAAAAGATATTGTTGCCATGTTCTTTTTCATCTAATAAAGGTAGATATTCTGGAATTTCATTGTTTTATTTGTTAAAGTATAGGTTTCAAGACTTCCTTTCCTCATTTTCCATCCTGAGCTCCTGTGTTACTCTGAACATAAGATAGCCTTTGGGCATGTTTATTCTAAATATCTATGTACTACTGCTGGGTGATCAAAACCCAATAGGATGGACAACTAAAGTCTACAGGTGTGAGAAGTCTTTGTAAATATAAAACATTACCCATTGTGAAAGGAAAAATATTACAATAATTTCTGGTGTACAATAGCTTCCAAATATATTCAAATTCTCTTGGGCTGTTTTTAGAAACAAGGTACATAGGAATATAGAATCATAGTTATTTATTAGAGTGTCCTAAGCATCTTTGGTAGGAACTGTTATCCATAGTTCAGCATAGTGGCAATGCAGATTATTTCAGTAATGCCTATATTGAATATACTTCTGCAAACAATTAGAATTCAGAGAAGAATCTTAAAATGTGTGATCAGATAAACCAAAGCAGACTCCACCCTCCAACCTCCCCTCCACCCACCACAAAGAAACATACTGTAGCTCTGCTGGACAGTTCTAAGAAATTCAAGCAAAGAAACTCTAAGGAACTATTGTTGGTACTTAACTCACCCCTACCTCAACTCACATTAACTTCAACTTTGAATATTCCAATATGTACCTACATATAGACCCAAAACATATCTATTACTGTTCAAATAATAGTAGAAATATTTTATAAGCAAATTAGTTGAGTCCTTAACCAAAGATCTTTAGAGGTGCACAGTTTTATTTGTTTTTAAAAATTTACAATATATAAAATACTTAAAGTGGGAGAATGCTTCCTTAATATATTTACCTGAAAGTGTTATACCTTTGAGAATTGTCCACCTTTGATAACCCAAGGAATAACTACAAAGAAATTTAAATGAAATCCTTAAGAAACAAGCTTATTGGATATATCACCTAGTCTATTTTTGGATCGCAAATCGCCCGCCCTCTCTGAGTTATCTCACTGTCAGATAAGAAAATGGAACAGGATTGATGAAAAGATATGCTCCCTGTCTGGCTTTTCGATTTTTCACTCAAGTCAAAAGGAGCAAAGGGCAGCTAGTTAAGGCTCCTTTCCAACCGTGCTCCCGGGAGGGCAAACCTCTGGCCGTCTCCGGCTTCGGAGCTTATCCGGGCTGCACGGACCAGGTCCTGCTGACCGTTGCCCACCTCTGCCGGCAACTTCCACACCCACATGAAACCGCCCGTATGTCAGCCAGTTATCGCACGGATTCCTGCGCACAAAGCCTTAGGGAGCCCCCAAACAGAAACAAATTCTGAGCCCAGAGCTGAGATAGAGGTGGTTGGCTGATGAGACTGGTCTCTCTGGGGGTCTGCCAGTGCTAGTTCGTCCCTTCGCCTCTCGCACCCTGACCACAGATCTGTGCCCTGAAATCTCCCTCCTCCCAGACACAGACGTGGGCGCACACACACAGACTCTCACTCATGCACACCCACATCGCCTCTGCCCTACACCCTTCCCACTCCAGGCAGGACTGTAGGGACTGGTCCATGCTCTGCCTCAACTTTCCCAGCTGCGCCTGCCCCACGCGGCACCCGAGCTTCCGCGCCCTGGCTGGGCGCCCTCCAGAGGGGCACGTCCTCCTCTGGGCCCCTTACCTCGCACCGACAACTCCTGGCAGGAACTGGAGCTGACCGTGGTGGCAGCGGCGGCGGTGAGCCTGCACCCGGGCTCTGGCTCATGGTTGGTCCTCCTCATCCGACACAAAAGAGGTAGCTTGCTGGCTTTGTCCTTTCCAAATCCAAGGGAGAACTTATTTTGCCCTCGAAATGGCCAACTTGTGCGCGCAGCTTCCTGTCACAGTGCCCCCTGCCCCCGCCCCCTCCCGGCTGCACGCTGGACCACTGCCCGGTGGCAGAGCATCCAGACATTCGAGTCAGTGGGGAGTGGGAAAACGGAGGGGTGGAGTAGAAGAGATGGAGGAGGTTGGGGAAAGGGGGGACCCAGTGGTCTTCCGCGGAGGGGAGGGGAGCACTTCCCAGCCGAGTCCCCTCCTCCTTCTCTTATCAGGCAAACCCACTTCCTAGGCGCGGAAGCAACTTTCCTTCACCTTGACCAGGCTGAAGCCGTCGCATCTATTTGGGACTCTCGGCAGAAGCACGGACCTCCTGGCATCCTCTCCTTTTCATTCTTTCCTCCCTCTCTCTTCTTTTCCCTCTCCCCCTCCCCCACTCTCCCCCATCCACCCTCCTTTTATAAGGGTATATCTGCAGAGTCTTCAATGAGCCAGGGTACCTAGACGAGAGGATTTTTATATGAAAAGCCAGGGTAGCTTTGCCGACTGCTTTGCCTCACTCTGAAATCCTTAGGCAGTGCATGCAAAGGTCGGTGAATTTCCGAGTGGGGTAAAGGAGCATGGGGAGGTAGGGAGGGTGGCGGCTCCAACTTTAAAGCTCTGCTAGAGCGCTTGGCTTTCAGATGAGCAGGGACTAACAGTCAGTCCTTAGAAGAACTCTCCTGTGGTCCCTGGGCAGGGGGCTGACCGCATGCCAGAGGGGACTAGGAGAGCGGGAACAGAGAGGGAGTGTGAGAGCCAGGGAGGTCGGTGCGCAGCTCAGCCCTACTCGCGACTCAGCTGCACACTGCGAGCCCCTGGAGAGGGTTTGTGCAGAACAATCTCTGGGTCAGGCGGGAGGGAGACGCTCCTGTTTCCTAGCAACCCTTATCAATCTTCTTCCTCTGAATGAATTCGATTGGACAGCCCCTGGAGAGAAGCCACGCCCATCCAGGAATGCTGGGCTGCTGCTTTTTCGCATTCTCCCAAATTTCTTGGGTGGAATAAGATTATAGGGGACTGCTGAATTATCTTCTTATCCTTTTGTGCTACCACTTCGCCTTCTTAAAGCTACCCCCAGCACCCCCTCATTAGTCCTTCTCTAGTCCTACTATGGTTGTCAGATACAGTCAATGTTTCCTACAGAACCTCTTCTTTCTTCTTAAAATTAAATAAATAAATAGGAACCTTAAATCGATGACGTAGGCACAAAAGAGAAAAAGGCACGTGGAAATAGCTTTAATAGGCTGCAAGCTACAGATAAAATCCTAAAGGTAAAATTCCAGGCATCTCTCTATGTCTAGAAACACACACTGTTTAATTTCCAAATTGAAACTTCATTAATTTTTGTACTCTAATATACTAACTTTGTATTAACCAAGGACTGAATTATATGAAGCCGGACACAATTAAATGTAATGCTTTAAATGCTACATTTAGTCTTTAATATTTAATGTTGACTTGTTTAACAATTGCTGTTTTTGTAACCTAGCCAGAACTTTTAAACTACAGAAATAGTTTTACCTACTGATTCTCTTAGAGGGATAGCAATATTTAAAAGACACATGTGCATATATATATATATATTTCATTGTGAACTGCACAAAATCCAGAAATTTGAATATATTAAAAATTAAAGTGTTATTATATAGCAAAATGCTAAAAATTTAGAAGTCCCCCTTTCAACATTATTCTTTCTGGAATGCAATAGCATTGACCACATACAAGCATAATTCCTGTTCTTTGTGTTTCATTAGTATTTTCTAGCATGTATTGTTCACCAGAAGATCTTTATAGGAATTTAATTTTAACTTTAAGAATTTATTTAATTTTAACAATGTCTGCCCAATAGACAACTGTATATCAAGTGGCAATTACGTGAACATGAGGAAGATAAAGATTTATACGCTGCAGGGCTTCAGATCCCCATGAAGCTGCGTGGGTAGATTTTGGTCTCTTTCAGAATATTCCAGAAGACATCATTTTGCACTTCCATGACCTTATCAGAATTAGCTGGGATTGAGAGAAGCAGAAGAGAGCTGTTGTTTTTGTCTCACACACACAAAAGTAGCTAATGTTTGCACAAAGGAAAGTGCTGATAAACTGCATCTCCATAGTCTATATCTAGCTGTTAACTAAGGCTTGTGGTGAGTAGAGGCTGAAATGCTGAGGCAAATTATCAACCTGTTATCAGATATGGCCTGATGAGACACTTCTTTCCTCTCCCACACTATGCCATACACACAAAGAAATGAAGGAAAGGACTGCTCAGCCTGGTAGAAACAGATTACCTCAATGTGAATCCTGAATTTTCATCACTTCCTAGCTGTGTGAACACGGGCAAGTTTCTTAACCTCCTTACATCTCAGTTTCATCATCTTTAAAATGGGAATAACAATTGGTTATACCTCAGAATTATTTTGAGGAGTAGTAAATCCATGTAAGCAGCATATAAATATTAGTTACTATTATAAATCCCTGGTTTATATAATAGTTAACTGATGGTATTTTAATTGTTGAGCACATTTAATTGAAAGCAATTAGTCTTCACTGTTTAAATTCGTCATTGATTAGGAATATAGATTAGCTTTTAATGTTTATTTGTTGGGGTGTGTGTGTGTGTGTTTGTGTGTGTGTGTTTGAGTTACTTTTAAAAGCCTCAAGAGATAGGTCTAAATAAAAACCTCTGACTAAATAACATGTCAATTAAGAGATTACATTCTCTCTCTCTTCACACCCTCCCCAAGTATTCTAGCTGGGCTCCATTTCTAAACAATCCTAGTTTCTTCTCTTAATTACATCTGATGTAGCAAGTTTGTCAAATATTTTTCAAGTGAGACACATGTATTTGGTCATCTAGATCACCCTTGTAGTTCATATTTTTATTAGTTTGTCTAAACTTCACTAATTCATCTATATTTGTTTGAATGACTAAATCATATTTTTTCTTAGGACCCTTTACCATTAACACTTGGACTTCTTTATAGTGATTTTTAAAATATGGCCTGTAGGCTGGGTGCGGTGGCTCATGCCTGTAATCCCAACAATTTGGGAAGCTGAGGTGGGTGGATCACCTGAGGCCAGGAAGTTGGGACCAGCCTGGCAAACATGGTGAAACCCCCTCTCTATTAAAAATACAAAAAATTAACCGAGCAAGTGGTGGGTGCCTGTAATCCCAGCTATTAGGGAGGCCAAGGCAGGAGAATCACTTGAACCCTGGAGGCAGAGGTTGCAGTGAGCCGAGATCACACTACTGCACTCCAGCCTGGGCAACAAGAGTGAAACTCCACCTCAAACAAAAACAAAAAACAATTAAATATGGCCTGTAAAGTGTCCCATCTTTCATCCAGAATAAACGTTGAGAATGAAAGTACTGTCATCATTAATTACAAATAAAATGGCTTCCATGTTCCCATTCTGATCTATAGTTTACTCTCACTAGCATTCTCTTTGAAGAAAACCTCCATTTTGCTTCAGAGATCAATTTCATTGTTGGTTTCTACTACCAGTCAGGAATGAACTGTTATTTTGCTCACATAGGGTGATCAGGCATCCAGTTTATGCAGAACAGTTCTGGTGTGCATCTGTTGTCTAAGTGTATTCACAGTCTTCATTTTATTTCTCAAAATGTCAGGTTCGGTCATTAAATTATATGGCTGCCTAAACCTTCTAGTCATCTGGCCATACCTCTTGCTTCGGCCTTTACTTGCTTCATCTGCCCTGTGAC
The DNA here is from genome assembly GCF_000951045.1 of Mandrillus leucophaeus. NCBI lineage: Eukaryota > Metazoa > Chordata > Mammalia > Primates > Cercopithecidae > Mandrillus > Mandrillus leucophaeus. Next base: position 5,147,017 of record NW_012105365.1, read on the forward strand.
TGTAAATTCCTCTGTATAATTTTTTAAAGAATAGGATTGACTGATCTATTCTGGGGACTTACAATACATATGTCCTTGTAAATATATAATATTAAAATTCTCTTTAATTTGCTAATCAGCATCCCTCATTCACTTTTCAACTTCTTTCAAAAATATGTTTCTCCTTAGAGCATCTGTAAATTCTGATTTTAATTACTGTTGCACTATATCAAAATAAATGTATTCTAATCTTGATTTTGACTGAAGCTTCCATGCAAAGAGGAGCCAATTACTCCATATTCCAAAGTGAGAGTTGTCACACCCCCTGTGCTGGATTCAAGTGGAGTATCCCTAATCCACATGGAATATAAGAGAGTTAAAATCTAAGAAGCTGAGAAAGGTAGGGAATAAAAGCATAGAGAGCTTTTGGTGTTCTTTTAAATATCCAAGCCCAGGGTTAGGGTTTGTGTACTTTCTCCTTTTTCAACTCTAATGAAGCGTGCTGCTGCTATAGGAAAACCACTGCTATGTTCTGTTGGAGTTAGGGTGATGTAGTGAACTGCTTCACAGCAGAGAAATGTAAAACACTGTCTGAATCTGTCTTTCAGAGGATTAAAATAAAATAGGGCACGTAATTGCACTTCCCTGTATGTCAGGCAAAAAGGATGGGTCTCCTGTATACTCTATGTGGGTAGAATGAGCACAGAGCAGGAGATGTGTTTTCTTAGCCCCTACACAGAAGTACTTTGGTGGAGAATCTGTGATTCCAGTAGACAGTCTGTGAAGGGCACAGAGCTGTGGTAATGTCACCTTGTAGGTTGTGGTCTGCACAAAGGCTCCTGGCTGAGAGGTGAGAAGGAGCTGCTTGCCCAGGCTCATGCGTAGGGCTGTATCAACATGGTGGGAGGGCACCTTTCTATACTTCATCAATCTGGAGGTGCCACCTTTTTATAATTCACATAAAGGGTGGTAGGAGAAGGCTGAAGGGGAAGTGCAGACAACCAGAGGCTTTGGGTAAGGTAGTCAGTGGCCAGTCATGAATGCCTTGCCAGAATCAGGTCAGAGTCTGCAGTGAGAGATCCCCAGAACCTGAGGGTCTTCAAAGAATTGAGTAAATTGGGATCAGGAAAGTCAACTTTGAACACCTGCAAAGCCCAGGAAAATGAAATGCTAGATCAGTGCTAGACAAATACGATTTTTCATGTCTCCTTATACCTTCTATGTCTGACCTCTTCAATTCAGAGAGATCAAAAGCTCCAGCTGCTGATTAAGGTGGAGGGAGGATGAGGATGAGGAAGCTGGCTGGGCAGAAAGAAGAGTCTGCCAGCCAGGTCCTTCTGCAGGCTGCCGTCCGGCTGCCTTCCAAGGCTGGGTGAGAGGAGAAGCGTTAGCTCAGGTAGATGTTGGAGTTTTAATTATTACTCTGCCTTAGACCCGATTTTACTTGAGTCTGTAGCATTTTCTTTTTTCCTGCTGAAATGAAAGAAGGAATGTTTTATCTGGGAACAATCTGAAAGTCAAGTCACTGATTTTGAATTATATCCAAGGGTATAGAGATGGACAATCCCTATAGGCTGGATATGCAGGGGCAATGGGGGGAAATAGTAAAATTATTTTGTGGTGCTTTATGAGCCTCAGTTGTTAGGTATATAAATGCTCTGATCAGTGCTTTGGATCTTTTGTATTTTTCCCCCCGATTCTCACAAGAAAAAAATAAAAGGAGTAGTCCTTGTCTATTTACTGTTTGTTTTGTTTTCTGTTCTGCATATTGTACAGTTAACTGAATTAAGGTTAGTTCTAAACTTGAATGTTCAAATATTAAAGTACCTATAGCCCATAAATGGTTGCTTTGGGACATTTTAATTTTTGATTATAAACACATATGAATAAAAATAGATGTAAATAAATATTAATACAATTTAGGGATTACTTGATAATAAGAATCAACAGTAATAGAAGTACTTGTGTATTTGTCTTCTATAAATAATACGGGTGCTTCATAAGGGCAGGCACTATGGCAGTTATATTTTTCCTAATAATCCCTGTGCTTATGGAAATGATGAGGATGGCGGTGAGGAGGGAAAGCTTGCTCAGTAGACATTTGTTGAGTGAATGAGTTAAACTTTAAAGATTAAAAGTTCACCTTGACATATTTTATTGAGGAAACTGAATCGTGGACATAGCATGGATTTCTGAATTTCTATATAGGAGAAGTTTAGAAGTGTCAGTCTGGTTCATCAGACTGTAAACTTCAGGAGGAGTGGTGTGTTTGTGCTACCTGTCTACCTATCTTGACTGCCTAAAACTGCAGAGCTCAGTAGGTATCTGATGAATGAAAGATTAAATGGCTGAAAGGTCTTTCTAGGGGTTTTGTCTCAAACTGTATATTCATAGTATGCAAACTCTTTTTAGTTTTAGGTTTTTCAAAGAATTTTTTAAAGGACTGGGGGTGGAATAATATGATCTGATAAAGGTTATCAGCATTGTAGGGGAGTCAAATCCTCTAAGCACAGTCTTTTGCTTAGAGGGGTTAATTCATACAGATGTGTGTTAGAATCACTGCTATTACTTTGGGTTTGTGACTCCAGTGTAAATAAATTATGCAGAGTACAAACACTGAAGGAGCTCAGAAGACAGGAAAGCATGTTAACTGGGTTTGCTTTTCCACCCACAAATTTATTCTCAGAGATTTCGGGATAGGTTTTTATTGCATATTTTAGATATAACATGTTTATGGTATTTATTTTGGTCTTATATTGATTATTTTCTTCCTGACAATTCACATCTATTTTTCATACTCAGAAGTGATGGTTTACTAATTGTATCATCTCTAAATCTGCCACTCATCTCAAAGTAATATCTGATTAGATATGTGTGTATATATTCAAGTAACAGTCATTAGAGATGGTCATGGGTCAAACACTCTGCCAAGTACCTGGGATAATACCAGGGAGATAAGAGGAGAGTTTTACCCTCGAAGGTTTCTCTTCTGATCATACAAAGCAGACATGTCAACAATTTTTTAAAAATATAACATGATGAAATATATAAGAGAGGTCCTTTATGAAGAAGAGTGACCTAGTACAAGTGGCCACTATAAAGAACTCAAACTCCTGAGCTCAAAAGGCCTTTAATTATGATGACCCAAGGCAAGAGTCTGCTGTTTCATGAATGCTTTACTTCAAGACTCAACTTCGAAATATGTGTATTTGAGAAAGGGAGTGTATGATTAGAAGGGCTTTTTGACTGAAAGTAACACATAAGCCAACTAGCAATAACTTAAACAAATAGTAGTCTTCCAGCTTTATTTTCACAGACCAAGACTATGAAAGTAGGCAGATTTTGAGGTTGCTTCAGTGGCTCAGTGTTGTCAAGGCCAGCATCTCTGTCTTTTCCTTTATGTCACAGCATTGCTACTACAGGTCCAGCTAGCACATCACTTCAGGAGACAGAAATAAACAGGACCAGCAGTGTAAGCGATATTTGCCCTGTGTGTCAAGAATGCATAATCTTTCTCAAAACCACGTAGCATAGTATTGTTTATGTCTCACTGGCCAGATCAGTTCATATGATTGCTTGTAGTTGCAAATTAGGTTGGAAAAGTGTATAAATAGCTTTTTAACCTCTTAGTTCAAGGCATCAAAGAAGAGAGTGAATGGGATTGGCTGCTGAGCCAGACAGCCAGTAGTGTCTGACTCAGGGAGTAATCTCACTACTTAGCTCTTCTTATACCTTTTCTATACTGGAGACAGTTTTCTAGCCCATATCTTAGATATTGATGTCTGAAGCATGACTGCACACTGAGATACCTCTGCTAGTTTTGTTCTTATGTTTTCATTCAATAATAAATACTTATTGAGGGCCTACTCTGTACCAGGCAATGTGCTATATTCTGGGTATGTAAGATAGATTAGTTCTTGGTGTAATGGAACATACAGCCAGAAAAATGTTTTCAATCAATATGGAACTTTAATTTTAGAAATGTTTCAACCACAGCCCTTATGACTGGGAGATGTCACAAGCACTTAGTTTTGTATTTCAGATAATTTTACTCTAATTCACAATATTCTGCTTTTTGATATTTTCTGGTACTTTGAAAATATTCTTTTCATTAAAAACAAAAGCAAACAAAAAATCTCCCGTTCCCCATCTCCTCATTTCTTTCTTTAATATTTCATATATTTAAACAATATTTAATAAGTTCTCTAGGTTCATAAACGAATCTATTTTCCAACGTGAAGGGGAATGTACCTAATTGGGAAATCTTTGCCACAGGGAAAATCAAGGTTTTTAATAATGAATACATTTTTTTCTTGTCTAGTGCAAGGATATCTTAGGAAAGATTCTTGGTGGAGAAATCATATAAATGTAAATATGAGACATTAGAATTTGCTATCATTTCTGGGCCAGAATTTAATAAAATAAATTCAAGATTTCAGGAAAGTGTTTTTCTCAGAAAAAACATATTTAGTTTAAATGATCTTAGTAATTGAGTAAAATCTTTAATTATGTAATTGTTTCTATTGTCTGGCTTAGTTTAGTAGTGGATATTTAGTCACTGAGGGCATGATACTTCAATTGGATATAGTGTCAAATTGGAAGCGACTTATGATGGTTCCACTATCTCAACAAAATTTGAAAAAAATACATACTGCTCAAATGAGAATATCCCAGGCTGAAAAGAAGGACTGGACTGAAGTTCTGGGGAAATATTTATTAAAATTATGTGTTAGTCACACATCTTCATTTTGATGATTCATTATTTTTCCTAAAATATAATTATTTTAATTCTAAAAGTTGCAGAATAAATATACTCTTATTAGTTACAATGATTAGAGTATAATGAGAAATTGTCTTTCTTATGGTTTGCAGGGAGGAAAATACAAATGCCCTTCTTCTCCAATAATAAAGTTGCTCTTACCCATCCTATCTCTATAGAAGGGTATGATTTCATAAATTGATGTTTGAGAAACATGTATGGATCAGAAAATTGCAGAATAAGAACAATGAACAGCTAATGGAAAAGTCAGCTAGTACAGTGCCTCCCAGGCTTTTTTTTTCTGCCCAGAACCCATGGCAGATGATGTAGTCATTCCCAAACGTATATCTGCAGTTATTTTAAATTCCATGGTCATCTGTAATTCTGTTCCTTTTTGCTACTAAAGGAGGATATTGAAATGTAGGTGAATAAGAGCAACTTCCCTCTAGGAACATCCTTGTGTCCCTGCTAGTTTACATAGAAAGTAAAACATTCAGGCAAAGTAAAACATTCAAAAGCCTTGTCACTTCATTAAAAAATAAAAATGCTAATTTCTTCCATGCTTTTTCTTCTTGTAGGAATAGCTGTGATAAATTTGTAGTTCATGGTCTTCCTCAGAGACCCTTCTGTATTTACATTATTAATATTCTTCCTTTGAATAGCACTTTTCATCTTTCAAAATGCTTTCACTTACAGATTTTACCAAAACTCCTTGAGTTTATACATATATATGTATCTCCATATCCATATCCTATTGGCCAGGCGCAGTGGCTCATGTTTGTAGTCCTAGCACTTTGGGTGCAAATGTGGGCAGATTGCTTGAACTCAGGAGTCCAAGACCAGCCTGGCAGCATAGTGAGACACTATCTCTTCTAACAATACAAAAAAATTAGGCAGCAGATCACGGTATGGTGGTGGTCCCAGCAACTTGTGGGGCTGAGGTGGGAGGATCAATTGAACCTGTGAGGTGAAGGTTGCAGTGA
>NW_012105365.1:5152791-5160281 GCF_000951045.1 Mandrillus leucophaeus
AAAAAAAAAAAAAAAAAAAATCATATTGTATGTATTTTCTAAATGAGGAATTTAAAGCTAAAAGAAATTAAGTGGCTTAGTAAATGACTTTAAGGTCATATAGCAAAGTTAGTCAAGCCAGAACTTCAATCAAGTGAATTGATTTTTAATCCACTATGTGTTCCAATATTCCCCCCTGCCTCTCTTGCTCCCTGTTCACTGGATGATACCTTTCAGCTGCATCTATCCCAACTAAAAACCACTCTGTGTTTGTGGGCACTCTATATTTAGATTGTTCTTTATAGCCAAACCTCCCCCTGCTTCAGAATTCTGCTGAGCATGTCTTTTCCACAGGGCTTAATTTTTAGTAGCTTTGTAATATATTAAAAATGTAATCACATAATTTACCCATGTAACAAACCTGCACGTGTACCCCCGAACCTAAAATAACAAGTTGGAAAGAATAAAATAAAAGATAACATATAAAGTGAAAAGAAAATTGTTTTCAAATAAACTCATCTCTACTAAGGACTTAACCAGATAATGGTTACCTCTCCAAGGTTAGTTTTAACTTTAAGTAGTAATATCATTACTGAGAAATATCTTCTTGTCTTCATGTTCTACTCAACCTCATAGTAAACTAGGAGGAAAGGTATCATGTCCACTTCTTCAATATTCTTTGCCTGGAACTTAGTGCAGTATTTGAAACATTTGTTGAATGAGTGAATTTCAACAATATTGCCAATACCCTGCTTGATTATCACCACAGATGGATCCCGTAGAACATATAAAGTTTGAAATGTAAATTGTGATAATGTAATTATGTATTAGAGATGAGATTAGGTGTATCTGTCAGAACTGACTAAATTCTGCTGTGGTAATAAACAAATCTCTTGTCTTAAATCAACACTCCTGCTACTTGTTGATTGAGGGTTTGCTGGAGCACTGCTTCATGTTGTTCTTTGTCCGGGACCCAGGCTGATGGAGCAGCCACTATCTGAAACGTTGCCAGCTGTGGCAAAGGGAAAGAAAGATATACAGGATCTCACATCAGCACTTAAATGCTCTTTCCAGGAAGAAACACTCATAGATTCTATGTACAACTCAATGGCATAATGAATTCCAGCAACCACCACTCAGGGGATTAGGTGGGTGGAGAGGTCAGAGGTGTAATCCTATGCTGTGTCTGGAAGATATAGGGCCTGAAATAACTGCAGAAAAACACGAATGAATTGATACAATGGTAAAAGTGTGTTCATCTTGTGTGGAAGCTATTTCTGTGTTATATATTATTCCAGAATGAAAAAATAAACATTTCTATTATTTGACCATTTTCTATGGGTTAGGCACTGTGTTATTGGCTTACATATATTGGCTCATTAATTCATACAATGACCCTGGGAGGGAAGTATTATGATTATTATTATTACTTTTATAAAGATGAAAATATTGAAGTGAGATTTAGTAGCTTGCCCACTTAATAAATGCTGGGAGAGGATTAAGGCTCAGGTCTGTGTGACTTCAAAGATGGTGCCCTTAACAGCTGTGGTCTTTCCTTTATATTATACCGCCAAGTCCTTCAGTCTCCATCATTTGGTTACTAATTTGTTTTTGATTTTTGCTGGGCCCTTGAATGTCCTTTTGTCCGCAATGCTAAGTAAGCATGCTTTTAAAAGTCAATACAAAGTAGAAAATGAGTGATCTTCTTTTGTTATAGAGACTGAAAGTGTAATATCTCTGATCTAAAAGGAAAGGTGCTATGAGACAATTCGGACAAATAAATAGTCAAGACTGATTAATCTTATTAGGCAAGACATGAAATTGTGTTGTTCCAGTAAAATCAAGTTCTAGATCCTATTCCCATTGACTATATAAAATGTTGATTCAATGTCTGAAAATTGCATATTGTAGTTTCAAAATGTTTACTAGCTTTAATTCTCATAAAATTGGAGTTCCCCTTCAGTAACAAGGTTTTCAAATTTTTAAAACAAATATTACTTCATACTTAGAATTTTTTTCTGTGGAACTTTTATTCTATAAAGACAAGGTTTTATTCCAATTAAAAAGGTTTAGAGATTATTTGAAGTATAATCTTCTCTAGTGTTGCATTCTTTTTTGTTTTCAAATACAACATTAATGTTTGATTGGGTGAAAGAATCTCTTTTTTCCTTGTTTTATATTTCCGAACACTCAAGAATAAGCATAGCACTAACTGGCCTGTTTGCCCTCTCATTCACTGCTCCTCAGGAGAAGAGTCAATTATCATACAACTAACATACATGGGAGAAGGAACAGGGCTTGTGCAACTTAACTGCTTCCCTTTACTTACTTCACATGGGATCTGCCCACACAAAACATGTATCTTATGATTAATGGAAGGTCCTAATTTAAATGACAGGGAAGATTCATCTCCCTCGGTGCACAAAATAAGGCCTGTCTTATGAACCTGATGTCATTTATTAGATAAAATACGGTGTTCGTTTTTTTTCTCTAATATGTTGTAGATGATCTGACTATGGGGGCTGTATTAGGAAGGCTTTCTGGCTACATATCTAGGCTATGACACCAACAGTTTCCTCAGTAATAAAACTGGCATCTCCATCCTTCTGACTCATTTGATCAGCTACCAGTTGGTTCTGAACTTCAACAGGAGGAGAAGAGTGTTGTATATTAAATCTTTAAACCCTCAAATCTCATACATTGGACTAGCCAACTTGGCAATAGATAAGGAGCAGAATTTGGTAAGAAAGGGAACTGTGGAGATTGAAGCATCCTGTTGAAGCAAGACCCTAAGTGATCCAAAAGAATGGCCTTGGGGTTTTGTTTCACCAAGCAGGAATAGAGGTGGGGGTCATGTGTTTTTTTTTTTTTTTTTTTTTTTTTTGACTTTGGTAGGTGGTAACTTTCTATAGCATGCCATATGGCTACTTTTTACAATTTATTATTGCTTTTTTTTTTTTTTAGTTCATGCACCCTGGGTGGGTGGCACTAGGCCTCAGGCTTTAGTAAATTGGCCAGGTGGGATTTTGACTTTGATGGGTCACTGGAGCATATTAACTTTGTCCCAGGAAAGTGACAGTTTTTATTCAGGCAAGGCTGCAAGCACCTGTGCCTTAGACAAACTTTAGCCATACAGGTGACCTCAGCATCTTGGATACAGATACCTTTAGGTGAGACTGTGACAGCAAGACCTTGAAAATTCACAGTCTGAGCTTGGCCTGGTATTTCAGGTAAAGTTGAGTTGAGATTAGTCCTTTTAGTACTCGTAAGGAATAACATTTGTTACTTTTAAACTGCAAGACAGCCGAGTTTTGCATGTTCTATAGAACACTAGTGAGGTTCTGGCTTTGCAGTTTGTACCAGGTTTCTGTAGGCAGTGCTAGACCAGCTGCTTCACATTCTGTCCATCTTCATGTCATGTCACCTGTCTTTAAGACAAAGACAGAAAAGTATAGAAGGAATAAACTATGTGGCCTCAAGTTGGATTGAGTTGTATTAAGTGACTAAACATTGGCTATCCATCCCAATTTCAGAGACTCATGTTATGGGTTTCCCAGAGATGTGTAGTAGAATTTTATAAATAAATAATAATGAATGAAAGCCCTTATATGAACAGAATATGCTACCCTCTTGAGATGAAGTAAACACAGCTCAAAGTTGAGTTGTTGCAAACCCAGTCTAACAAGGCAGTTGAAAAGTCCTCTATCAGACATTATGGAAAATAATATGGAGGTTCCTGAAAAAATTAAAAATAGAGCTACCATATGATCCAACAATCCTAACACTGGGTATATATCCAAAAGACATGAAATCAGTAATGTCGAAAGATATCTGAACTTCTGTGTTTGTTATATCACTATTCACAATAGCCAAGATATGGAATCAACCTAAGTGTCCATTAACAGATGAATGGATTAAAAATTATGGTATATATACACAATGGAATACTATTCAGCCATGAAAAGAATGAAATTCTGCCATTTTCCACAACATGGATGAACCTAGGGGACATTACGTTAAGTGAAATAAGCCAAGCATAGGACAAATATTGCACAATCATACTCATGTGGAATCCATAAAACTTGATCTCAGAAGTTGAGAGTAGAACAGTGGTTATCAGAAGCTGAAGAGGATAGAGGAGGGGGAATGGGGAGAGGTTGTTCAAAAGGTATAAAGTTACAGCTAGATAGGAAGAACAAATTCTGGTGTTCTCTTGTACAGTAGTGTGATAATAGTTATTAATACTGTATTGTATATTTCAAATAGCTACAAGAGAGGATTTTGAGTGTTCTCACCACAAAAATGATAAATGTTTGTTGTGAAAGATATGTTAATTGCTCTGATTTGATCATTATACAATGTATGCATGTATTGAAACATCACACAGTGTCCCATAAAGGTGAACAATTATTATGTATCACTTAAAAACAGAATGAAAACATTCTTAGCCAAAACAAAGCCTGTACATTTTTAACTCGAGAAATCAAGTTATTTCAGGAAATTGAACAGCAACTGGAATGATTAGTTAAAAACAAAATAAAAGAAGACTGCTAAATAAGCCGAAGAGAGTTGCTTATTGGAAAAACTGATATTTTAGCTGGCAGACTAGACAAATATTTCCTTTTGTATCTGACAAACAATACTAGTCAGATGTAGAAGGAAAAAGAATTGAACCAGGCCTAACAGCTCGAAGGAGATAGAAGAAAAGGAGAGAGATTGGTTTAGTTGTTGCTAAGACAGAAATAATGACTGGGACTCAGAATTCTGACAGAGAAAGAATCACAGGGTCTCAGACAGCAGGACTGAATAACTGTGCTGGAAGGAACCAGGATCCAAAAATGACTATGGAGGTTATCTTTGTAAAGCTGAAAATAGAAGATCCCTTGTAAGAATAATTAAGTAAATATATCTAGAAGATTAGGATGTCTGTGGCATTTGGTTACAAGAAAACTTGGACACGTTTAAGGGAAAAATTAGAACGATCATTGCAAAATAAATCATTAGTAAGTGAGTTTCAAAATGACAGTTACTATGGGGGAAGTCATATATTGCCATCGTCCTGAGGGAACATGCTTGAGGAATTTATGAATTCACATTCTGCTGGAAGGTGGAACAAAATGAGGCAGGTGGAATGATAATATAATGGGGCTTTATCTCTACATCAGTCTAAAGAGGATGTTCTATACATTGGGATTAACCAACAAGGGAAGATAAATATTTTTTTCTTGATAGACCCAGACTCACTAGTTTTATCTCTCTCACTATGTCAGTTTCCAAAAGATAAAATCTAAAGAAGTATATTAGTAAAACAAGCTTCTTGGCTAGAAAATCATAACGAAAACAAACAGAAGTCACTGAAATTCAGTAAACAGCACTAGTCCTACATCTAGAGAAAGAAATTAACTGAAGTAAAAATCAAATTGTTACCAGTACTCCTTAAAACAGTCAAGGTCATCCAAAACAAGAAAATCCTAAAAAACTGTCACAGCCAAGAGGAGCCTAAAGAAACACAACTAAATGTAATGCGATATCCTGAATGGGAGCCTGGAACAGATAAAGGACATTAGGTAAAAACTAAACATGTAAAAAAGCATGGACTTGAGATAATGTATTAGTACTGATTAATTAATTGTGACAAATGTATCATATGAATGTTAGATTTTAATATTAGGGGAAATTGGGTATGGGTACATGGAAACTGTACTATCTTTACAACTTTAAATCTCAAACTAGTCTAGATTAAAAAGGTTTATTTAAAGCAATTGAATTGTTAGAAGATAAGACCTTGGACAATTGCAAAGGAAAATGTTAGGAATGACAGCGTTTTGAGAAGCCCTCTTGGTCCTCAGTTGGCTGCGAAGAACAGGGCACAAGTATTGATAGGAACCATAATGTAGAAGTTCACTGATGTTGATTATTTATCTAAAACAACTGTGGGAAAGGCAACCCTCTTTTTCAGAGACAGATTTTAAAGTAGCCTATAAGAAGAGGCAATAGAAATAGTTACTGTGCCATAGAACTGAAAATATTCATTGCAAGCATTATGGAGGTTGTGTCATTAAATAATGCTGACAATTGAACACTAGGGTGGCAGAAATTCAGGGCTCAAAGGAGACATAAAAATTAAGAGCGTTCGAATATGTTAAATGGGACAGATACCTTCCATGACTGAGCCAGCTACTATTGCAATTTTTCAAACAATATGAGAACACACAGAAAAAGCAAATGGAGGAGGGAATGGTATAATTGGTGACTCTTCTGTCCAGTACAAAACTGATAAACTTGTTGCTATTATCTCATTTGTGGAATTCAGTTTATTCTCACAGGTTGAAGATTTGGCACATCCCTCACAGATTGATTGGCATCTTAGCAAGGTTGACACCAAGATTCTTTCGGTTCACTTTCCTTCCCTCAGCTATCTCTGAGACCTTGTGTGATATCTGGCATTATTGTGTTGAGTTTCAAAACATAGTTTTGTCTGTGATAACTTTTAGGAGCTGAATAATGGTTTGTTTTCTAAGTTCCATTGATATACGGCAAACACTGTGATAATCTTCTGTAACTTATTAACCTTTTTCATCTTTAAAAAATGTAGCTCATGAGAGACTTATCAGTAAGTATATTCTGTCTTAAGTTACCAAAAGAATTACCAAGGCTGAAGTTGCTGAAGGCTCCTTCTCCCCAGCATTAAGAATCCACCCTGTTGAGAATGAGGGGAATAACACATTGAGGATAATACATGTTGGGTTATTAATTTTGTGGAGATTTTAACTCACAAGGATGAATAAAATTTAATTTCTTTTGACCATAAGTTACAAGAAGATTTCTGTTTTTATACTGTAATTTTCTACTAAGAAATTTTACTGAGCGTTGTATTTAGATTGGGACATATCTGTAGTTCAATTTTATAATTAGACCATCTTAATGTCACTTAATCATATTGTAGATCTTCTAATGAGAAGTACTAAACACCATGTCTGTATATCATTTGAGATGGGAATAGAAAAATGTACCAAATTTTCTCATAAGGTGACAATATGGCTTGAAATTAAAACGTTGTCAAGACATTTAAAATCCAAAATATATTATCTCCCATTATCGTGTAGAAAAGAAAGTATATTATGATGGCAGGTGGATACTTTACCCATCTATTAAAAGTCAGTATTGGAATGATTGTTTAAATTTTATGAAGCACACTATCATTTGATTGATTCATCTGTCTGTTCATTCACACGACCATCCATCCTTCGCTTGCCTTGAATACACGCCTTATGTTTCCCAAGCAAATCAAGATCTTACTTCAAGCTTTAATTGGCACTGAGCAAGCAAGAAATATTTGAATGAGTAAAAATATGAATGAGTTCTGTGATAAGTGCAAATCATTATTTAAATATAACATAAGATTAACAATCGCAGCCGGGCACGGTGGCTCATGCCTGTAATCCCAGCACTTTGGGAGGCCGAGGCGGGCGGATCATGAGGTCAGGAGATCGAGACCATCCTGGCTAACA
>NW_012105365.1:5161136-5163037 GCF_000951045.1 Mandrillus leucophaeus
AAAAAAAAATCTGTGAAGATATAAATCCAAAGGGAAAGACTTTTTGACTGGTAGTAATTTACATTTCTTAAGGTGCCCCCAGTGGCGACATAATTGATTTTGTTGCCATTGATTAAAAGTCACATTAAGTTTAAAACTGTCAGCTGAGACTAGAGATAATATTTTCATAATGTCTTTTAATAAACATGAAAGAAATGATTTCATTGCATTTATAAATTTGATTAATGATATTTTCTCAGGACCAAAATAAATGAACTGCTCATTTCCAGGCCTAATTACTCAATTACAGGTATATTCTCCTGTAATACATATATTGGATAGGAGAAGAATACTCCAGATATGGGTCTAGCAAATGACTAAAAATGGATTCTATTAGTAATTTCAGAAATCTCAAAATGATTATGTTTTTATCTAACAAAATAGGGAAGAATATTTTAATCTAGATTTTCACCATAGCAAAAATATGAATATGATCTGTTTTTATCTAAAAATAATTTTTCTATAAAGGTATTTCTGAGCTCTTGACATGCCTCCTCCATTACTTTTTCTCCTTGAGTCTTCCACATCTCAGTAAATGGCAATTCATTCTTCCAGTTTTTATGAAAATTTTGATTTAATACTTGACTCCTGTCTTTCTCCCCTATCAGTTCCATCTTTAAAGTAAAACCAGAATTTAGCCACTTTTGATTGTCACCACTGGTCTCCCTGCTTCTGCTTTTGCCCATGTTTAGATGATGTCAATCCAGTGCCCTGTGTGATCACATTATATCATTCTTTCACTCAAAAATCTCCAAGTTTCTCCTTTAATTGGAGCAAAACCTAAAGTTTTAACTATGGCCAACAAGACTCTGTATGCCCTGTTTTTACCCTTCCAGTTACACTACCACCCCAAATTATCTCTCTGACTCTAAATACTGCCTTCCACCATATAGTGAATGATTGTAAGTTTATATAGCCTTGGTATTCATCTTTGAATGCAGGATTAACTTTCTCATACCACAGGCAGGGCTCAGTTACCCTTGACAGTTTCCAGTTCTACATCACATCAAATGGCTAAAGTTGGTGGCCAGAAATAAGAATTTGAGGCATCTCTTCAGGCTAGCAAACTGGCTCCCTGCTTTCCTGCTGTTGATTTTTTCAAAGAGATATTTCAGGGATTTGCCTGTGAACTGAAAGTGACCCGCACCCTATTCCCTTACACATACTGCTAGCTGCCATGTGCTCTTCTCTCTCTGCCTGACTCTTCATTCCTGCTTCACATGACCTGGGGATGAATGACTACTCTCCTGACTCATTGTGCCCTCCTTTGACCAGGATCTATATAACTAAATATCTTTGAACTTATTTCTTCTCTGCAGTGATGTATTAAATTTATGCCTTCCATCTGAATAACCAGGAATTACACCAGTCTGGGTTTCCCCCTGAATTCATGGAGGAACACAAAGTTGGGTTCCCAGTGTCAAAGCGATGGTCAAGCAGGCAGGCATAAACTGGACATGACTCAGTCAAGAGCCATAAGGGTAAATGAGATCCCTGTTTACCTTTATCTCCTCTTCCCCAGAAAACTAGACATTAGGCTTGTCTGTAAGGCAAAAGAAGTATCCCATGATTACTCTAAACAGTCATCTTCAGTACTTTGTCATTTCCCACTAGGGCAGAGTTGCTAGCTGCTCTGGTACTGGAACCCCAGTTTGGCTGGAGTCTCCCAAAACACACCATCACTCCACTTCAGTTATTTTTGAGATGCTTAGGCATTCTCTATAATCAGGTCTTTGCAACTGTTATTCTCTTTGCCATGGACGATCCCCCCCATTTCTGCATGACCACCTACTTCTCTTCTTTCAAATCTTTACATTAAATTCTCTGGATATGCTATCTAAGACATCAATACATTATCCTTA
>NW_012105365.1:5163087-5165588 GCF_000951045.1 Mandrillus leucophaeus
TTATCTCCTCTTCCCCAGAAAACTAGACATTAGGCTTGTCTGTAAGGCAAAAGAAGTATCCCATGATTACTCTAAACAGTCATCTTCAGTACTTTGTCATTTCCCACTAGGGCAGAGTTGCTAGCTGCTCTGGTACTGGAACCCCAGTTTGGCTGGAGTCTCCCAAAACACATCATCACTCCACTTCAGTTATTTTTGAGATGCTTAGACATTCTCTATAATCAGGTCTTTGCAACTGTTATTCTCTTTGCCATGGACGTTTCCCCCCATTTCTGCATGACCACCTACTTCTCTTCTTTCAAATCTTTACATTAAATTCTCTGGATATGCTATCTAAGACATCAATACATTATCCTTATTTTAAAAATAGGATTTTTAAAATTCAGGTACTTGGAGACCAGCCTGGGACACATAGGGAGACGTTATCTCTACAGAATCTTTTTTTGTTTTTTTTTAATTAGTCGAACATGATGACGAGGACCTGTGGTCCCAGCTACTTGGGATACCAAGGCAGGAGAGTCACTTGAGCCTGGGAGATTGAGGCTGCAATGAGCTGTGATCACACCACTGCACTCCAGCCTGGGCAACAGAGTGAGACCCTGTTTCTAAAAGAAAAAAAAATTGTATCAAAATCAAATCAAAGTACTGCACAGGAATACAGTGCTTGGCACATGGTATGTTTTTAATAAATATTTGTTAAATAAAATTTACCTGTGCTCTTCTTGACAGCATACATGTAAAAATAATTAAATTTACAAAAGCATAAGAAAGGGCAAATCAAATTGTCAACTGCTCGAAGTTCCCACTCACCCTAATTACTGCCTTTCATTTGGTAGCCCTATTTACAATACTCATGTGATTGTGTTTATAAACAGTTCCCAGACCTAGTGTGAATGTAAGTCACATGTCCTGACGTCAGGTTTTCCTCCCAACATGTGTTTCTCCCCCAGCTGTGAAATAGAGCCATACCTCTGAAAGCCAGACCTAAAAAGATGCATTATACCAAGGCCTAAAAGTGTTTCCATGTGACCTCTAGTTTCTATTGCTGACCTAGCTTTGATTTTGAAAAATGACCTCGGGCTCCTTATCTGGGATCCATATACTTTCAGAGGACACAACCAACTATATCACAAACTTTAAGGGCCAAATTTTCTCATTTCAACTGACTATCAATGTGTGCTGTACTTCCCAACAGCATCTGCGGTGGTCTTCTTCCTGGGGTACTACCACATCCTCTCTTGGGCCCTGAGCCAGCACATCACTCTCCTCTGCATCATGTACTCTGCCAATCTCCTCACAGTTCTTTGGTGCTCCAGCCTCTCTCCTATGATGAGAATATGATAATCAACTAGCAGTATCCAGCTTTTTTCCTTCAGGAAGTTCTTCTTTGGAAGTATGGTCTTCTTGATTGCATACCAGGTGCTACATGTCCACCTCTCAATTATTCCATAGGGAATTACTCCCTGTCCTGGAGTTGAAAGTACACGAATCTTTGTATCCCAGTGTTTAGACTGTTGGAAGGCATCAGCTCTACTTTCTGTGAGAAGCAGAAGATAAAGGCCTTAAAATTCTCAGCTTGGGGGAATTTGGTGCTCAATGTGCATGCTTCTGACACTCCAGTATCTACCCTTATGTCCCAAACCCTGCTTGCTGATAAATAAGGTTCCAGCTTTCAGACACCTATGCAGAATTTATTGACCCCTGTAGCTCTATATTATTTACCCTAGGTCAGACAGTTCTTTTAGAATTGCAAACTAGAACCAAGTATTAACCAAGTCTCTGATTAACAGGTTAAACACCTATGCACCTATGTCTTGGGATGGATACAAAGGGAAGGGTATATAAAAGCAGAATTATTTTTACAAATATCCACTTATTAAACGATGTTTACCATATGCCTATTATATGTCAATCACTATTCTAGAGAGTTGACAGTATGCAAACAAACCCTCTGCCCTCCTGGAACCTACATTCTATTGAGAGATAAAGACGATCAATAAGTAAATAAACTACATGTATATTAGATAACTAGAAATAATAAGAATAAAAGCAAGAGATGGAGATAATGCATTGATGTCTTAGATAGTTTATCCAGATAATTTATTGTAAAGATTTGAACGAAGTCATGAAGAAATCTGAGGGTGGGAGGTGATGTCCAAGACAAAGAGAATAACAGTTGCAAAGACCCGAGGATCTCAGGTCTCAGGATGCCTAAGTATCTCAAAATAACTGAAGTGAAGTGATGGTGTGTTTTGGGAGCCCCCAGCCAAATTGGGGTTCCAGTACCAGAGCAGCTAGCAACTCTGTCCTAGTGGGAAATGACAAAGTACTGAAGATGGAATTTAATAATATATTGTTTAATATATATGGGGAAAGTAGGAATAAAGGAAATAAGTTTATTTTTATATAATCTAGAATACACATATTAGACACATAATTATATATATTAAATATACACTAAAATATATAAAAATATCTGTAAAATATTTTTCATATCAAGG
>NW_012105365.1:5167108-5170488 GCF_000951045.1 Mandrillus leucophaeus
CAGAAATTGGAAGTGAGGTACAGAAATAGCTGGATGGGTTACAGATTGGTGTTTGCCTTATTTGAACACAGTTTGAACACTCAGCAGTGTATGAGTATTTGGGGTTGGCTGCTGGGATTGGTCAAGACTCAGCTATTGTTACAAGCAAATACTCTTAAGTTAGGTTTTCAATATTGTCTATCTATTAAGGTAGGTGATAGTTCATCTACAAGGACTTAAATATAGAAGTATGAAGTCCTTCTCAGGTTATATTTAGTTTGCTTTAATAAATGTAATACGTATCTTAAAATAACATGGGGTTAATTAGAAGCTGTGAGTTTTTGTTTTGTTTTGTTTTGTTTTGTTATGTTTTTTGAATCAATGTCTCACTGTTTCCCCAGCTGGAGTGCAGTGACATCATGGCTCACTACAGCCTTTGTCTGAACTCAAGTGATCCTCTTGCCTCAGCCTCTCAAAGTACTGGGATTACAACTGTAAGCCACCATGCTTGGCAACTATTTTTTTTTTTTTTTTTTAAGTCCACTGGCTTAATGATTCACGCGTTGGGCAGGCTCCCAATCAAAGCCTCTCAATTAAAATCTAATTTAAAACCATTCCCTAATATTTGTACTTTGGCTTCTGTATAGACTCCAGTTATTGCCATTTCTAATTGCTTCTCATTCACTTTGTATCTTTTACATCAGAATTTCTCATTCAAACACTTTCCTTTTCTTTTTATGTGGAGAACTGCCTCTGTAATTCACTCAGTGTTTCTACTCAGTACTGGACAGATTGTGATTTAAATTGGCTTAGAACCTGTCATCCTGGATTATCGCTTCAGCTCTCCCTATTGTGTGCTTGGCTGTTTCCTAGATTCTATAATTTCTTCTTTTTTTGATTTCCAATCCAATATTGCCATTGTACATCCTCAGGTATAGCCTCCCAATATAGAGTGCATGGCAGGAAAAAACATCTGATCATTTTTATTGATAAAAATGTTTTTAATCTTAACCTCATACTTGTTAATGAATATGACTGGAATCCTAGACTGAAAATTATTTTCCCATAGACCTTTAAAGGAATTAGTATAATTGTTGTCTGACCTTTAATATTGCTGAAAAAAATTCTAATGCTAGTCTAACTCCTTATTCTTTGAGTGATCCATTGTTTTATAATGTTTGTTGTTCTGTTTTTGAAAACTTTTAGTTATTCTTAGTAGTCTGAAAGTTCACAATAATACCTTTATTTTGGTGAGTTTAAAAATCCATCCTTGTTGGAATTTGGAATTTATATCTTGAAGATTCTCATCTCTAATCAGCTCCAAAATGTTTTTTGTCTTTTTTTCTTTGCTTGATTTCTCCAAGAGTTTGAATTTCTTCTCCCTTCCTGAAAGTAATATTAACAGGGTAGCTGAACTCCTAGATTAAACCACTAGATATCCCATCAATTCTCTCATTTAAAAAAAATCTTTATTTTACCCTTCCTATTGAACATTTTATTTTTTTTCAAAAAGTATTACTTTCTTGTGGTAAGAAGACTTAAAATGAGATATACCTTCTTAAAAAATGTTAAGTATACTTTATTATATTAGGTATAGGTACAATATTGTACAGTAGATCTCTAGAGATTATTCTGCTTGCTTAACTGAAAATTTATGCCTGTGGATTAGTAACTCCCAATTTCCTGGAGAAAGGATAGTCTGTTCAATAAATCATGTTAGGGAAACTGGATAGCCATACGCAGAATAATAAAATTAGACCCCCATTTCACACCATATACAAAAATCAACTCAAAATGAATTAAAGACTTAAACACAAAAACTGAAACTGTAAAACTACTAGAAGAAAACCTAGGGGGAGTGGGCACAGTGACTCATGCCTATAATCCCAAGACTTGTGAAAGCCAAGGTGGGCAGATTGCTTAAGCTCAGGCGTTCGAGACCAGCCTGGGCAACATGATGAAACCCCATCTCTAACAACAACAACAACAAAATTAGCTGGACTTGGTGGCACATGTCTGTGGTTCCAGGAATTTGGGAGGCTGAAGTGGGAGGATTGCTTGAGCCTGGGAGGTAGGGGTTATACTGAGCTGAGTTTGTGTCGCCACTGTACTCCAGCCTGGGTGACAGAGTGAGACTCCCTCTGAAAAAACTAGAATAAAAAAGAAAGAAAACATAAGGTAAAAAGTCCATAATATTGGTCTGGACAAAGATGTTTTGGCTATGGGCCCAAAAGCATGTGCAACAAAAGCAAAAATGGGCAAACGAGATTACATGAAACTAAAAACTTCTGTATAGCAAAGGAAGCAATCAACAGAATGAAGAGATAACCTATAGAATGAGAGAAAATATTTGCAAGTAGTACATTGGATAAGAGGTTAATATCCAAGAAAGATAAGTAATTCGAACAACTCAATAGCAAGAAAACAACCCAATTAAAAAATGGGTAAAGAAACAGAATAAGCCTTTCTGTAAAAAAGACATACAAATAGCCATCAGGTTTATGAAAAAATGCTCAGCATTACTAATCATCTGGGAAAGGTAAATCAAAATCACAATGAGATATTGCCTCACTCCTGTTAGCATAGGTATTACCAAAAAGATGAAAAATAACAAGTGTTGGTGAGGATATGGAGAAACGGAAATCCTTGTACACTGTTGGTGGGAAAGTAAATTAGTACAGCCATTATGGAAAACAGTATGTACATTCCTCAAAAAAATTAAAAATGGAACTATTATGTGATTCAACAGTTCTACTACTGGGTATATATCTAAAGGAAACGAAATCGGTATATGGAAGAGGTATCTGGACTCCCATGTTCACTGCAGCATTAATCACAATAGCCAAGATATGGAATCATTCTCAGTGTCCATCAACAGATAAATAGATTTTAAAATGTGGAATACATACAAAATGAGATACTATTCAGCCTTAAAAAGGAAGGAAAACCTGTCATTTGTGACAACCTGGACAAATCTGAACATTATGTTTTGTTAAAACATAGTGGGGTGGGCGCAGTGGCTCATGCCTGTAATCCCAACACTCGTGGAAGCCAAGGCTCTACATATATATATATATATATATATGCTGGATTTGGCATGTGTCTGTGGTCCCAGTGACTTGGGAGGCTGAGGTGCACAGAAAGACAAATACTACATCACATTTATTGTGGAGTGTTAAAAAAATTGAACTCCTAGGAACAGAGAGTAAAGTGATAGTTACTAGGGGGTGGGGAGTGGAGGCAGTGGGGAGATATTCATCAAAGATTTTATTAATTAAAAAATAATAAAATTATTATTGAACAAAATTTAATTTAGACAGAAATAAGTTCAAGAGATCTATGGTATAAAATGTTGACCACAGTTGATAATGCTATATTGTATACTCAAAAATTCCTAAGAG
>NW_012105365.1:5171053-5174805 GCF_000951045.1 Mandrillus leucophaeus
CCTCCATATATTTTTCCATAGTTGCTGCAATAAAGACATACCTGAGCCTGGGTAATTCATAAAAGAAAGAGGTTTAATTGACTCACAGTCCAGCATGGCGGCGGAGGCCTCAGAAAATGTACAATCATGGCTGAAGGGGAAACAAACACATCCTTCACATGGCAGAAGGAGATAAAATAATGACTGCCCATCGAAGGGGGAAGCCCCTCATAAAACCACCCAATCTTTTGAGAACTATCTCACTACCATAGAACAGGATGGAAGAAACTGCCCCCATGATTCAATTATCTCCACCCGGTCCCTCCCATGACACGTAGAGATTATGGGAACTACAATTTAAGATGAGATTTGGATGGGGACACAGTCACCATATCATTCTGTCCCTGGCCCCTCTCAAATCTCATGTCCTCACAATTCAAGATGCAATCATGCCCTTCCGACATTCCACCAAAGCCTTAACTCATTCCAGCATTAACTCAAAAGTCCAAGTCCAAAGTCTCATCTGAGACAAAGCAAGTGTCTTCTGCCTATGAACCTGTAAAATCCAAAGCAAATTAGTTACTTCCTACATACAATGGAGGTACAGAAATTTGGTAAATACTCCCATTCCAAATAGGAGAAATTGTCCGAAACAAAGAGCTACAGGCCCATGGAAGGCCAAAATGCAATAAGGCAATCATTAAACCTTAAAGTTCCAAAATGATCTCCTTTGACTCCGTGCCTCACATTCTGGTCACGCTGGATGTGGTCTTGTACAGCCTTGGGCAGCTCTGCTCCTGTGGCTTCTCAGGGACGGCCCCTCTCCTGGCTGCTTTCACAGGCTGGCATTGAGTGCCTGCAGATTTTCCAGGCACATGAGCTGTCAGTGGATCTATCATTCTGGGGTCTGGAGGATGGTGGCGCTCTTCTCACAGCTCCACTAGGCAGTGGCACAGTGGGGACTCCATGTGGGAGATCTGACCCCACATTTATCTTTCACATTGCCCTAGGAGAGGTTCTCTGGAAATTCAGGCATTTCCATACATCCTCTGAAAACTAGGTGGAGGTTCCCAGACCTCAATTATTGACTTCTCTGTCCCCTCAGTCTCAACACCACATGGAAGCTGCCAAGGCTTGGGGCTTGCACCCTCTCAAGCCATGACGCTATACCTTGGCTCATTTTAGCCATAACTAAAGCTGCTAAGAGGCAGTCCTGAGGCTGCACACAGCAGAAGGGCTGGGGACCTGATCCAGGAAACAATTTTTCCTTCCTAGGCCTCTGGGCCTGTAATGGGAGGGATTGCCACAGTGGTCCCTGACATCCCCTGGAGTAATTTTCCTTATTGTCTTGGTGATTAACATTGGGCTCCTTATTACTTATGCAAATTTCTGCAACTGGCCTAAATTTCTCCCCAGAAAATGGGTTTTTCTTTGTTATTGCATCATCAGGCTACAAATTTTCCAAACTTTTATGCTCTGCTTCCTCTTGAATGTTTTGCTACTCAAAAATTTCTTCCACCACATACCCTAAATAATCTCCCTTAATTTCCAAGTACTAGGGAAAGGGCAAAAACCCATCAGTCTCCAAAAGCACAGTAAGAGTTACCTTTGCTCCATTTCCCAACAAGTTCCTCATCTCCATCTGAGACCACCTTAGCCTGGACTTCATTGTCCATATCATTATCTATCAGCATTTTGGTCAAAGTCATTCCACTAGTCTATAGGAAGTTCCAAACTTTCCCACATCTTTCTGTCTTCTGAGCCCTCCAAGTTTCTAGCAACTTCCAAACTTTCTCACATTCTCCTATCTTCTTCTGAGCATTCTGAACTGTTTCAGCCTCTGCCTCTTACTCAGCTTCAAAGTTGCTTCCACGTTTTTGGATATCTTTACAGCAGTGCCCCACTACCCAGTACCAATTTACTGTATTAGTTCATTCTTATGCTGCTAATGAAGACATACCTGAGGCTGGGTAGTTTATAAAGGAAAGAGGTTTAATTGACTCAAAATTCAGCATGGCTAGGGAGGCATCAGGAAACTTACAATCATGGTGAAAGGGGAAGCAAACATGTCCTTCTCCACGTGGTGGCAGGAGAGAGAAGAATGAGTGCCCAGCAAAGGGGGAAGCCCTTTATAAAACCATCAGATCTTGTGAAAACTGACTCACTATCATGAGATCAGGATGGGGCAGCTGCCCCCATGTTACAATTATTTCCACCTGGTCCCTCCCACTACATATGGGGATTATGGGAACTACAATTCAAGATGAGATTTAGGTAAGAACACAGCCAAACTATATCAGTGTACAAGGATTCTAACTTTCTCTCATTTTCATCAACATGGTCTTTTACCCTCGTGATAGGTTTGAGGTGATATATCATTGTGAGTTTAACTTTTATTTCCTAAATTATTAGTCACTGAGCATGTTTCATATACCTGCTGGTCATTTATATGACTTATTTGGAGAAATATCTTTTCACATCCTTAGCCCATTTTTAATTGGTTTATAAGTTTTTTGATCTTGAGTTGTAGAAATTCCTCATATACTTTGAAGATTAACCTCTTGTTAGATATATGGTTTGAAATACTTTCTTTCATTTTACCAGTTGTTTTTTTACTCTGTAGGTTGTTTCCTCTACTGTGAAGAAGCTTTTTAGTTTCGTGTAGTCTCACTTGTCTATTTTTGTTTTTGTTGACTGTGCTTTTGGTGTCATATTCATGAAATCATTAACCAGGCCAATGTCATAAAGATTTTCCTTATGTTTTTTTCTGGGAAGTTTACATTTTTAGTCTTACATTTCAGTCTTTAATCCACTTTGAGTTTTTTGTAATGGTAAAATCAGGATGCAGTGTTCTTATTTTGCATATTCCAGTTTACCCAATGCCATTTGTCAAGGGTAGTATAATTCACCCATTGTGTATTTTTGACATACTTTTTGAAGATCAATTGACTGTATACATTTGGATTTATTTCTAGGCTTTCTATTCCATGACATAAGTCTAGTCTGTGTGCCTGCATTTAAACAAGTACCACACTGTTTTAATTACTGAAGGTTTCTAACATATCCTGAAATCAGAAACTGTGGTGCCTCCAGCTTTGTTCTTATTTCTCAGGATTGATTTGGCTATTCGTGATCTTCTGTATTTCCATATTGTCTTAGTCTTTTCAGGTTGTTATAACAAAATATCATAGACTGGGTGACTTATAAACAACAGAAATTTATTTTTCACAGTTATGGAGGCTGGGAAGTACAAGATCAAGTTGCTGGCAAATCTAGTGTCTGGTGAGAACCTGCTTCATTTATGTCACCTTCTTGTTATGTGCTAATGTGGTGGGAGGGGTGAACAAGCTCCTATGGGTCTATTTTATAAGGGCACTGTATTAGTCCATTTTTACACTGCTATAAAGATACTATTAAGACTTGGTAATTGATAAAGGAAAGAAGTTTAATTGAATCACAGTTCCACATGGCTGGGGAGGCCTCAGGAAACTTACAATCATGGCAGAAGTTGAAGGGGGAAGCATGGCAAGTCTTTCATGGTGACAGAAGAGAGAGCGAGCAAAGGGCAAGTGCCACACTTTAAAACCACCAGATTTTTTGAGCTCTCACTCATTGTCACAAGAACAGCATGGGGGAAACCACTCTCATAATCTAATCACTTCCCACCAAGTTCCTCCCTTGACATGTGGGGATTACAATTTGAGATGAGATTTTGGGTGTGGACACAGAGCCAAACCATATCAGGCACTAATTCCATTGATGAAGCCTTCATC
>NW_012105365.1:5176105-5181480 GCF_000951045.1 Mandrillus leucophaeus
CAGCTAGATTGTACGAGAACTGTTAGAGCTCCAAGATTGCCAATACAGAAGCCAGTCCTCTGAGAGTTCTCTCAGAAAAGTAGGGGCTCTGGATGTGTGAAGCAAGTCTTCACCTCACCCCAGAGAAGCTTGGAGCTAGGAGACCTCTTCCTGCATGCATGGCATTGTGACACAGGCAGGTACTCTGGCAAGAAGATGTGAATCTCTTTACTATCTTTGGTTAATGTGGTATCATATTCTTCTAAAGAACAGAGGCCTTTCAATTATTTTCAGAACTTTTCACAAAGGAAACATGTCTGTAAATTGTTGCTGAATTAGTAT
Source organism: Mandrillus leucophaeus (assembly GCF_000951045.1). Lineage (NCBI taxonomy): Eukaryota > Metazoa > Chordata > Mammalia > Primates > Cercopithecidae > Mandrillus > Mandrillus leucophaeus. The sequence continues at coordinate 5,176,427 of NW_012105365.1, forward strand.
GTTTTAGGGTACAAATAATACTTTTAATTTTCAAACATTTAACTTCATTACAAAGTATTATAGTTTGACTTATTGTATTTTCTTGAGTCTCACTGAGGATGGTGATTTTTAAAAATATTGTTTTCTTAGGTTATATCTGTTTTCTTCTTGGTCAGTTTTCCTATTTATTTATCTTGTTATTTGTGTTTCGAGTCAAGTACATTTCCCCCGCAAATGTCTGGAGATTCCTTTTTGCTAATTCATTTAAGAGTGAAAGAATTATATGCTTTGTATAAGTAGGGATTTGTAAACTGGTTGGTTTTACTTTAGAGTGAGTGTACATTAATTTATGAGACACTAAGCAGTAAAAATTGGAGTGCAACACTTTGGATGCCATACCCTTAGTAAAGTGCCAACTTCTGTCCATATATTTTATTCCATTCATTTAGTAAATACAGAGACTGCTCAAGTTCAGATAGTTGAAAGGACTCTTAAGACTACACAGGGTATACTCAGGTAAGGCTTTAATAAAAGTAAAGGCAATTACATATAACAGAAGAGATAAAATGCAGGCAATTATCAAAAGGTCTGAGATTTGTAGGTGCATAATACTTGAATATTTTCTCAGTTTTACAGGACATGCTTCATTTTCACATTACAAACTACCAAGATGTGCACAAGATATCTTGGTTTCAGGGAAACCATGGCGCAATTAATGAATGGTCATTTATGTCTCACTGGTAGGCATTCTGGAGATACTCACAGAGCTACTCTCATCTAACTGCAAATTAACCCACTTTACGCAGCACAAAGAACCCCTGAATTTTAGCTTAAAATAAATACCTGGTTGTCCATCATTCTGTGTGGGTGTTGCATGTCGTACACAGAATTTTAAATAAACTATGTTTCAGTCCTAATTTTTATTTCCAATCTACAGTGTTTCGCCATTTTTGAGTCCAAAGCTTCTGCGGGGTTTGGCAGACAGTTTGGCTCCTCACTCAAAAGAAGTTCCTACAGCATGCATTCTAGTTTATGTTTCCTCTGTTCTGCTTGACATCTCTTCAACCTCTTCCCATTTTCCAGAGCTTTGTTGAAATCGAAATATTAGTGAGTCAATGCTCTTTTAACTTATTTTCATCTTAATAGATCTCTGAAGGCAATGAAATTAATGAATATGTTCAGTCTTCCATCTTGAACAGGGAGTTTGTTTTGCTTTATAAAGGCATTTTATAGTTTTGTTTTTGATTCTGCTTCATATCAAAAAGAAGAATATGTAGAAAATGGAAACTCCTCAGTACCACTTTAGCAAGGGATTATGTTGTTTATGAAAATCAATATTTGCAATGGTGTTTCTATTCCTTAGTAATCATAGGATATGCTGTACATATGTTAGGCACTAAAATAAGCTTAGTAATTTTAAACTTTATGTAATGTTAAACCTTAGTATCTTGCCTGGAACAAAATCCCCCATTGCTTTTTAAACAAATAAATTATTTCAATTTCCAAATACTAAGATTTGCAAATGAATTTTTAGAACAAAAACTATTTGTTACAAACCATTTGTTAAGTTGGCAGTTTACCATGTTGCAAGGTTATTTTAAGTAAAAAATGATTTCTATAACAATATGTCTAGGCAGGAATTATAGGTTTCTTTATCATAGGTTTCTTTTATTGACTATAGGGTGTTTTGACATTTAAATCTCATTATTAATTTATAAGAATTATATAACATTGTCAGGCTGTAAGCCATTTGAAATGTTGGCTATTTAGATGTAAAGAATTTGTTGTGTCCTTAAACTGACCTATCTCTGAAAATGTTCAGTCTAGGATTGTTATGGGTAAAGATTCAGAGAGTATTTTTTTGGTGGTTTCTTTTCTTTTGATCTATTACTAATAAAATAGAGATAAAGTTTTTAAACAATATCTAAATGTTCTCATTAATTCAAGGTGAGAGGTTACCTGGAAAGAAATGCAATCATACCCTAGAGGCAGCCAGATTTCTGAGTCCTAAGTTTGCCACTTTGACTGTTTTAGCTATTTTCTTCTGTTTATTTTAGATTTCACTCACACAGAGAGACCATCTGTAGATATACCAGGGTCTAAATATTTAACCAAGATTTTAATTTACTACTAGTTGGAATGGAAAACATATTTCTATAGAGATTTAGTTTATCATCATTTTAAATTTTGGCTTTATTTACCTGATGTTCAAAAGCTGTTTTTAAATTTAAATATATATCTATCTATATCTCTATACATGTATTGGAGTAGTCAAGACTACAAGACTAAACTCTAAAATTTAAAAAATAACCTTAGAAAAGGCAAACACTCGCTTTGTGCTACACATCTTGAAATAAAAAAATATTTTTTCTTGGTGAAATACAAATCAGGAATGGGACAGAACGAGTTAAAACATATATATATGAGGGAGTCCTAATTCCTTTAAGGCCATTATTTATATAAATTAAATGTCAACTTAATAGTTTGCCTTTTGTGAAAATGTGTTATGTATAAAGCAAAAAACCTAGTTACTGCTATTCCCTAATCCTTCTCTACCTCTCTTATGTGGCCCACTGTGAGTGTAAATTTCTATTTTTAGATTTTTTTTAGTTTTATACAAATATGTATCATTTTTGTACAAAATTAGGATTATAATATACATATTATTCCCCTGATATTTTTTATTTGATATTTCTTATACATCTTCTCATATTAGTACTTATCTATCTTCTTTTAGTTTTTAACAACTTTATTAAGGTACAATTGAAATAATAAGTTGCACAAGTTTAAAGTGTGTAATTTGCTAAGTTGTGACTCTTGTGAAATCATCACTACAATCAAGAAGTTAAAAGTATCATTCACTGTAAAGTTTTCTCATTTCACTTTGTTATCTCAGCATAATTATTCTAAAATTCTTGAATGTTCATGTGCATATCACTGGGACATTGCTTTTTAATGATGAGTAGAATTTCATTGTATGGATATATCACAATTGTTTATCCATCCACTTGATGATGGACATTTGTATTATTTTCAGTTTTCAGTTTTATAGAAGCTATGAATATTTCGTTTAAGTGTGTGTATACACATACTTTCATTTCTTTTGAGTAAACACCTAGAAGTGGAACGTCTGGTCATGTGGAGGTAAATGTATTCAGTTTTTAGAAGCTGCCAAATAGTTTTCCAAAGTGGTTATGAGTATGAAAGTTCTAGTTTTCTTGCATCTTTTACAGAACTTGATATAGTCAGTCTTTTCAAATTCAGGTATTCTAGTAGTGTGTAATAGTGTATCTTCTTGGGTTTTGATCGCATTTCTCTAATCACTAATGAAGTTAAGCAAATTTTCATGAGCATATTTGCTCTTCATACATGTTCTTTGATAAATAATATGTGCCTAATTTTCAGAATAAATGTTACTTTCTACAAAAAAGGCTAACTGGAATTGTGATCGGAATGGTGCTGAATCTATAGATCAAGTTTTTGGGGGTCGACATCGACATTAACAATATTTGAACTTCCAATTTATAAGCACACTACGTCTCTTCATTTGTTTATGTTTTTATTTCTCTCAACAATGTTTTATAGTTTTATAGTTTATAATATAGGCTTTCCATTTATTTGTCAGATTTACTCCTAAGTATTTCATAATTTTGATGCTACTTGTTACTGATTTTTAATTTCTATTTCTAATTTTTCATGGATAGTAGATAGAAATATACTTTTTATATACTGATCTTGCTAAATTCCTTTATTCTAATAGTTTTTTTTCATAGATTTCATAGGATTTTTGCATAGATAATCATATCACTTCCTAATATGAGCATTTTTCTTTCTTTCTCACCAATATGTCTAATTTTGATTCCTTTTTATGTCTCATTGCTCAGGCTAGCAAAAGTGAGTCTCCTTATCTGGTTCATAGAGAAATAGTGTTTAATTTTCACAATAAGTGAATGTGATGTAAACAATAAATTTTTTTGTATATGCACTTTATCAGGTTCAGAAAATTTCCTTATATGCCTAGTTCATTGAGAGTTTTATTAGGTCTGTCAGATGTTGTCCAAAGCTTTGTCTTTAATTATTGATATTATTACTTGGGTTTTTTTTTTAAAGTCTCTTAATAGGGTGAATTATATATTGATTAATTTCTAAATGTTAAAGCAGTTGTTTATTCCTGCACCTGGTCATGGTGTATTGTTTCTTTTAAAAAAGGGATGTTGGCATGAAGTTTTGTTTTGTAGTCACTTCGGATTTGGAATGAGTAATGCTGGATCAAAGAATAAGTTGGAAAGTAATTTCTTCCTCTTTAAATTTTAGTTTTAACTTAAATTTCAATTTTTGGGATTGGTATTTTTTCATAAGTTTCTGCTAGCATTCACCATTGAAGTTTTGTGGGGCTTAAGGTATTTTTTGTGAAAATATTTTTAAGTACAAATTCAAATAGTTAATTGATATAGGGCTTTTAAAGTTATTTATTTGTTCTTGACCAAGCTTTGGAAATTTGAGTTTGTCAAGGAATTTGTTAATTTCATCAACTTTCTTGAATTTATTGGCACAAAGCTATTCATAATATTCCTTGATTGCCATTTAAAATTTAGAAAAAATTTAGTGATGTCACCGCTCTCATTCTTCACATTGTTATTTGTGTTTTTTTTTTTCATAATTAGTCTGACAAGAGGGTCTTCAATTTTGTTGGTGTTCTCAAAGTTTTAATTGGATTTTTCTATTATTTTCTTATTTCCCCTCTGTTGGCTACCACTCTGATCTTTATTTTTGCTTTTTTCTGCGTAAGTTGGGGTTTCTTTGCTTTTTCTAGTTTCTTTAGGTGAATAATAAGGGCATTGATTTGAAATCTTTATTATTTTTCTGCATTTATTGCTATAATTTTCTTATTTCTCTTTAGCAAAATACTGTCAATTCTGATAGTTTTTTTAAATTTTCATTCAGTTCAAAATGTTTTCTAATTCCTTTCCTTTTTAAATTTATTATTTTACTTGTGAATTATTTAGACATGTGGCATTCCGTACCCTCACCCCTAATATTTGGAGATTTTTGAAAGTGTTTTCAGTTACTGGTTA
>NW_012105365.1:5182720-5185870 GCF_000951045.1 Mandrillus leucophaeus
GCCAAACACAATTTAAAATTACCTTGTCAATTTCTAGGAAGAAACATGGCAGAATTTTTATTGGGATCACATTTATTCTATAGATACATATTGGGAGAATTGGTATTCTTTACAGCATTTGGTTTTTTTATTGGTGAAAATAGTTTATTTCATCACTAATCTTGGTATCTTTTATTGCTCTCAGCATTGTTATACACTTTTAGTACATAGGTTTGTATCTCTTTTTGTTAAATTTATCCCTATTTTAAAATTTTGTTTTTAAAGACTTATTGTTAATATATTAATAATAGAATTTGTATTTTTTCCTGTTAATTCTATATCTTGCAACATTAGTGATGGCAGCAGTGGGCCATTTGGAGTGGCCACTGCCATCACACCAACTGCAGCAGGGTGGTGTGGCCAGGGCTGCATGCTCCATGGAGCTGGTGGAGGTTGGGGACAAGCGGGAGCCCCATCCCTGTCAAGTTGGAGCAGGAGCTCCCTGGGTGCTACTGCAACTGCTCAAGCCATGGCTGCAGACTCGGGCATCTCTGTGCTCTCAGGCTGGGAGCATGCTGGATTCCCACCCTCCTGGACGCAGCTGCAGCCTCCCAAGTCACAGTTGTGGACCCAGGCCTCCTGCTCCATGAAGCAGGCAGGAGCCCTGCCAACCTGGGTGCAGCTTTAGCTGCCCAAGTTGTGGCTCCCGGGCCTCCATGTGCTCTTGGGGAAGCCCAGAGCAGACAGGAGCCTTGCCCTCCTAGTTGTAGCTACAGCCACTACAAACCAATGCTACAGACCTGGGCCTCCCACTCCACAGAGGAGGCAGGAGGTGCTCCCCCACCCCCAGAACAGCTGCAATCTCCCAAACCGAGGCTGTGGACCCAGGCATCTCTGCACTCCTGGGAGCCCGGGAAGGCCCCCCCTGCCCTCACAGACTTGAAAGTGCCTGCTCCCATTGCCTGACTTCTCCCTGCTATCAGTACCCATTCTGATCTCAGAGCAAAGTTGAGGCCAAGCCTGGGTGCTGTCATAGCTGGGCTGGGTGTGCACATGCTTGGGGTAGTGCTAACATGCCAGCTTCCTGCCACCTCAGCCTTCTCCAGAATGTGGGCACCAATGAGCACAGGAGGGAAGCCACGGGGTTGCTGAGGACAGCTCAGCACTGGCCTGCAGGCACCCCTTGGCATCTACAGCATGGACACCATGAACAGCAGCAGAAGGCAGATAGGTTCCTGGGTGGAAAGGGCAGGTCCCCAGTGAGGCTACAACTTCAGGCCAGGGAGGGCCTGAAGGCTGGGGGCCAGGCTGCCAGTCCAGTAGAGCAGAGTAGGAACTTGTGGTGCCTTTTCAGGGCCCGCCCATGGCCACCCATGGACCAATTGGTGTGCACTTCCTCCCCTCTGAGGCCCATAAAAGCCACTGGCTCAGCCAGAGCTGACTAGGTGTCAGGATGACCAGCTGCAGAGAGGTGCAACCCACTCTAGGGCCTCCTCTCTGCTGAAAGTGGTAGAGATGACAGGATGACCTGCTTGCAGGGACAAGCCATCCACTCTAAGGCCTTTTCTCTGCTGAGAGCTGTTTAGATGATGAGATGACCAGCTGCAGAGGAGCTACCCTCTCTGTTTATAGCTGATTGCTATATACTTGTCAGGATGACTTGCCTAGCAGAGAGGAGTAACCCTCTCTGCTAGGAGCTGAACACATGTCAGGACATTCTGACTGTGAACAGAACCCTTTGTGAGTTTCCTCTAGCTGTTCTATCACTCAATAAAGCCCCTCTTCATCTTGCTCACACTCCACTTGTCTGCATACCTCATTCTTCCTGGTTGCAGGACAAGAACATGGAAAACACCGAATGGCAAAGCTAAAAGCTGGAACACTAGCAGGGCTGAGATATGCCCCTTGCTTATTACATTGCAGGTGAAAAGGAAAGATCTGTGGCCCTTTGGGGGAGCCCAGACCTGGTAGCTACCCAAACCAGGGCTGTGACTCCCTCTATGGGGCCCTGTGGTTCCTGGTGTCTTCAAGCTCCTGGGTGCCACTGTGTTCCCTGGTGCCAGCTGTGGAAGCTGCTTGCAGTTCTCCTGGTCTGGTCATAGGCTCACAGAGAACCAGCACCCAAACCAGCACCTGGAGCTGCTTACCCTGCTGTAGCAGCTGGTATGTTTGACTGTGCATAGTGGCTGGACCCCATGCTTGCTCATACATCCCTTGCTATTCCATAACTGACTTGCCCTTGGCAGGTGTGGGACCCAGGCTGGTAGCATGAGCTGAGCACGACCTACCAGGGAAACAATGAACCCACCATGCCTGAACCAAACTTGGGCAAAGATGCTACTGGCCACAGAGGTTTCTGACCAGAGAAACGACACCCCAAAGATTCTGTAACTTTTCTAGTGGCAATGTTTTTTTGCTAATTTCTCAGGAATTTTTATATGCACAATTATGTCAACTGAAAATACTGACATTTTTGTTACTTTCTTTGATATCTGGTTACCTTCCTCACCAGCTTGCATTCTTTCACTGACTAGGAAATCACTGCCATGTTCAGTAGGTGTCACTAGGTCAGACCTCTTTCCCCTTTATATCATCTTAGAAGGAAAATATCTAATAGTTCACTGTTAAATATATTAAATGTGAATTTGTGTAGACCGTCACTTATCACATTGAAGAAATTTCCTTCTGTTCCTAGTTTACTAAGAGGCTTGGAAATTATAGGGGCTTTTTGTGTCAAGTGCCAATTTCATCTATTAAACATTTATGTAACATTTTTGGCCTTAAACCACAAAAGTAGTAAATTATATCAATAGATAATCATATGTTAAACTAATCTTGAGTTGCTGTGATATACTCAACTTGATTATGGTATCTGAGCTCTAAATATTGTTGGATTTGATTTATACTTTTAAGAATTTCTGAATATGTTTTTCAAAAAAAATTTGTCTATAATATATTTTCTTATGATGTTCTTGTATTGATAATGAGAAATACTGGCCTCATAAGATGAGTAAATGAGTTGTTAACGTTCTTTCTTCTGTATTTTCTGAAATTTTTGTATAAAATTAGTATAGGTTATTATTTAAATGTTTATTGAGATTTACTGGTGATGCTGCCTGGGCCTAAAGTATTTTTTGTTTATTCCTCTGTGTATTTGTGTATGTGTGTGTG
>NW_012105365.1:5188000-5190641 GCF_000951045.1 Mandrillus leucophaeus
AAATTTTCATTCAGTTCAAAATGTTTTCTAATTCCTTTCCTTTTTAAATTTATTATTTTACTTGTGAATTATTTAGACATGTGGCATTCCGTACCCTCACCCCTAATATTTGGAGATTTTTGAAAGTGTTTTCAGTTACTGGTTACTAGTTTGATTCCTTTGTGGTCAGAGAACATTGCATGACTTGTATCTTTTTACATTTATTGAGACTTGTTTTATGGCTTAGAATATATTGATATATGTCCCTTGTGCCCATATACCCCAGAACTTAAAGTATAATTTAAAAATATTTTTACTTATCAGAAAATATCATAGTAGTGATGACATAAGTAAACATTATATGTAGAGTCCTTAATTTTTTCATGGAAATATTTAGCTGATATTTCTTCAGATTACTCATGATTCTTATCATGAGACACATTTTTATTATTAGAGAAGTTGATAATATGTGAATAATACTTTTAAAATGTGACATTATCACCCATATAAAATCTTTATCATCCATATTTTTTTCTTGAGAAATATCAGACTCAACAACTACTATAATTTTTTGGTTACCAAAATTATTTAATTTAATGTCTATGCATTTCTTTTCCTAGAAAAAACTTCAAGATTTGAAAAGGTAAAAATACAGAATGAACAATACTGCAGTGAATCATCCTTTATGAAAGGATCATATTTCAAAGATGTGTGCTTCTTAATTAATAAACAGGCAAATAGGATATTGTAACTAGGCTTTGTATTCCAGCAAACAGAGCCAATTTTGGACTGTGAATTTTACAGTAGAATACATGGTGAATTTCGGACCTGGGCAGATTAGTTTTATGAGACCTGGAACTCTAAGGAAAAATAATACAACATTTAAAAAAAATTGTTATCAAAATGGTATTTGTTGAGAATGAGAAAATCTATCACAAAATGCTACAAACTTAAAAAGCTGGGAAACAATATTAAGCAATAAAAAATAAAATATAGCAATTAATAAAATTTTAAAATAGTTAACTACTTGATACACACTATTATCTTATCCCCCTTCTATTTTTATGCATGCTTGTTATTGACTTGTTTTTTTTTGTCCTATATGGATATTGAGTTGTTCCAGCACCATTATTGGAGGAGACTTTCCTTTTCTGGTTGAATTTCTCTTGTGTTGTTGTAAATTTACTGCATACGTGAGATCTATTTTTGAACATATTATTCTGTTTCATTGATCCATTTGTTTATTCTTCAACATTACCACACTGTATTGATTATTGTAGCTTTATAGAAAGTTCTGAAAACTTGAGTTTTCTTTTTCCAACATAGTTTAGCTATCATAGATCCTTTGCTTTGCCAAACACAATTTAAAATTACCTTGTCAATTTCTAGGAAGAAACATGGCAGAATTTTTATTGGGATCACATTTATTCTATAGATACATATTGGGAGAATTGGTATTCTTTACAGCATTTGGTTTTTTTATTGGTGAAAATAGTTTATTTCATCACTAATCTTGGTATCTTTTATTGCTCTCAGCATTGTTATACACTTTTAGTACATAGGTTTGTATCTCTTTTTGTTAAATTTATCCCTATTTTAAAATTTTGTTTTTAAAGACTTATTGTTAATATATTAATAATAGAATTTGTATTTTTTCCTGTTAATTCTATATCTTGCAACATTAGTGATGGCAGCAGTGGGCCATTTGGAGTGGCCACTGCCATCACACCAACTGCAGCAGGGTGGTGTGGCCAGGGCTGCATGCTCCATGGAGCTGGTGGAGGTTGGGGACAAGCGGGAGCCCCATCCCTGTCAAGTTGGAGCAGGAGCTCCCTGGGTGCTACTGCAACTGCTCAAGCCATGGCTGCAGACTCGGGCATCTCTGTGCTCTCAGGCTGGGAGCATGCTGGATTCCCACCCTCCTGGACGCAGCTGCAGCCTCCCAAGTCACAGTTGTGGACCCAGGCCTCCTGCTCCATGAAGCAGGCAGGAGCCCTGCCAACCTGGGTGCAGCTTTAGCTGCCCAAGTTGTGGCTCCCGGGCCTCCATGTGCTCTTGGGGAAGCCCAGAGCAGACAGGAGCCTTGCCCTCCTAGTTGTAGCTACAGCCACTACAAACCAATGCTACAGACCTGGGCCTCCCACTCCACAGAGGAGGCAGGAGGTGCTCCCCCACCCCCAGAACAGCTGCAATCTCCCAAACCGAGGCTGTGGACCCAGGCATCTCTGCACTCCTGGGAGCCCGGGAAGGCCCCCCCTGCCCTCACAGACTTGAAAGTGCCTGCTCCCATTGCCTGACTTCTCCCTGCTATCAGTACCCATTCTGATCTCAGAGCAAAGTTGAGGCCAAGCCTGGGTGCTGTCATAGCTGGGCTGGGTGTGCACATGCTTGGGGTAGTGCTAACATGCCAGCTTCCTGCCACCTCAGCCTTCTCCAGAATGTGGGCACCAATGAGCACAGGAGGGAAGCCACGGGGTTGCTGAGGACAGCTCAGCACTGGCCTGCAGGCACCCCTTGGCATCTACAGCATGGACACCATGAACAGCAGCAGAAGGCAGATAGGTTCCTGGGTGGAAAGGGCAGGTCCCCAGTGAGGCTACAACTTCAGGCCAGGGAGGGCCTGAAGGCTGGGGGCCAGGCTGCCAGTCCAGTAGAGCAGAGT
>NW_012105365.1:5193356-5195717 GCF_000951045.1 Mandrillus leucophaeus
TTTTAAAAAAATCCTTTAGGCTTTCAAACTTTTTGTGCTTTAATGTTTATATTTAATTTTTTAAGTACACAGTTGGGAATTTAAATCCAGGTTCACAGTTTGTATATCTAATGGAAATGTTTTGTTTTTAAAATTTGAATATAATTATTCACATGCTTGAACTTAAAACTATTATACAGATATTTGATTTATTTTTTGTCCTTTTTGTTCATTATTCCTTAGTTATATTCTGTCTGTCTCTGGAGATGTATTAAATATATTTTTAGTATTCCATTTTATCTCATTTTAGTCATTCCTGTTTCTGTTTTCCAGTGTTGTTTCTTTAGATAACAAATATGAATTTATAATTTTTCACAGTCTACATTAAAAAATCTTATTATGTCATAGAAATTTACAATATATTTTTCAACTGTCAGATATTTTACTTCTAAATATTCTATAAACATATTTTTTATTATTTTTTATTTAAATGTTAATTGTCTTTAAGAAGACAACAAAATATGTATAAGTATAGAAAAAATAATTTCAACAGCTCCTAATGATTACTGACCAATTTACTTTTTATGCTGTTCTCCATTCTTATAAACTAGGTTTCTATGTGATATTATTATCTTTTGACCTATAGAAATTCTTTTAATTTTTTTATAGTAGAGATCAATTCTTTCAGGTTTTTACTCTCTAAAAATGATTAATGAGTTGAAATGTTTACCCACAAAACTGACAAAGTAAAAAAATATATATATTGTTTCACAGGTTTCTTGGAAATGGGCACTCTCACACTTCTATAAGGAGTAGAAAAATGGTAGAACTACACAAATCAAATTAAAAATGTCAGATTGGGTGCGGTGACTCACACCTGTAATCCTAGTACTTTGGGAGGCCGAGGTGGGTGGATTGCCTTAACTCAGGAGTTCGAGACCAGCCTAGGAAACATGGTGAAACCCCATCTCTACTAAAATACAAAAAAATGAGCCAGGCGTGGTGGCATGCACCCATAGTCTCAGCTACTTGGGAGGCTGAGGCAGGAGAATTGTTTGAACCAGGAAATAGAGGTTGCAGTGAGCCAAAATTGCACCACAGCACTCCAGCCGGGGCAACAGAGCGAGACTCTGTCTCCAAAACGAACAAAAAAACTTTATCTTCTGTCTTAAATATTAAAACTCTGGAATTTATAAGAACATTTAAATGTGTGTAAAGGTGTATCTACAAGGGTGCACATTGCAGCTTTCTTTTCTTTTTTTGTTTTGTAGTGAATCTTCTTTTTTTAAATTTTATTTTAAGTTCTGAGATACATATACACGTTTGTTACATGGGTAAACCTGTGTCATGGGGTTTGTTGTCTAGATTATTTCATTACCCAGGTATTAAGCCTAGTACCCACTATTTATTTTTCCTGATCTTTTCCCTTCTGCCTCTGACAGGCCTCAGTGTATGTTGTTTCTCTCTATGTCTCCATTTGTTTCATAATTCAATTCCCACTTTTAAGTGAAAACTTGCAGTATTTCGTTTTCTGTTCCTATATTGGTTTGCTAAGGATAATGGCCGCCAGCTCCATCCAAGTGCCTGCAAAGGACATGATCTCATTCTTTTTCATATGGCTGCATAGTATTCCATGGTGTATATGTACCACAGTTCCTTATTCAAGCTATCACTGATGGGCATTCCATGTCTTTGCTATAGTGAATAGTGCTTCACTTTGCTATGTTCTGTATATGTGTGCCTGTATCTTTATAATAGAATGATTTATATTCCTTTAGGTATATACCCAGTAATGAGACTGCTGGTTTGAATGGTATTTCTGTCTTTAGGTCTGTGAGGAATCACATGCTGTCTCCCACAATGGTTGAACTAATTTACACTACCACCAACAGTGTGTAAGTGTTCCTTTTTCTCCACAACCTCACAAGCATCTGTTTTTTTCTTTTTTTTTGACTTTTAATGACAGCTATTCTGACTGGTGTGAAATGGTATCTCATTGTGGTTTTGATTTGTATTTCCCTAATGATCAGTTATGTTGGGCTTTCTTTCATATCCTTGTTGGCTGCATGTATGTCTTCCTTTGAAAAGAGTCTTATAATATCCTTTGCCCACTTTTTAATAGGATTGTTTTTTATTGTAAATTTGCTTAAGTTCTTTATAGATGCTGAATATTAGACCTTTGTTAGATACATAGTTTCCAAAAATTTTCTCCTATTCTCTAGGTTATCTGTTTAATATGATGATAGTTTTGCTGCACAGAAGCTCTTTAATTAGGTCCCATTTGTCAAATTTTGCTTTTGATGCAATTGTTTTTGGTATTTTCATCATGAAATTTTTGCCTGTGCCTATGGCCAGAATGGTATTGTCTAGGATGTCTTCCAG
>NW_012105365.1:5195767-5198539 GCF_000951045.1 Mandrillus leucophaeus
CTGTCTTAAATATTAAAACTCTGGAATTTATAAGAACATTTAAATGTGTGTAAAGGTGTATCTACAAGGGTGCACATTGCAGCTTTCTTTTCTTTTTTTGTTTTGTAGTGAATCTTCTTTTTTTAAATTTTATTTTAAGTTCTGAGATACATATACACGTTTGTTACGTGGGTAAACCTGTGTCATGGGGTTTGTTGTATAGATTATTTCATTACCCAGGTATTAAGCCTAGTACCCATTATTTATTTTTCCTGATCTTTTCCCTGCTGCCTCTGATAGGCCTCAGTGTATGTTGTTTCTCTCTATGTGTCCATTTGTTTCATAATTCAACTCCCACTTTTAAGTGAAAACTTGCAGTATTTCGTTTTCTGTTTCTATATTGGTTTGCTAAGGATAATGGCCGCCAGCTCCATCCAAGTGCCTGCAAAGGACATGATCTCATTCTTTTTCATATGGCTGCATAGTATTCCATGGTGTATATGTACCACAGTTCCTTATTCAAGCTATCACTGATGGGCATTCCATGTCTTTGCTATAGTGAATAGTGCTTCACTTTGCTATGTTCTGTATATGTGTGCCTGTATCTTTATAATAGAATGATTTATATTCCTTTAGGTATATACCCAGTAATGAGACTGCTGGTTTGAATGGTATTTCTGTCTTTAGGTCTGTGAGGAATCACATGCTGTCTCCCACAATGGTTGAACTAATTTACACTACCACCAACAGTGTGTAAGTGTTCCTTTTTCTCCACAACCTCACAAGCATCTGTTTTTTTCTTTTTTTTTGACTTTTAATGACAGCTATTCTGACTGGTGTGAAATGGTATCTCATTGTGTTTTTGATTTGTATTTCCCTAATGATCAGTTATGTTGGGCTTTCTTTCATATCCTTGTTGGCTGCATGTATGTCTTCCTTTGAAAAGAGTCTTATATTATCCTTTGCCCACTTTTTAATAGGATTGTTTTTTATTGTAAATTTGCTTAAGTTCTTTATAGATGCTGAATATTAGACCTTTGTTAGATACATAGTTTCCAAAAATTTTCTCCCATTCTCTAGGTTATCTGTTTAATATGATGATAGTTTTGCTGCACAGAAGCTCTTTAATTAGGTCCCATTTGTCAAATTTTGCTTTTGATGCAATTGTTTTTGGTATTTTCATCATGAAATTTTTGCCTGTGCCTATGGCCAGAATGGTATTGTCTAGGATGTCTTCCAGAGCTTTAATAGTTTCAGCTTTTACATTTAAGTAAGTCTTTAATCCATCTTGAGTTAATTTTTATATATGGAGTAAGAAAGAGGTCCATTTTCAGTCTTCTGCACATGGCTAACCAGTTACCCAGCATCATTTATTGAATAGGGAATCCTTTCTCCATTGCCTGTTTTTGTCAAGTTTGTCAAAGATCAGATAGTTGTAGGTGTGTGGTCTTATTTCTGTGTTTTCTATTCTTTTCCATTGGTTTTTATCTGTATTTTTTGTACCAATACCAGACTGTTTTGGTTACTGTATTCCTGTAGGATAGTTTGAAGTCAGGTAGTGTGATACTTCTAGCTTTCTTCCTTTTGATTAGAATTGCTTTGGCTATTCAGGCTCTTTTTTGCTTCCATGTGAATTTTAAAATAGTTTATTCTAGTTCGGTGAAGAATCACAATGGTAGTTTAAGAGGAACAGCACTGAATCTGTAAATTGCTATGGTCAGTATGTCCATTTTCATGATATTGATTCTTCTTATCAATGTGGATGAAGTGTTTTTTCATTTGTTTGTATTATCTCTGATTGTTTTGAGCAGTGATTTATAGTTCTCTTTGTAGAGATAATTCAAATACCTGGTTAGTGGTATTCCTAGGTATTTTATTATTTTGTGGCAGTTATGAATGGGAATGTGTTTCTAATTTTACTCTTGGCTTGACTGTTGTTGGTGTATAGGAATGCTAGTGATTTCTGCACTTTAATTTTGTATCCTGACAATTTGCTGAAATTGTTTTCAGCTTAATAAGCTTTTGGGATGAGACTATAGGGTTTTCTATATATGAGATCACTTTGTCTGTAAACAGGGATCTTTTGATTTCCCCTCTTCCTTTTTGGAAGCCCTTTATTTCTTCCTCTTGCCTGATTGCCCTGGTCAGAACTTCCAATACTATGTTGAATGGAGTGGTGAGAGATTACATCCTTGTCTTGTGCCAATTTTCAAGGGGAATGCTTCCAGGTTTCACCCATTTAGTATAATGTTGGCTGTGGGTTTGTCATATGTGACTCTTATTATTTTGAGGTATGTTCTTTCAATACATAGTTTATTAAGAGTTTTTTAAAACATGAATGAATGTTGAATTTTATCAAAAGCCTTTTCTGCATCTATTGAAATAATAGTGTTGTTTTTGTATTTAGTTCTGGTTTACGTAATGAATCACATTTATTGATTTGTGTGTGTTGAACTAAGCTTGCATCCCAGGGATAAAGCCTACTTGATCATGGTGGATAAGCTTTTCATTGTGCTGCTGGATTCACTTTGCCAGAATTTTGTTGAGGATCTCTCCATCAATGTTCAGCAAGGATATTAGCCTGAAGTTTTCTTTTATTTTGTTTTGTATCTCTGCCAGGTTTTTGTATCATGGTGATGCTAGCTTCATAGAGTTAGGGAGGAGTCCCTCTCCTTAATTTTTGGAATAGTTTCAGTAGAAATGGTATCAGTTCTTCTTTGCACATCTGGTAGAATTCAATTGTGAATCTGTCTGGTCCTAGGCCTTTTACTGTTGGTAGGCCATTTATTACTG
>NW_012105365.1:5198589-5202846 GCF_000951045.1 Mandrillus leucophaeus
TTTTGATTAGAATTGCTTTGGCTATTCAGGCTCTTTTTTGCTTCCATGTGAATTTTAAAATAGTTTATTCTAGTTCGGTGAAGAATCACAATGGTAGTTTAAGAGGAACAGCACTGAATCTGTAAATTGCTATGGTCAGTATGTCCATTTTCATGATATTGATTCTTCTTATCAATGTGGATGAAGTGTTTTTTCATTTGTTTGTATTATCTCTGATTGTTTTGAGCAGTGATTTATAGTTCTCTTTGTAGAGATAATTCAAATACCTGGTTAGTGGTATTCCTAGGTATTTTATTATTTTGTGGCAGTTATGAATGGGAATGTGTTTCTAATTTTACTCTTGGCTTGACTGTTGTTGGTGTATAGGAATGCTAGTGATTTCTGCACATTAATTTTGTATCCTGACAATTTGCTGAAATTGTTTTCAGCTTAATAAGCTTTTGGGATGAGACTATAGGGTTTTCTATATATAAGATCACTTTGTCTGTAAACGGGGATCTTTTGATTTCCCCTCTTCCTATTTGGAAGCCCTTTATTTCTTCCTCTTGCCTGATTGCCCTGGTCAGAACTTCCAATACTATGTTGAATGGAGTGGTGAGAGATTACATCCTTGTCTTGTGCCAATTTTCAAGGGGAATGCTTCCAGGTTTCACCCATTTAGTATAATGTTGGCTGTGGGTTTGTCATATGTGACTCTTATTATTTTGAGGTATGTTCTTTCAATACATAGTTTATTAAGAGTTTTTTAAAACATGAATGAATGTTGAATTTTATCAAAAGCCTTTTCTGCATCTATTGAAATAATAGTGTTGTTTTTGTATTTAGTTCTGGTTTACGTAATGAATCACATTTATTGATTTGTGTGTGTTGAACTAAGCTTGCATCCCAGGGATAAAGCCTACTTGATCATGGTGGATAAGCTTTTCATTGTGCTGCTGGATTCACTTTGCCAGAATTTTGTTGAGGATCTCTCCATCAATGTTCAGCAAGGATATTAGCCTGAAGTTTTCTTTTATTTTGTTTTGTATCTCTGCCAGGTTTTTGTATCATGGTGATGCTAGCTTCATAGAGTTAGGGAGGAGTCCCTCTCCTTAATTTTTGGAATAGTTTCAGTAGAAATGGTATCAGTTCTTCTTTGCACATCTGGTAGAATTCAATTGTGAATCTGTCTGGTCCTAGGCCTTTTACTGTTGGTAGGCCATTTATTACTGCCCCGATTTTAGAGCTCATTAATAGTATGTTCAGGGATTCCATTTTTTCCTGGTTCAGTTTTGGGAGGGTGTATGTGTCCAGGAATTTTATCCATCTCTTCTAGATTTTCTAGTTTATGTACATAGAGGTGCACAGTCTAAGTCTCTCTGAAGGTCTCTAAGAACTTGTTTTATGAATCTGGGTCTCCTATGTTGGGTGCGTATATACTTAGGAGAGTTAGATCTTCTTGTATTGAATCCTTTAGGATTATGTAATGCCCTTGTCTTTTCTGACCTTTGTCGCTTTTAAGTCTGTTTCATCAGAAACTAGGATTGGAACCCCTACGTTTTTTCTGTTTTTCTCCATCCCTTTATTTTGAGCCTATGTGTGTCATTGCATGTGAGATGGGTCTCTTGAAGACAGCATTCCAACGGGTCTTG
Source organism: Mandrillus leucophaeus (assembly GCF_000951045.1). Taxonomy (NCBI): domain Eukaryota; kingdom Metazoa; phylum Chordata; class Mammalia; order Primates; family Cercopithecidae; genus Mandrillus; species Mandrillus leucophaeus. Next base: position 5,200,221 of record NW_012105365.1, read on the forward strand.
ATTTTTTATCCAGCTTTTCATTCTACGTCTTTTAATTGGGACATTTAGCCTATTTACATTGAAGGTTAGCATTGATGTGTATGGATTTTTATCTTGTCATCATGAAGTTAAACTGGCTGTTTTGCAGACTTTATATGGTTGCTTCATAGTGTGACTGGTCTTTGTACTTCAGTGTGTTTTTGCAGGGGCTTTCTTTTCCATATTTAGTTTTTCCTTTAGTAGCTCTTGTAAGGAAGGTGTGGTAGTAACACATTCCCTTACCATTTGCTTGTCTGAAAATGATCTTATTTCTCCTTTGGTTATGAAGCTTAGTTTTGCCAGATTGGAATTTTTTTTAAAGAATGTTGAAGATTGGCTGCCAATCTCTTTTGGCTTTAGGATTTCAGCTGAGAAGTCTGCAGTTAGTTTGATGGGCTTCCCTTTGTATGTAGCCTAACATTTCTAGCTCTCTTTAATTTCTTTTTCTTTCATTTCCACCTTAGGGAATCTAATAATTATGTGTGTTGGAGATAGTCTTCTTGTGAAGTATCTTACTAAGGTTCTCTGCATTTCCGGTATTTGAATATTGACCTCTCCAGCTAGGTTGGGGAAGTTCTCATGGCTAACATCCTAAAATATGATTTCCAAGTTTGTTCCATTCTCCCCATCTCTTTCAGGTATGCCAATCAGCTATGGATTCAATCTCTTTACGTAATCTGACTTTTCTTGGAGGTTTTGTCAATTCATTTTCATTCTTTTTCTCTATTCTTGTCTGCCTGTCTTATTTCAGAAAGCCAGTGTTTAAGAGATGAGATTACTTTCTCTGCTTGGTCTATTCTGCATTACTACTTGTGATTACATTGTGAAATTCTTGTAGTGTGTTTTACAGCTCTCAAGTCAGTTATGGTCTTCTCGATAATGGCTGTTTTGTCTGTCAGCCTCTGCAATGTTTTATCATGATTTTTAGCTTCCCTGAATTGTGCTACAATATACTCCTTTAGCTCAATGAAGTTTGTACCTATCCATATGCTGAATTCTACTTTGTCATTTCAGCTATCTCAGCCTCAGCTTGGTTATAAACCCTTGCTGGAGATGTGATGCAGTCATTTGGAAGAAAAAGGGCACTTTGGCTTTTGGAGTTGTCAGTGTTCTCATGCTAATTCTTTCTCATTATTGTGGATTTACATACCCTTACTTTTTGAGGTTGCTGATCTTTGGATTGTTTTCCTTTTATCTGATTTGATGACATTAAGGATTTGATTGTGGTATAAGGTGGACTCAGATGACTGGCTTTGTTTTTGGGAGGCTTTAGACCAGCACTCAGCTCCCAACTCCCAGACTGTATGCTCTCCCTTGGGGTGACTGGTATTGGGCTCCAACTTTGTTCTCTATCTCCTTGGGGTTTGGAGTCCACTGTGCTGGTGGGGCTGAGGAGCAGCAGCTGCAGCCAAGTGCTAGTGGATTCCAGGGTGCCTGCCTCCCTGTGGGCATTCACCACAGTAGCAGAGGCAAGGCAGCTGGTAGGGAGTGGGAGGCCCCTGCTGGAAGCTGTGTGTGCTGTTGCACTAGGGGTGGTGTTGGCTTAGGGCAGTGTGCTGGCTAGTGCAGGTTTGGGTGCCTTCTCTGTGCTCTGTAGGCAGGAGTGATCAGTTAGGGTGTGGGAGGATCCCCTGTTCTCTGCACAGTATTAGTGCATGGGTGGGATGCTGGAAGGCTGGCTGGCTCTGCTCCTGCCAACGCTTCATCTGCAATGACGGTCAGCAGGGGTGGGAAGAGTGTAATGCATTCCTGCCTACTAGTGGGGCAAGTAAAGCAAAACCCACCTGTGTAGACATGCATCAGTAAAGTGGTGTGAGGAGTTGCTGTGGGCTCAGGGGAAGCTGCAGTATGCAGAGGGAATGTGTGGGCTGGTATGTGGTAGTAGGGGCTGCCTCACTGGAACTCTCCATCATTCAGGTACGGTCTGCCAGAACAGAAGCTATGGCATGGGTCCCCAGGGCACCCAAGACTGCCCTGTAAGCAGGTGTGTCCAGGCTGGGACTCCATGAGAGGCCAGCTGACCAAGGAGTGCCCAGGTTGGAGTAGCCCTACTGATGTTCAAGGCCACCCTGAAGAGATAAGGTCTGACAGCTCCCTTAGGACTGAAGTCTCTTATGGGAGCAAATGTAGCCTTGAGGAATGGCCGTCCCTGGCCATACTCGGCTACAGATGCTCCCGCACCAAACCCTCTGGACTCAACATCAGCTGGCTTACTGCCCCACAACTATGCTTGTCTCTTGGGGGCTCTACCCCAGAGAGATGCAGGTCAGCAATTGCTCAGTGCACTCAGACCAGGACTGGGGCGTCTGTGCTGTGGACTCAAGCCAGGGGCTCCCTGTTTGGCTACAGGCAGTTGGGGTTGTGTGGTTCCATGAGAGACAGACTGACCTCCTCTCCTTGGGTCAGCTTCAACTTGTTGAAGGTGTGGATAAGGCACTTAGGGTCTTTGCTCCTTTATTAGTTTGAGGGTAGCAAGGACAGTTTCACTGCAAAGGCAGTAGCAGAGAGGCTCTCAGTTGTCTGAAACTGAAACAGCAAAGATGGCAGCCTAACCCTCCCTCTGGAAGCTCTGTCCCAGGGATGTATGGGCCTGTTTCCAGACTGAATG
>NW_012105365.1:5202896-5212257 GCF_000951045.1 Mandrillus leucophaeus
TGGAAGAAAAAGGGCACTTTGGCTTTTGGAGTTGTCAGTGTTCTCATGCTAATTCTTTCTCATTATTGTGGATTTACATACCCTTACTTTTTGAGGTTGCTGATCTTTGGATTGTTTTCCTTTTATCTGATTTGATGACATTAAGGATTTGATTGTGGTATAAGGTGGACTCAGATGACTGGCTTTGTTTTTGGGAGGCTTTAGACCAGCACTCAGCTCCCAACTCCTAGACTGTATGCTCTCCCTTGGGGTGACTGGTATTGGGCCCCAACTTTGTTCTCTATCTCCTTGGGGTTTGGAGTCCACTGTGCTGGTGGGGCTGAGGAGCAGCAGCTGCAGCCAAGTGCTAGTGGATTCCAGGGTGCCTGCCTCCCTGTGGGCATTCACCACAGTAGCAGAGGCAAGGCAGCTGGTAGGGAGTGGGAGGCCCCTGCTGGAAGCTGTGTGTGCTGTTGCACTAGGGGTGGTGTTGGCTTAGGGCAGTGTGCTGGCTAGTGCAGGTTTGGGTGCCTTCTCTGTGCTCTGTAGGCAGGAGTGATCAGTTAGGGTGTGGGAGGATCCCCTGTTCTCTGCACAGTATTAGTGCATGGGTGGGATGCTGGAAGGCTGGCTGGCTCTGCTCCTGCCAACGCTTCATCTGCAATGACGGTCAGCAGGGGTGGGAAGAGTGTAATGCATTCCTGCCTGCTAGTGGGGCAAGTAAAGCAAAACCCACCTGTGTAGACATGCATCAGTAAAGTGGTGTGAGGAGTTGCTGTGGGCTCAGGGGAAGCTGCAGTATGCAGAGGGAATGTGTGGGCTGGTATGTGGTAGTAGGGGCTGCCTCACTGGAACTCTCCATCATTCAGGTACGGTCTGCCAGAACAGAAGCTATGGCATGGGTCCCCAGGGCACCCAAGACTGCCCTGTAAGCAGGTGTGTCCAGGCTGGGACTCCATGAGAGGCCAGCTGACCAAGGAGTGCCCAGGTTGGAGTAGCCCTACTGATGTTCAAGGCCACCCTGAAGAGATAAGGTCTGACAGCTCCCTTAGGACTGAAGTCTCTTATGGGAGCAAATGTAGCCTTGAGGAATGGCCGTCCCTGGCCATACTCGGCTACAGATGCTCCCGCACCAAACCCTCTGGACTCAACATCAGCTGGCTTACTGCCCCACAACTATGCTTGTCTCTTGGGGGCTCTACCCCAGAGAGATGCAGGTCAGCAATTGCTCAGTGCACTCAGACCAGGACTGGGGCGTCTGTGCTGTGGACTCAAGCCAGGGGCTCCCTGTTTGGCTACAGGCAGTTGGGGTTGTGTGGTTCCATGAGAGACAGACTGGCCTCCTCTCCTTGGGTCAGCTTCAACTTGTTGAAGGTGTGGATAAGGCATTTAGGGTCTTTGCTCCTTTATTAGTTTGAGGGTAGCAAGGACAGTTTCACTGCAAAGGCAGTAGCAGAGAGGCTTTCAGTTGTCTGAAACTGAAACAGCAAAGATGGCAGCCTAACCCTCCCTCTGGAAGCTCTGTCCCAGGGATGTATGGGCCTGTTTCCAGACTGAATGCACCTGTAGGAGGTGGCTGGAGACCCTCATTGGGAGATCTCTCCCAGTTATGAGGAATGACATCGGGACATGTCATTCCCGACATGCTTAAAAAAGCAGTCTGGCCACATTTTCATAGAACAGCTGTACTGTGCTGGGGGTCTACTTCAACCCTCGGTCACCTTGGACACTCCAAAGCCCAAAGGCTGGAAAAGCTGTCTCCTAAACAGCTAGGATGGTGGCCTGCCTCTCTCTCTGGGTGCGCCATCCCAGGGAGGTTTCAAAACTGCATCAGGTCAGGCGTGGTGGCTCACACCTGTAATCCCAGCACTTTGGGAGGCCGCGACAGGCAGATTACTTGAGGTCAGGAGTTTGAGACCAGCTTGGCCAACATGGTGAAACCCCCGTCTCTACTAAAAATACAAAAATTGGCTGGGTGTCATGATGGGTGCCTGTAATCCCAGGTACTCAGGAGGCTGAGGCATGAGAATTGCTTGAACCTGGAAAGTGGAGGTTGCAGTGAGCCAAGATCGCACCACTGCACTCCAACCTGGGAGACAGAGTGAGATTCAGTCTCAAAAAGCAAACAAACAAAAAGAAACACAACAAAAAAACTGCATCAGGCGGAGATCACTGGTGAGGGTGGCTGAAGACTCCAGCTGAGAGGTCTCAGCCAGTGAAGAGGAATGAGATCAGGGACCTGCTTGATAAATCAGTCTGGGCATGATTTGGTAGAGCAGTTGTGCGGTGCTGGGGCACTGCCTGAGCGCTCAGTCAGCTCAGACACTCCAAAGCCCGAAGGCTGGAATGGCTAAGTCACCCAAACAGCAAAGATGGTGTCCCCCACTCCCCCACCTCCAGGGGCACCATCTCAGAGAGGTGTAACACTGCTACCAGTGACTGGCTGGAATTTCAAGCCAGTGGGTCTTATCCCATGAGGTGCTAGGGAAGTGGGGTCTGCAGATGGTCGCTGCTCAGCCCTGCGGAGTCAGCCTCCTTTTTAGGGGTCTGTGTGGGGATCCAACCTCCTACTTTGCCAGAGTCACAGCTACTTTTGCCAGGAAGCTCAGAAAGCCTGAGTATCTAAGTCTTCCTGGTCTCCATGTGTGCCTGAGCGACTGCTGTGCCAAGACTGCAGGTAGCTCTGTGTGTCATACTGAAGGCCCTGGTGGAGTGGGTTCATAAGGGGTTCTCCTGACCCAGGGGTTGCAGAGATACATGGGAGAATCATGGGTCCCGGCCTTGCATGTTCGCTCACCACTTCCTTGGGCAGGGAGGCTCCCTTCGCTCCTTGTTGTCCCCAGGTGGGCCGTTGTCCTGCCTTGCTTTTCTCTGTCTCCATGGGTCAAGTCGTTTCCTTGATTAGTACCAATGCAAGTACCTGATTGTTGCTGTTGGAGGTGCTGTATTTACTTGCCCCTTCCGTTTCTCTTTCTGAGAGCCAACACATGTTAGCTGCTTCTAGTCTGCCATCTCGGACTCTTCCTCAGCTTTCCTTTCAATAGCAAAAAGTGGATATAACCTTAAAGTTGTTTAGTAAATGACAATACACCAAGATGATGAAATATTTAGTTATTAAAATTTGTTTGCAGAATGCATTGCTAGAATTGAGGAAGTGCTACAAGACTGTTTTATATAATATAAAATAACTTTTAAAATACATATGTTGTAACCTACATAGAATAAGAGATATACATTAAAGTTTTGCAGTGGTGATACAGTTTTTGTGTTTGTCAACCTTTCTTCTGTTAGCATGTAATTAGCTAAAAGTTCTATAGTACTTATCCAAGAAAGATTTATCAAGGACACTAGGAAATATTAAATATACTGTAGAATGGAAAACAACTTAGAAAGAACTCCTACTGATCTTTGGAATATAGGTAACTCTCTAAGGGGCATAGATGTGTATCATGCCTAAAGGACCAACAATAAAGCTGTGTAATTTGTGTTCCTATTTTCTTCCTTCTTTGCCTAATGAGCTGTGGAGAAGAGATAAAAGTTGAGAAAGACGTAGAAGCCACATAATGTAATCCCGAATTAAAAAAAAAAGTCATTTATAAGTGAAAGTGTCATTAAATGTTATAGCACTAATGAAAAGATTGGTTTATATCTTTGCAGGTTCCAAAATGTTTTGAAGGTATTTTTATGTTTTCTGGAATGTGTTGATTCTTTTTACTAGAGAACTGGAAACTGGAAATTGTTAGTTTGTTGACCTGAAATAAATTATTCTGGCCTGAAGCTAGTTAACCTGTCAGAAAAACAGTAATGAGTAGAAGGGTGTGTTCCATACTCTACTTAATTTTTATTTTTATTTATGCACACATACATTACCTTAAGATAGAATATGCTATTGTGCATTTTAAGGTCATGTGCTATTAAGACAAGTTTGAATTTAGATCCCATGACAACAGGTTAATTGCCAACTTTATTCTCTTGGTGCAATAAAAAATACAGAACACTTACACTGGAAAGAGAATTGTTAAAAGTGTTTATCTTACCTTAATATATTTTTATATTTGGTGATATTTTAAAAATGTTATTTAGCATTTGATGGTTACTATCAGAAAGAAGTATGATCCGATTACTACTTAATAATTAAAAATATTACTTCTGTTCCTAGTAGTAACAAATTGGAAGCACTTATGTTAGAACTGAAGAGAAAATATGGAAAAACTTAAACATGGTAAGGGTATGAGAATAGAAATTTTTATTTTTGTATGTTTATATATTTTATTTAACAATGTATTGTGACCAATATCCATGGTAATAAATATTTTTCAAAAACGTTATTTTGAATGGCTATAAAGTACTCTCCTAAAGGAAACACCTCTTCTTTCAACGTCCAGCAATAGATCGCTGATGAACTACGCATTCTTTGTCCCAGGACAATGTAATATAATAAAGTTACATGAGCTTTAAGAAATAGTTTTATAAAACTCCCCATGTGACAGTAATTGTACCATGCATGAATTTACCAAAAAAAAAAAAAAAAAAAGTAATTTCCTAAGCAAATGCTTGTTTTTAACTTGTGGATAGTACATATCATATTAACTATATTTTAAATTTTATCTGCTAGCATGCTTAAAGTTGTGATCTATCATTAGAAGCTATATATAACTTCACTTAGTTTTTCTATACCTCAACCTCACTTACTCTAAATTTAATTTAGCTTGCCATATTTCTGTATCCTAATGAGATTTATTAAATTTATTGGAAAAAATTAGTGTATGAATAACAATAGAACAACAGCAGAAATTACGCCAAGAAAATTACCTGGCTTCTGAAAATATCAGTTTCCTCATGTACAAAATGTGGATAATTATTCCAGTATTTTTTCGTAGGGTGTATGTGAGATTTAAATTAGATAATTTAAGCAAAAGCCTGTTACAGAGGCGGGAGAAGGGCAATATTCAAAAGGTGTTTTCCTTCTGTCCTTTTTTTTTTTGAGATAAAAACCACTAAATAAATTCCATTTTCATTTAGCTAACACATTTTCTGTTAAATGTAGCCATTCTGAAACTACCCCAAGTAGATGATAACATATTCAGCACTACCCATATCTTGGTATTTTAAATTGAGCAACTTTATATATAAAAATTATTTAAAATGCTAATGATTTATTTTTTCAGTTTTCAAATAATTGTTTTGGTATCATATGTGTAAATGCTATTTCTCTTATTTGTCTTTACTATAAAAAAAGATAATTTCTTTAGCAGTATAATCTTAAAATATACAATGACTACTTTTATAAAACTTTATACAAAAGTTAAGATGTTTCAAATATTGAATTTGTATAAGAAAATAAGTAAAGGGGATGAAAAAGTCAGTGCAATGCACTCCTGATACTAAATAAGGTAAATTTTACCAATAATCAGATTGCTAATAAATCAGAGATACCTACATTTATGAAGAGATATTTGCCCCCCTCATGTGTTAATTTGCATTCCAAGAGTAAATAGGAAGGAAGAGAACTAGCTAAATTTGAAAACGAATTGAAATCTCTAAATGTAATCTGAATGTAATTATTAGTCTGTGCTTTTGCTTACAGCAAAGATCTCTTTTATTTCTTAAATTGAAAGTGAGTGAGAGGAGAGAGGAGGGAGAGAGTGAGGGAGAGAGAGAAGGAGATCATTTAAGAAGACAGACATTTTCTATTGCTTTGAAAATAAACGGGACATCATAAAAATGTATATCTATACTAAGTATAACTGTCACCATTTAAAACATGCATCTTTATGAGGATTCCTGTCTATACCTTGAAGCAGTACTATAATTATGATCTCAATCTGATGAACTTTTGTAAATAACCTGGCAATTATTCCTGATGTACTACCGCATTTTGTCTATTAGTGTTTATTATTTAACCACCATACACAAACACATCTTGGAAATTTTTGTTTCTCTAATATGTTACCTATTGGTAATTTTAAAAAGAAAGTATGGTCAAAATAAAATTTCCTTAGTCACACAAATTCTTAGTTTATAAATTAGTTCTTGAAATAATTTGGGTGCTTTTTCAGGCCCTTAATTGCCTTAAGTGGTATAGCAGTAGTGGGTAAAAAATCAGTGCTGTTTTTTTATAAAAGAGTTATACAATATTTATAAAAGAGTTACCAATAGTTATACATATTACTGAGCCTGTGGCAAGATTTTTCTTGGGCCACTGGGTGTTATTTAAATATTACTGGGGGCCATGTGCAGTGGCTTACACCAGTAATCCTAGCACTTTGGAAGGCCGAGGTGGGTGGACCACTTGAAGTCAGGAGTTTGAGATCAGCCTGGAAAACATGGCAAAATCCTGTCTCTACTAAAAATATGAAAATTAGCCTGGCATGGTGGCGGGTGCCAATTGTCCCAATTGGGAGGCTGAGACAGGAGAATCACTTGAACCCCAGCTGGGGGAGGTAATAAGGGGAGTGGAGGTTGCAGTGAGCCAAGATGGCACCATTTCACTCCAGGCTGGGTGAAAAAGCAAAACTCCATCTCAAATAAATAAATGCATACGTAAATATTACTGGGTGGATTGTACTAAGTTTGCTCCTTACAATCAACAATAAGTAAATATTTAGCGCATGGCTTCAGTGTGCTCAGTGCAATGCTAAATTAGGAATATATATGCGTAAGACATGTATTTTACTTTTACAATAATTACATTTAAATAAACTGATTATACATAGATAATGGTCAGCAGTAAACTAGTTTCTGATCACACATACTACAATCTATTTTAAATGTTCTTTGTATTTAGGCAAGAAAGATGAAACTCTCTTGACCCAGCCATCTGGTCACCCAGGCTGCAAATAAAGCAGATGGGCCATAATAAAGCCACCATTATAAACAACCCAGTGAATACTTTTTGTGAGAGGTAAATGTTGATTATATTAAATTATAAGACAAAATTTCTCTAATTGATCACTTTGTTTTTTCTCTAACCTTATAGATATGAAACTGTAAAATATTAGTAATGTGTAGCTATGGATAACCCTGTCTGGACTCAGTCAGAGGTAATTTTCTTGTATATTGCCTTCCTCTTGGATTCAATGTTACTGGAGAAAAATATCAAAATTTTGCCATCTCTCTGAATTTGTCTAAGGCTCTATGCCTAGGAACAGGGTTACTAATACCGACCTAACGCTGATATACATATCTATTTCTGAGTAGTCAAAAGGTGTTAAGAAAATTTCTTTTAATAAATAAAACTTACTGATGTCAAATGTGAGCAGCCCATGTGAGCAGGTCACATTTGAAAAGGATTTTAGGGATCATGGATTTTAGCATGGATCAGAGGAGATTTAGCATATAATTTAATAGAAGAAGACTTATTGATGGATAATTTTATTTGGTATTGGGTATTCTTGGAAGCAAGTGTGTATGGATTGTGGATATTAATAAAGAATTGCACTTTAGCAGATACTGCTGAATGTAGCAATGCAATTTTAAATTCTAAAGCCTGTTTCAGATACTAGTCTTTAGTCTTAGTGGGACATTTTCATCCTAAATTTTAGTCCTGTATTCATATACAGATCGTTAGTCCTCTACAAACCAGAAATAAGCTCAAAAACAGTATTATATGAGCCAGTGTTTAACTGGAACATCATTAATAGTCTTGATTATTATCCGGAATTAATTGTAGTTTACTAGCAGCATATATGGCATTATCTTGTATTATTATTTTTTTAAATTATACTTTAAGTTCTGGGGTACATGTTCAGAACATGTAGGTTTGTTAGACATTTATGCAGCCAATAAACATATGAAAAAATGTCATCATCACTGGTCTTTAGAGAAACACAAATCATTATCTTGTCTAACAGTTATGAGTGTGGTGGTATGTTTTGGACTACTAAGTGACTTGCTTTTGTTAAGGCACTCTAATTATTTTTTAAACTAGGAAACAAACAAAAAAACTTGTTATAGCCAGACATCATGACCACCATGTAGCTTTTAATGAATTGCTGCTGGTTGCTGTGATTAAGTTGGCGATATGGTTGTGAACAAAGTGAGTCATAATAGTTGGTGACTTGAGTCTAGTACCTCTTTCTGGGGGCATGCTCCAGCATTGTCAGTAACAGAAGTTAAGTAGATCCTTATTCTGTAATTTCTCAGTGTACTCCTCCCAAAATAAACCCCACCCCCTCCCCCCACATATATATGCACACACACACAGGCTGATTCTGTGGAGTAGGGTGGAAGAAAACTAGATTTTTCAAAAACACCAGAATTTTTGTCAGTTTTATGGTCATAATCTTGCCTTGACCCCACATTCATTGGTTGAAATTATTGTAAATCTATTTATAACTGAAAGTGGCACAGAAATTAAAACATAGTAGAAGATCAATATATAAGTAAATTTAAGTAGAATTGATGTAATGATAGACCATAAAATTTTAGAACATTTTTTATATTTCCAAAGATTTCCATATGTATTAACTTCAATAAAAATGCAAAATAACTCCACCAATTGGAGTTATTAAAAGATGCATCTTTTCTTAATCCATCTTACAGATGAAGAAACAAAAAAATTTAAGGCATACTGAAGACCATGTAGCTAATTTGTGTCAGAGTCAGAACTAAAAGTCTTCCTTTTGATTTCTATTCTAGGGCTTTCTCCTTTACCAGGACTTAGTACCTATAAAATATACTTTTTAGTTGAATTTTGTCAGTTTAATAATTTCTAAATATCTTGGGTGACAAGTAGACAAGAGGTGGGTTCATTATAGTTCTTTATAATATGTCTTAGCTTCAATTTGTCTTAAATACCCCAGTGTGTTTACATGTGGTAGGAGGAGATAGCAAGTACTAGATAAAACAAAACCAATAAGTTCCAGTTTCTGGTGAAATTCTGGAAAGTATTACTGAAATGACAAGTGTAAATAATTATAAAAGAATATGTAAATAAAAAGATAATGTATTTTTCAAAAATAATTGGTAGAATACTAAATCATGGGGATTTCATGACATAGATTACTTTTCAGTAAAGCCTTTGACAAATGTTTTCTATAAATTTCTTAAGGTTAAAATATTTAAATTTGAGTTAGATAATACTATTATCAATATTTACATATTTATAGCTGATTAAGGAGTGATGATCAATGACAATTTGAATGAAAATTATAGAGGCATGTGAAAAATTGTAACACTTTGTTTTTCTTTTAAAAATAGTTTCATTTGGGATGATTTCTCTTCATACAGTTGGACTATTTAAACAAATTGCCATGGAGACAAAAAAAACACACACACACACGCCTGCGCACACACACATACACACACACACACACACACACCCCCCACCATTACCATCGTTACTGCCGCCTTCAATAAGTACAATGACTTCTTCTGGTCC
>NW_012105365.1:5213762-5214959 GCF_000951045.1 Mandrillus leucophaeus
GGAGTCTTGCTCTGTCGCCCAGGCTGGAGTGCAGTGGTGTGATCTCAGCTCACTGCAACCTCCACCTCCTGGGTTCAAGCAATTTTCGTGCCTTAGCCTCCCGAGTAGCTGGGATTATGGCACACACCACCACACCCAGTTAATTTTTGTATTTTTATTAGAAATGGTGTTTCACCATGTTGACCAGGTTGGTCTCAAACTCCTGACCTCAAGTGATCCTCCCACCTCAGCCTCCCAAAAAACTGGGATTACAGGAGTAGACCACCATACCCAGCATAAAATCCAAATTTTAGCAAGAGATAAAATGTTATTGGAACACAGCTATGCCATTCATTTGCATATTGTTTTTGCTGCTTTGTGAATGCTGCTTTGTATCATGATACCACGATATATCAAAGTATATTGCTATATTGCAAGAGAGACTATATGATCTCCAAAATATTTACTATCCAGGACTTTACTGAAATATTTGCTGATTCTTGCTTTGGACTGTAAATATGATAATTTTCATTTCTTGGAAAATGGCGTGAAAATTAATACTGCAACATCTATAGAGTAAAACTTGCTGAGAGAACAGGTGGGGATTGTACAGTGACCTAGAATAAATACAATGGCAGTATCTTTTTTGTTCTGAGGTTATTTTTAGTTTCACTGTGATCTAATTGAATTAAATTCTACCCTGGAAAAACTTTTTATCCTCTGAAAAAGTTATAACATTTGAAAATTTTGAATTTCAATATTTATGGCTATGACTTTAAAATAGTAATTTTTCTAAAATAGCTAGTAAAAAAAACACACACACATATCCTTAGCACCTCACATTTAGAAAATTTTGTATCTGGTAAATATAAATAAAGGCATCAGGATGATGCTGGACTCATAAAATGAACTAGGGAGGAGTCCCTCTTTTTCTGTTGTTTGGAATAGTTTCAGAAGGAACGATACCAACTCCTCTTTGTACCTCTGGCAGAATTCGGCTGTGAATCTGTCTGGTCCTGCACTTTTTATGGTTGGTAAACTATTCATTACTGCCTCAATTTCAGAACTTGTTATTGGTGAATTCAGGGATTTGACTCCTTCCTGGTTTAGTCTTGACAGGGTGTATGTGTCCAGGAATTTATCCATTTCTTCTAGATTTTCTAGTTTATTTGCATAGAGGTGTTTATAGTATTCTCTGATGGTAGTTTATATTTCTGT
>NW_012105365.1:5218539-5220148 GCF_000951045.1 Mandrillus leucophaeus
TATCAATATTTACATATTTATAGCTGATTAAGGAGTGATGATCAATGACAATTTGAATGAAAATTATAGAGGCATGTGAAAAATTGTAACACTTTGTTTTTCTTTTAAAAATAGTTTCATTTGGGATGATTTCTCTTCATACAGTTGGACTATTTAAACAAATTGCCATGGAGACAAAAAAAACACACACACACACGCCTGCGCACACACACATACACACACACACACACACACACCCCCCCCACCATTACCATCGTTACTGCCGCCTTCAATAAGTACAATGACTTCTTCTGGTCCCTAGTTCCTGGGCCCAGTCCTAGGCCCCTAGTTCCTGGGCCTGAAATCTTAGGAGATTTATCATGAGTAGGACACTAGCAGGATACCTAGTTATGACTATTTTATAAAAATTTAAATTCCCCAAGGAAGAAAAGAACTCCTCTTGGGTTTTAATAGCTGGCAATATTAAGCAAAATTAACACAAACTTGTATCTTTCCTAAAATTTTCCATACTTTAAAATATTTAATCATACCTTCATTTCATGATTTCAGTAAAACATAATGTTAATTAAGCCATACAAATTACTTAGCACACTTCTGTGGGGCTTCTAGGATTCTTCTTTTCTGACACAACAGACATCTATCTATTGCTATTTTCAAAATGAGAAGGTGGATTTAACTCTTTAACTTATATATTCCTGAAGACCTTAGATAAGTCTTAAGTATAAAATGCTGAATCCAAGCTATGGACTTTATTAGCCAAGGAGACATTTACAAAAGATATTTTGGCTTGATGATCTTATTTATATATATTTTTTCAGAACAGATATAATATCTAATATCTGTGCAAGGAAATACTCAGAAATGATTAAGGAACCATTCGTTATTCTGTGGGATTATTTCAGACTTCCTCACATTCCTCCTAGATTCTTCTTTATTCTGGATACAACAGCTTTGCAAAAGGGAACATCTATGTATCACATGACATAAGACTGCACACACAAGAAATATATATGATAAATGGCTTTATAACATCTTGGTAATATAAACAGCCTCTAAGAATTGTATGACATAAATCTACTTACTGTGTGGTTTTTAATTCCTGAAAGAAAGTAAGGGATAATGATAGTTTCCTTAGGAAACTGAAAATAGAAACCCGCTGGTACATTTAACAAGCAAATTGTTTCACATTTTCCTTGGAATATGTTTAAAAGGTAAAATAAAGTTAAATATATCAATGAATGCATCTACCTATGTTGTTGCCCATATGATAGAGATTGGTCTTATAACTCCTGGCTTTTATCGGCCTTCAACGTGTTGTTAAGAGAGAAGATAGTCAGAAATGTCATCTTTAAAAACAATTAGCCAGAGTTAGAGCTGGCAAAACCATTAGGAATACTGCTTATCCCCACTGAAATTTTGAAGTCTCTGTTTGAGTGTGGATTTGTGAAATGAGAAAACTTCACACGTGTGCAAGGAGATATTTAATTAGCAGTTTCCACGTGATATGCTTTTTTGTGGGATATTGATAATTACCTGGAATCTACCTGGTTTTAGATGAAATGTTCCTTCAGATAATTCATGTTCCTCTGTTCTGATTCTTTGCTTCTAA
>NW_012105365.1:5221908-5223717 GCF_000951045.1 Mandrillus leucophaeus
TCATTCAGGAGCAGGTTGTTCAGTTTCCATGAGTTGTGCGGTTTTGAGTGAGTTTCTTAATGCTGAGTTCTAGTTTGATTGCACTGTGGTCTGAGAGACTGTTATGATTTCTATTCTTTTGCATTTGCTGAGGAGTGTTTTACTTCCAATTATGTGGTCAATTTTAGAGTAAGTGCAATATGGTGCTGAGAAGAAAGTATATTCTGTTGATTTGGGGTGGAGAGTTCTGTAGATGTCTAGTAAGTCTGCTTGGTCCAGAGCTGAGTTCAAGTCCTGAATATACTTGTTAATTTTCAGTCTCGCTGATCTGTGTAATATTGACAGTGGGGTGTTAAAGTCTCCCACTATTATTGTGTAGGAGTCTGAGTCTCTTTGTAGGTCTCTGAGGACTTGCTTTATGAATCTGGGTGCGCCTGTATTAGGTGCTCATATATTTAGGACAGTTAGCTCTTCTTGTTGTGTTGATCCCTTTACCATTATGTAATGCCCTTCTTTGCCTTTTCTGATCTTTGTTGGTTTAAAGTCTGTTTTATCATAGAGTAGGATTGCAACCTCTGTTTTCTTTGGCTTTCCATTTGCTTGGCAGATCTTCCTCCATCCCTTTATTTTGAGCCTATGTGTGTCTTTGCACATGAGATGAGTCTCCTAAATACAGCACACTGAGACATCTTGACTCTTTATCCAATTTTCCAGTCTGTGTCTTTTAATTGGGGCATTTAGTCCATTTACATTTAAGGTTAATATTGTTATGTGTGAATTCGATCCTGTCATTATGATGCTAGCTGGTTATTTTGCCCATTAGTTGATGCAGTTTCTTTATAGTGTTGATGGTCTCTACAATTTGTCATGTTTTTTACAGTGGCTGGTACTGGGTTTTCCTTTCCATATTTAGTGCTTCCTTCAGGAACTCTTGTAAGGCATGCCTGATGGTAACAAAATCTATCATCATTTGCTTGCCTGTAAAGGATTTTATTTCTCCTTTGCTTATGAAGCTTAGTTTGGCTGGATATGAAATTCTGGGCTGAAAATTGTTTTCCTTAAGAATGTTAAATATTGAACCCCACTCTCTTCTGGCCTGCAGAGAGATCCGCCGTTAGTCTGATGGGCTTTCCTTTGTGGGTAACCTGACCTTTCTTTTTGTCTGCCCTTAACATTTTTTCCTTCATTTCAACCTTGGTGAATCTGATGATTATGTGTCTTAGGGTTGCACTCCTTGAGGAGCATCTTTGTGGTGTTCTCTGTATTTCCTGAATTTGAATGTTGGCCTGTCTTGCTAGGTTGGGGATGTTCTCCTGGATAATATCCTGAAGACTGTTTTCCAACTTGGTTCCATTCTCCCTGTCACTTTCAGGTATGCTGATCAACATAGGTTTGGTCTTTTAATATAGTCGCATATTTCTTGGAAGCTTTTTTCATTTCTGTTCGTTCTTTTCTCTCTAATCTTGTCTTCAATCTTTAAGTTGATCTTCAATCTCTGATATCCTTTCTTCCACCTGATCGATTTGGCTATTGATACGTGTGTATGCTTCATGAAGATCCTGGCAGAGATACAACAAGAAAAAAGAAAATTTCAGGTCAATATCCCTCTTGAACACTGATGTGAAAATCCTCAATAAAATACTGGCAAACCGAATCCAGCAGCACATCAAAAAGCTTATCCACCATGATCAAGTCGGCTTCATCCCTGGGATGCAAGACTGGTTCAACATTCACAAATCAATAAACGTAATCTATCAAATAAACAGAACCAATGACAAAAAACACATTATTATCTCAATAGATGCAGAAAAGGCCTTTGACAAAATTCAA
>NW_012105365.1:5223767-5230316 GCF_000951045.1 Mandrillus leucophaeus
GTCTTTTAATTGGACCATTTAGTCCATTTACATTTAAGGTTAATATTGTTATGCGTGAACTTTATCCTGTCATTATGATTATAGCTGGTTATTTTGCTTGTTAGTTGATTCAGTTTCTTCCTAGCATCGATGGTATTTACATTTTGGCATGTTTTTGCAATGGCTGGTACCGGTTGTTCCTTTCCATGTTTAGTGCTTCCTTCAGGATCTCTTGTAGGGCCGGTCTGGTGGTGACAAAATCTCTCGGCATTTGCTTGTCTGTAAAGGATTTTATTTCTCTTTCACTTATGAAACTTAGTTTGGCTGGATATGAAATTTTGGGTTGAAAATTCTTTTTTTTAAGAATGTTGAATATTGGCCTCCACTCTCTTCTGGCTTGTAGAGTTTCTACCGAGAGATATGCTGTTAGTCTTTTGGGTTTCCCTTTGTGGGTAATCCGGCCTTTCTCTCTGGCTGCCCTTAACATTTTTTCCTTCATTTCAACTTTGGTGAATCTGACAATTATGTGTCTTGGAGTTGCACTCCTTGAGGAGCATCTTTGTGGTGTTCTCTGTATTTCCTGAATTTGAATGTTGGCCTGTCTTGCTAGGTTGGGGATGTTCTCCTGGATAATATCCTGAAGACTGTTTTCCAACTTGGTTCCATTCTCCCTGTCACTTTCAGGTATGCTGATCAACATAGGTTTGGTCTTTTAATATAGTCGCATATTTCTTGGAAGCTTTTTTCATTTCTGTTCGTTCTTTTCTCTCTAATCTTGTCTTCAATCTTTAAGTTGATCTTCAATCTCTGATATCCTTTCTTCCACCTGATCGATTTGGCTATTGATACGTGTGTATGCTTCATGAAGATCCTGGCAGAGATACAACAAGAAAAAAGAAAATTTCAGGTCAATATCCCTCTTGAACACTGATGTGAAAATCCTCAATAAAATACTGGCAAACCGAATCCAGCAGTACCTCAAAAAGCTTATCCACCATGATCAAGTCGGCTTCATCCCTGGGATGCAAGACTGGTTCAACATTCACAAATCAATAAACGTAATCTATCAAATAAACAGAACCAATGACAAAAAACACATTATTATCTCAATAGATGCAGAAAAGGCCTTTGACAAAATTCAACAGCCCTTCATGTTAAACACTCTCAATAAACTAGGTGTTGATGGAATAATAAGAGCTATTATGACAAAATAGCTCTCAAAATAATAAGAGCTATTATGACAAACCCACAGCCAGTATCATACTGAATGGGCAAAAGCTGGAAGCATTCCCTTTGAAAACTGGCACAAGACAGGGATGCCCTCTCTCACCACTCCAATATAGTATTGGAAGTTCTGGCCAGGGCAATCAGGCAAGAGAAAGAAATAAAGGGTGTTCAAATTGAAAGAGTGGAAGTCAAATGGTCTGTATTTGCAGATGACATGAATTGTATATTTAGAAACCCCATCGTCTCAGCCCAGAATCTCCTTAAACTGATGAGCAACTTCAGCAAAGTCTCAGGATATGAAATCAATATGCAAAAATCACAAGCATTCCTAAACATCAATAACAGACAAACAGAGAGTCAAATCATGAGTGAACTCCCATTCACAATTGCTACAAAGAGAATAAAATACCTAGGAATACAACTTACAAGGGATATGAAGGACCTCTTCAAGGAGAACTACAAACCACTCCTCAAGCAAATAAGAGAGGACACAAACAAATGGAAAAATATTCCATGCTCATGGATAGGAAGAGTCAATATCATGAAAATTGCCATACTGCCCGAAGTAATTTATAGATTCAGTGCTATCTCTATCAAGCTACCACTGACTTCCTTCACAGAATTAGAAAAAGCTACTTTAAATTTCATTTGGAAGCAAAAAGCCCATATAGCCAAGACAATCCTAAGCAAAAAGAACAAAGCTGCAGGCATCATGCTACCTGACTTCAAATTATACTACAAGGCTATAATAACCCAAACAGCATGGTACTGCTACCAAAACAGATATATAGACCAATGGAACAGAACAGAGGCCTCAAGAATAATGCCACACATCTACAATCATCTGATCTTTGACAAACCTGACAAAAACACACAATAGGGAAAGGATTCCTTATTTAATAAATGCTGTTGGGAAAACTGGCTAGCCATATGCAGAAAACTGAAGCTGAACCCCTTATTTTTACCTTATATACAAATTAACTCAAGATGAATTAATGACTTAAATATAAGACCTAAAACCATAAAAACCCTAGAAGAAAACCTAGGCAATACCATTCTGGACATAGGCATGCACAAAAACTTCATGACTAAAACACCAAAAGCAATGGCAACAAAAGCCAAAATTGACAAATGGGATCTAATTAAACTAAAGAGCATCTGCACAGCAAAAGAAACTATCAGTAGAGTGATAAGGAAATCTACAGAATGGGAGAAAATTTTTGCGATCTATCCATCTGACAAAGGGCTAATATCCAGAATCTACATGGAACTTAAACAAATTTACAAGAAAAAAGAACCCTATCAAAAAGTAGGCAAAGGATATGAACAGACACGTCTCAAAAGAAGATATTTATGTGGCCAACAAACATATGAAAAAAAGCTCATCATCACTTGTCATTGGAGAAATGAAAATCAAAACCACCATCTCACACCAGTTAGAATGGCAATCATTCAAAATTCAGGAAACAATAGATGCTGGAGAGGATATAGAGAAATAGCTGCACTTTTACACTGTTGGTGAGAGTGTAAATTAGTTCAACCATTCTGGAAGACAGTTTGGCAATTCCTCAAGGATCTAGAACCAGAAATACCATATCACCCAGCAATTCCATTACTGGATGTATACCCAAAGGATTATAAATCATTCTACTAGAAAGACACATGCACATGTATGTCTAGTGCAGTACTATTTACAATAGCAAGGACTTGGAACCAACCCAAATGCTCATCAGTGATAGATGGGATAAAGAAAATGTGGCACATATACACCATGGAATACTATGCAGCCATAAAAAGTATGAGTTCATGTCCTTTGCAGGGACATGGGTGAAGCTAGAAACCATCATTGTCAGCAAACTAACACAGGAACAGAAAACCAAACACTGCATGTTCTCACTCACGAGTGGGAATTGAACAATGACAACACACGGACACAGGGACGGGAGCATCACACACCGGGGTGTTTCGGGGGGTGGTGGGGCTAGGAGAGGGATAGCATTAGGAGAAATACCTGATGTAGATGATGCTTTGATGGGTGCAGCACACTGCCATGGCACGTGTATACCTGTGTAACAAACCTGTACATTCTGCACATGCATCCCAAAACTTAAAGTATTTACATATATAAAGGCTTTTGACTCTAGCATCCAGTCTCTCATTATCACTAGTGATGAATAAACCTTCAGCAAAAGAGGTCATCGTGCTGGTCACTGAAAATAATCCTGCTCTATCAAAAGTCTGGACCAGAAAGTTTAAGCAGCCACATGTCACATCCTACCCACACATTTTTTTCTTTCTTAGATTCTATGCTTTCTTTAAAAAATTTGAAAGTGTGACAACATATAAAAATTTGCACATCTGGTGGGGCGCGGTGGCTCGTGCCTGTAATCCCTGCACTTTGGGAGGCCAAGGCAGATGGATCACAAGGTCAGGAGATCAAGACCATCCTGGCTAACACAGTGAAACCTTGTCTCTATTAAAAATACAAAAAAATTAGCTGGCCTGGTGGCGGGTGACTGTAGTCCCAGCTACTCGGGAGGCTGAGGCAGGAGAATGGCGTGAACCGGGGAGGCGGAACTTGCAGTGAGCCGAGATCACGCGACTGCACTCCAGCCTGGGCGACAGAGCAAGACTCCATCTCAAAAAAAAAAAAAAAAAAAAAGAAAAAAAATTGGGAGATTTCATTTAAAATTTAAAATTTGGGCTTTTTTCAGTTTTGAAATATTATGGCAATGCTGAACACACATTCTCCTGTAATTCATGGGGAATAGGTGAGTGGCAACTGGCCTTTTTATAGGAGGCATGATCTCTCTGGTTAAACACAGCCCTCAGCTGTGTGGCTTCCTTCATTTTCATTGCCTGCCTGGCCCAGGAACTTCAGTTTGTAGGCCTTACACTGTGTCTTTCCAAGCAACTAACCTTATGAGGCAAAGGGGAATGGAGGCTTGTGTAAGTGAAAGAGAGCTTTCTCTGGCAGACACAATATAAGTAGTGCATGACGCTGTCCTACTTTGAAGTAAAAGCAGTGAATAAAAAAATAGTACCTGCACTCTGGGCATAATGAAAATTTCCTTTCCTATTGATACAATCAAGTGAAGATGAAAAGCAGTTTTAAAAATATGAAATCAAAGCCAAGATTTCAGAATATATAGAAAATAAAAGTGAAAACGCTCTGAATCGGGACCTATGCAACACAACTAAAGTAGTGCCCAAAGGGTAATTTGTTGTCTTAAAAAAACTTATCAAATAAGAAAATAGTGAAAAATAAATGTATTAACATTAAATTTAAATGAACCACATAATAAGAATATTAGTTTAAAAATTTAAAATGGGAATTAGAATTCAAAAGAGCAAAAGTTATTATTTGGAAATAATAACTTGAAAATAGAGAAATAGCATAATCAAAAATACTTGAACAGTGATTGCTACATGTTTCATACACCTTATTAAATTAGTAGTGTCCATAATTTGTTTTGTTTTGTTTTGTTTTGTTTTGTTTTGTTTGTTTTTTTGAGACAGAGTCTCGCTCTGTCGCCCAGGCTGGATTGCAGTGGTGTGATCTCGGCTCACTGCAACCTTTGCGTCCCTGGTCCAAACGATTCTCCTGCCTCAACCTCCTGAGTAGCTGAGATTACAGGCACATGGCACCACGTCGGCTAATTTTTGTATTTTCAGTAGAGACGGGGTTTCTTCATGTTGATCAGGATGGTCTTAAACTCTTGACCTCATGACCCACTTGCCTTAATCTTCCAAAGTGCTGGGATTACACGCATGAGCCACCGTGCCCGGCCTGCCCATAATGTTTTAAACTGTAGACACCTAAATTTATATTGTAGAATGTTGGTTTTATACTTTGATTTTTTGTTGCGGTGGAAAGAATGACAGGTAGATAGACTAAACTCTTATCCACAAAGTAATAAATATTTTGACTGTCACAAAATTTCTCCACATTTATCTCATAATTTAGAACTTTGACTTTTAAAGCATACACAATTTGTTTATTTACTAATTTTAAAATTTAGACTTAGCCTTTTAGCAGAAACACACGTTTGTATCTATCATTAGAATTTAGAAGGCAAGAGTCTGATCTCTTTTTCAGTCATTCATGGAATTATTAAGAAGTGATCTGCAGTCGAAGATACTTTTACATATAACCAACTGTATTAATTTAACACCCGAAATTTTATTTTTAAATACTTAAACTTTCATTCTGTCAATACAATGTCATTCATTCATGTTCCTTGTCCTTTTACTATTACTGCTGTCTCACAAATTTGACTGGGTATGAATGTTTTTTATTTAAAAAACCCTTTAAAGGACTATCTAAATTTCCCAAAGAAAATAATTTCATTATAATATAATTAACATAATTATGTAATTATGGTATGTTTACCAAGACATATTTATAAGAAATTTTAAAAATGTGAATAAAAGTTATTATTTTTCTTTCAATCGTTACCAAGATTTTTAAACATTTACTTTTTTATCTGTAACAGAGTAAGAATGGTTGAGTACATAAATGTCTAAAGCACGATGTCAACTTATTTATATTCAGTATCTTGTGCACACACTGGAACAACTTTAGAATTTCCATTTTATAAATGCAAAAACTGAGAGTGGTTAAACTCCTTTGTCGTTATCACTCAACTAGTAAGTGGCAGAACCAAGATTCGAACCTAGGCCCTCTGATTTGTCATCATTATGCTTCACTGCCATTCTTTACCTCCTCTTAGAAGAGTCTCTAAAACATTTTAAAATCTGTTTTCCCCAAATCTCCATCTTTTCCTTTAAACATAGTGTTTAAAAATTGTGTTTAATAATGACTTTTTAATTTTACATTCTTCAAGCACATACTATCATTTCATTTGTATTATATTATCACTTCAATAAGTTCAAATATTGTATTTTTCTTGAGTTGAAAGAAAAAGATTTTTTTTTTTTCCCCTGGTGTCTTGATATCTCTGGAACATCTATCTTGTGTTACTACAGAAAAATGCCACTTGACAGCATCTGGCACCCCCTCTACCCCCTTTGTCTATTTATGGCTTAGCAACACACATTCATAAAACAGTAAAAGCACTTTTTAACGAGTGCCAGTAATCTATTATTAGCCCTCTTTTTCTTTCCTGGAGTATTTCCTTTTTTTGACCCTGATTTTTATCTGAAGGAATTTTTACTATTTGTAATTTTAGTGTTGACTTTTACCTAAGTCCATTTTGAGCTCTTTGAATCTTGTTTTAGTATTTATTTTCTGGCAGGACTTCATAGTCATTATTATTTTCCTTTACTTCAGCATTATCGTTTTCAAATTGTTAAAATATTCCAGCTGTTTTCCTTTCTTTT
>NW_012105365.1:5235922-5241448 GCF_000951045.1 Mandrillus leucophaeus
CTGGGTCAAATGGTATTTCTAGTTCTGGATCCTTGAGGAATCACCACACTGTCTTCCAGAATGGTTGAACTAGTTTACACTCCCACCAACAGTGTAAAAGCATTCCTATTTCTCCACATCCTCTCCAGCATCTGTTGTTTCCTTTCTAATGATCACCATTCTAACTGGTGTGAGATGGTATCTCATTGTGGGTTTGATTTGCATTTCTCTAATGACAGTGATGATGAGCATTTTTTAATGTGTCTGTTGGCTGCATAGATGTCTTCTTTTGAGAAGTGTCTGTTCACATCCTTTGCCCACTTTTTGATGGGGTTGTTTGTTTCTTTCTTGTAAATCTGTTTAAGTTCTTTGTCGATTCTGGATATTAGCCCTTTGTCAGATGGGTAGATTGCAAACATTTTCTCCTATTCTGTAGGTTGCCTGTTCACTCTGATGGTAGTTTCTTTTGCTGTGCAGAAGTTCTTTAGTTTAATTAGATCCCAGTTGTCAATTTTGGCTTTTGTTGCCATTGGTTTTGGTGTTTTAGTCATGAAATCCTTGTCCATGCCTGTGTCCTGAATGGTATTGCCTAGGTTTTCTTCTATGGTTTTTATGGTGTTAGATCTAACATTTAAGTCCTTAATCCATTGCTTTCTTCATTTTCTAGTGTTATTCCTAAGATCATAATATATTCTAAGGAAGGTCTTGGCTGCTGCAGACAAAAAATCTGTCACAGCAAAGTTCATTGGGATTTTAAAATTTTCAGTTTTATTCAGAAATAAATTATCTATAAGCTGAGGCTGGGAAATCTTTTTTTGTTGGCATTTTAATTCAGAAGGCATGTGGAAGGGGACTGGCTCTGCTTCACCTATGTGAAGCTTTTTCAAGCTAGTATAAGTGCTGTGGAGGAGTGAAGCAGAGGTTCTAATATTTTGTTGTTGTTGCCATCAGCAGTCTTTGCTGCATGAAGCCCAGGTACCCTCAAACTTCTGTTTCTTCTACCCACACCATACGCTGGAAATAGAGTTGATTCTCTGAATAATAAATTAAAACACAATAGAAACCTGGAGTAGAAATATCATCTTATTTGGATGATAAAAATGGATGGGGCAGTTTGTACTCGACTTATAAAGCTTGGGAGGAAAAGAAATGAAAATAATTATTAATTATTAGTATCGGTGGACAACAACAATGCTAAAAATGATAAAAACATCTATTAAATTCCTGGTTTTTTTAAATTAAAGATTAAAGAAAACACTAACAATAATAACTACTGATGAAAGCTAATACGTGTTTAACACGTATTAGGTTTTGTGCTAAGTTCTTTATATGCATTTTCTTTCTTAATCTTTATGAAATCTTATGGATCTTTTATTTAAAAAATTGGCTACAGCTGCGTAACTTGTCTAAGGCCATATAGCTGGTAAATATTTGAGATAAGTTTTATATCCATGTCTGTCTGACTCTAGAGACTAATTTCTCAATTCCTCAATATTAGTTCAGTACCTACTATTGAGCACTATATGTCAAGCATTATAAGATGCATTTGTGTTGTTTCCCTTTCTGAAACTCTGTGGTTCTAGTAATCCCATTTTGTCACATATTTTAATTACTGAATAAGGCAAAATGTATGAATTAGATAAGAGAGAAAGAAAAAAATATTGTAAGTCATCATTACATTATCCAAATTCCACCCCATCAGGCTCCCCTCCTCATTCCCTGAATAACATGTAAAGGGAAATCAAACAGGGACCTACTGCTTCTGTTCATTTGAAATTTAATGTATAATACTATTCATTAGATTAAAAAGCTTGTATTATGAGAGCTTAAATACTATCAATTCTATTAGTTTATTACATTTAAAGTCACCATAATGTATCGTCTAAGAAAGTAATTGCTTTACTATATTGCTAGTGGGAAATAACAAGTTAGAGAATTATATGGAAGCAATGTAATGGCCCCAAAGAGCGTGGAGAAAACAAACAAATCAGGAAAGGATAATAAATTTTCTGTACTGTGAAAGTTTAATGCTGTTCTAATAATAAATAAGAATTCTTTTCTATCACTTGGCATGCTGTAAGTACTATGACTCATTTGATAAGCTTTTGTTGTTCATTCTAAAATGACTTTGACATTAGAACTTGTGTAAAATAATAATAGTTTTAAGTTCATTTTCATAAATGTAATTAAACTTCATCACTTCTTATTGATGCAACAAGCCAAGCAGAAAATAGAAAGAAAAATAGAAAAGGCCACAAACACAAAATTTGATTGAATATAATGTAAAATTAGCATCTTCTGTACCAAGAAATATATGTTAAATTAATGAAATTAATTATGTTCAAACAACAAAATGAAAAAGTTTTAGGGAACAACTTTTCTGTTTCTTACTAGTTGCATAGCTACAAGAAAGTTATTTCTATAGTCACACTTATGCTGTTATTATCTTGTAATCACATTAAGTAGATTTCCTAAGACATAAGAAAGATGCATTCTTTAAAAACTTTCATACAGGAGAAATTCCATCCCTTGAATACATTAATGTATTTCATAGGTTTATAACTCTGGTTTACTCCATAGAGTATTGTAAAAAGAAAGGTAGTGCATTTTTGTGTGTGTTGAAATATACATTTGTGTTAGTCCATTTTCATACTACTATGAAGAAATACTTGAGACTGGGTAATTTATAAAGAAAAAGAGGTTTAATGGACTCACAGTTCCACATGACTGTGGAGTCCTCACAATCATGGTGGGGGGCAAAGGAGGAGCAAAGGCATGTCTTATATGGTGGCAGGCAAGAGAGCATGTGCAGGGGAACTGCCCTTTATAAAACCGTCAGATCTTGTGAGACTTATTCACTATCATGAAAACACCACGAGACAGACCCACTCCTATGATTCAATTACCTCCCACTGAGTCCCTCCCGTGGCACGTGGAAATTATGGGATCTATAATTCAAGATGAGATTTTAGTGGGAACACAGCCAAACCATATCAACATCATATCAGCAATCCCATCTAATGTTGCATTTATAGATGGAGTGGATGAAGAACAAGAAGAAAATATATCTGAAAGGTTGATGGCTTTCATAAGGTGAATAATTTGTTTCTAAGTGATGCAACTGTTACTGTCAATTAGAAATTCACATTCTGATGAATTTTGTTGCATAGGCTTTAGTGTAGGGACAAATGTTAATGCATGTGGTTTGTTACTATTAAACCTTTATTTTAGATTTGTTAATTTCCAATAAAAACTTGACATGGAGAAATTGAGTTTAAATTTCTCCAATTGTCAATTCATGCAAACTTCAAACTTTTATGTAAATATATATATATAACAATACAATACACTTACTGTGACGAACCCATCCTAAAGCTATCCTTTTAATCTAGACTTTTCAAAATAAGCAGAAAAATATTACGAAGTTCCTGTTTGATAACACCTAAAAAACACACACATACACACACACACACCATAGATTTTTATTATTGTACAGTAACTAAGAGTTACCTGAAACTGACTTTATTTAAAAAATCGTATGTAGGATTTGTTGAATAAATAAAATAGAAAGACATCAAAGGCACATAAGCCATTGCTTCACATAGAGAAATACTCGATTCATATTCTATCAACTGCTAACAATAGTGATGATGCTGAGTTAAGCTTTATGTTTGTGAATGATAACTTGAAATGTCTATGACATATTTTTACAAATGTTTATGATTTAATTAAAGATACTAATTCTTCTTCCAAGGAGCTAATATTGTGTATGTTTATATAGATTATTTAACTCTAGTTATCTTCTCTATAAAGAGCTTACAATAGGCTTTAAATAGGACAGCTTACCCTTTCTAAAGTATGTACTTCTGGGAAGCCTAGAGACAAAATCTAAGGAAATAAAAGTCTTACTAAACTTCAAAGAAAGTATGGAATATCTTTCATTTTTAAAACATAGACTTTAAAAAAGCGGTTTTAGAATCATAGCAAAATGGAATGGAAAGTAAACAGATTAGACGTATACACTCAGTCCCTCCACATGTATAGCCTCTTCCATTATCAACATCCCCTCAAAGTGGGACATTTATTACAATTGATGAAACTACACTTACACTTCATTGTCTTCCAAAGCCTGTAGTTGGGTTTGTTCTTGTTATTGTACATTCTAAGAATGTGGATAAATGTGTAATAATGTGTATTAATGATTATAATATCACACAGAGTAGGTTTACCACTCTAAAAATCTTCTGTGCTAAATGTCTTCATCCTCTCTCCATCTTAACCCCTGGAGATCCTAATGTTTTACTTATCTGAAGTCCAGAATGGAAGATAGACAGAGTTATATGGTATGTAGCTTTTCCAGATTGTTTTTTTTTCACTTAATAATATGCATTTAAATTTCCTTCATGTGTTTTAATGGCTTAATAGCTCATATATTTCTAGTGCTGAACAATATCCCATTATCTGGATGAACCAACTGTTTGTTTATCCATTGACTTACTGAAGAACATTTCTGTTGCTTCCAAGTTTTGGTAATTATGAATAAAGCAGCTATAAACATTTGTGTGCATGTTTGTTGTAGATCTAATTTTTAACTCCATTGGGTAAATACCAAGCAGTGCAATTGTGAGATCATATGGTAAGAATATGTTTAGTTTTATAAGAAACTGCCATTTTGCATTCTCACCATCAGTGAATAAGAGTCCCTCTCGTTCCACGTTCTTGCTAGCATATGCTGTTGTCAATGTTGTGGATTTGGATCCTCTAATAGGTGTGCAGTGATATCTCATTGTTGTTTTTATTTGTATTTCCTTGGTGACATATGATGCAGAACATTGTTTCACATGCTTACTTGCCATCTATAGACCTTCTTTGGTAAGGTGTTAAGGTCTTTGGCCTATTTTTAAATTGATTGTTGGTATTCTTATTACTGAATTTTAAGAGTTCTTTGTATATTTTTGCTAACAATCTTTTAATAGATATGTCTTTTGCAAATATTTTCTCCTTCTCTGGGCTTGGATTTTCCTTCTCTTGACAGTGTCCTTCACAGAGAATAAATTGAATATCCTACATTTAATTATTAAATCCTCCAAAAACATAGCTTCTCTAACATTTTATTGACTACAACCTAAATTTACTTCTTATTTCTTCTTGTTAGCTCATAATTTTTGGAAAAAGTATGATCTTTTGTTTTAGTTCTTTGGGGAATGGAAAGGGAGGAGAGACAAGGGGTAATATATATACATACACACAAACACACAATAATAGTTATATATATAACCATATATGTATATATAAATACAGATAACATGTATATAACTATATATGCATATATAATGATATGTATATATAACTATGTATAATTATATATGTATATATAATTATATATGTTATACACACATATATTTATGAGACTGGAAAAAGAGAAGAAAATACATCATACTATTAATAATTTTGTATTCAATTATGAATGATTTAAAATTTCTTGCTTTTATGTATTGTTATAAATTTTCTGGAGCAATTGTAATCTTTTTATAGAAAAATTACTAC
>NW_012105365.1:5241498-5241899 GCF_000951045.1 Mandrillus leucophaeus
CGGGTTCATGCCATTCTTCTGCCTCAGCCCCCCGAGTAGCTGGGACTACAGGCACCTGCCACCGCACCTGCCTAATTTTTTGTATTTTTTTTTTTATTAGAGACGGGGTTTCACCGTGTCAGCCAGGATGGTCTCGATCTCTTGACCTTGTGATCCACCCGCCTCAGCCTCCCAAAGTGCTGGGATTACAGGTGTGAACCACCACGTCCAGCCTATTTTTTTTATTATTATACTTAAAGTTCTAGGGTACATGTGCACAACGTGCAGGTTTGTTAGGTATATCTCCTAATGCTATCCCTCCCCATTCCCCCCTCCCCACAATAGGCCCCAGTGTGTGATGTTCCCATTCCTGTGACTAAGTGATCTCATTGTTCAATTCCCACCTATGAGTAAGAACATGC
>NW_012105365.1:5241949-5246775 GCF_000951045.1 Mandrillus leucophaeus
CAGTATGACCATTTTCACGATATTGATTCTTCCTATCCATGAGCATGGAATGTTCTTCCATTTGTTTGTGTCCTCTTTTATTTTGTTGAGCAGTGGTTTGTGGTTCTTCTTGAAGAGGTCTTTCACATCCCTTGTAAGTTGTATTCCTAGGTTATTTTATTCTCTTTGTAGCAATTGTGAATGGGAGTTTGGCTCATGATTTGGCTCTCTGTTTGTCTGTTGTTGGTATATAGGAATGCTTGTAATTTTTGCACATTGATTTTGCATCCTGAGACTTTCCTGAAGCTGCTTATCAGCATAAGGAAATTCTGGGCTGAGACGATGGCGTTTTCTAAATATACAATGATGTCATCTGCAAACAGAGACAATGTGACTTCCTCTGTTCCAATTTTATAAGCTTGCTTTCTTTCTCCTGCCTGATTGCCCTGGCCGGAACTTCCAACACTATGTTGAATAGGAGTGTTGAGAGAGGGCATCCCTGTCTTTTGCCAGTTTTCAAAAGGAATGCTTCTAGCTTTTGCCCATTCAGTATGAGATTGGCTGTGTATTTGTCATAAGTAGCTCTTATTATTTTGAGATACGTTCCATCAACCTAGTTTATTGAGAGTGTTTAGCATGAAGGGCTGTTGAATTTTGTTGATGGCCTTTTCTGCATCTGAGATAATCATGTGTTTTTTGTCTTTGGTTCTGTTTATATTCTGCATTACGTTTTTTGATTTGGGAATGTTGAACCAGACTTGAATCCCAGGGATGAAGCTGACTTCATCATGGTGGATAAGCTTTTTGATGTGCTGCTGGATTTGATTTGCCAGTATTTTATTGTGGATTTTCACATCGATGTTCATGAGGGATATTGGTCTAAAATTTTCTTTATTTGTTGTGTCTGTCAGATTTTGTTATCAAGATGATGCTGGCCTCATAAAATGATTTAGGGAGGAGTCACTCTTTTTCTATTCATTGAAATAGTTTCAGAAAGAATGGTGCCAGTTTCTCTTTGTATTTCTGGTAGAATTTGACTGTGAAACTGTCTGGTCCTAGACTTTTTTGGTTGGTAGGCTATTACTGCTTCAATTTCAGAACTTGTTATTGGTCCATTCAGAGATTCGACTTCTTCCTGATTAGGTCTTGGGAGTGTGTATATAGCCAGGAATTTATTCATTTCTTCTAGATTTTCTAGCCTATTTGCGTAGAGGTGTTTATAGTATTCTCTAATGGTAATTTGTACTTCTGTGGGATCGGTGGTGATATCCCCTTTATCATTTTTCATTGCATCTATTTGATTCTTCTCTCTTTCTTCATTTGTCTTACTAGCAGTCTATTTTGTTGATCTTTTCAAAAAATGACTCCTGGATTTATTGATTTTTTGAAAGGTTTTTGTGTCTCTGTCTCCTTCAGTTCTGCTCTGATCTTGCTTATTTCGTGTCTCCTGCTAGCTTTTGAATTTGTTTGCTTTTGATTCTCCAGTTATTATAATTTTAATGTTAGTGTGTCGATACTAGATCTTTCCTGCTTTCTCTTGTGGGCATTTCATGCTATAAATTTACACACTGCTTCAAATGTGTCCCAGAGATTCTGGTACATTGTGTCTTTGTTCTCATTGGTTTCAAAGAACATCTTTATTTCTGCCGTCATTTTGTTATTTATCCAGTAGTCATTTTGGAGCAAGTTGTTCAATTTGCATGTAGTTGTGCAGTTTTGAGTGAGTTTCTTAATCCTGAGTTCTCATTTGATTGTACTGTGGTCTGAGAGACTGTTTGTTGTGATTTCTGTTCTTTCACGTTTGCTGAGGAGTGTTTTACTTCTAATTATGTGGTCAATTTTGGAATAAGTGCGAAGTGGCGCTGAGAAGAATGTATATTCTGTTGATTTGCGGCGGAGAGTTCTGTAGATGTCTATTAGGTCCACTTGGTCCAGAGGTGAGTACAAGTCCTGGATATCCTTATTAATTTTCTGTCTCGCTGATCTGTCTAATATTGACAGTGGGGTGTTAAAGTCTCCCACTATTATTGTGTGGGAGTCTAAGTCTCTTTGTAGGTCTCTGAGAACTTGCTTTATGAATCTGGGTGCTCCTGTATTGGGTGCTCATATATTTAGGACAGTTAGCTCTTCTTGTGTTGATCCCTTTACCATTATGTAATGCCCTTCTCTGTCTGTTTTGATATTTGTTGGTTTAAAGTCTGTTTTATCAGAGACTAGAATGGCTACCCCCTTTTTTTTTTTTTTTGGCTTTCCATTTGCTTGGTAGATCCTCCCTGCCTTTATTTTAAGCCTATGTGTGTCCTTGCACATGAGATTGGTCTCCTGACTACAGCTCACTGAGAGTTCTTGACTCTATCCAATTTGCCTGTCTGTGGCTTTTAATTGGGACATTTAGCCAATTTACATTTAAGGTTAATATTGTTATGTGTGAATTCGATCCTGTCATTATGATGCTAGCTGGTTATTTTGCCCATTAGTTGATGCAGTTTCTTCATAGAATTGACAGTCTTTACAATTTGTCATGTTTTTGCAGTGGCTGGTGCTGGTTTTTCCTTTCCATATTTAGTACTTCCTTCAGGAGCTCTTTTAAGGCAGGACGGGTGGTGACAAAATGTCTCAGCATTTGCTTGTCTGTAAAGGATTTTATTTCTCCTTCACTTATGAAGGTTAGTGTGACTGGATATGAAATTCTGGGTTGAAAATTATTTTCCTTGAGAATGTTAAATATTGGTCCCCACTCTCTTCTGGGTGTAAGGTTTCTGCCAAAAGATCTGCTGTTAGTCTGGTGGGCTTCCCTTTTTGGGTAACCTGACCTTTCTCTCTGGCTACTCTTCACATCTTTTCCTTAATCTCAACCTTGGTGAATCTGATGATTATGTGTCTTGGGTTTGCTCTTCTCGAGGAATATCTTTGTGGTGTTCTCTGTATTTCCTGAATTTGAATGTTGGCCTCTCTTGCTAGGTTGGGGATGTTCTCCTGGATAATATCCTGAAGAGTGTTTTCCTACTTGGTTCCATTCTCCTGGTCAATTTCAGGTACGTCAATCAAATGTAGGTTTGGTCTTTTCACATAGTCTCATATTTCTTGAAGGCTTTGTTTGTTTCTTTTCACTCTTTTTTCTCTAATCTTGTCTTCTTGCTTTATTTCATTAATTTGATCTTCAAACACTGATATCCTTTCTTCTGCTTGATCGATTTGGCTATTGAAGCTTGTGGATGTTTCACGAAGTTCTCGTGCTATATTTTTCAGCTCCATCAGGTCATTTATGTTCTTCTCTACACTGGTTATTCTAGTTAGCAATTCGTCTAACCTTTTTTCAAGGTTCTTAGCTTCCCTGCGTTGAGTTAGAACATGTTCCTTTAGCTCAGAGGAGATTGTTATTATGCACCTTCTGAAGCCTACTTCTGTAAATTTGTCAAAACTCTCCATCCAGTTTTGTTCCCTTGCTGGCAAGGAGTTGTGATCATTTGGAGGAGAAGAGGCATTCTGTTTTTGGAATTTTCAGCCTTTCTGCACTGGTTTCTCCCCATCTTTGTGGTTTTGTCTACCTTTTGTCTTTGATGCTGCTGACCTATGGATGGGGTTTTGGTGTGGATGTCCTTTTTGTTGATGTTGAGCTATTCCTTTCTGTTTGTTAGTTTTCCTTCTAGCAGTCAGTCCTCTCAGCTGCAGATCTGTTGGAGTTTGCTGGAAGTCCACTCCAGACCCTGTTTTCCTGGATATCACCAGCAGAGGCTGCAGAACAGCAAACATTGCTGCCTGATCCTTCCTCTGGAAGATTTGTTCCAGAGGGGCACCCACCAGATGCCAGCCAGAGCTGTCCTGTATGAAGTGTCTGTCAGCCCCTTCTGGGAAGTGTCTCCCAGTCAGGCTACTTGGGGTCAGGGACCCACTTGAGAAGGCAGTCTGTCCGTTATCAGAGTGCGAACGCTGTGCTGGGAGAACCACTTCTCTCTTCAGAGCTGTCAGCCAGGGAGGTTTAAGTCTGCAGAAGCTGTGTCCACAACAGCCCCTTTCCCCATGTACTCTGTCCCAGGGAGATGGGGGATTTATCTATAAGTCACTGGCTGTGGCTGCTACTTTTTTTCAGAGATGCCCTGCCCACAGAGGTGGAATCTCGAGAGGCAGTCAGCCTTGCTGAGCTGCGGTGGACTCCGCCCTGTTCCAGCTTCCCTGCCGCATTGTTTACACTGTTAGTGTAAAACCGCCTACTCAAGCCTCAGCAATTGTAGACACCCCTACCCCACCAAGCTCCAGTGTCCCAGGTCGATCTCAGACCGCTGTGCTAGCAGCGGGAATTTCAAACCAATGGATCTTAGCTTGCTGGGCTCCGTGGGCATAGGTCCCACTGAGCCAGGCACCGAAGGGAATCTCCTGGTCTGCTAGTTCTGAAGACTGTTGGAAAAGCACAGAATCTGGGCAGAAGTGTACCATTCTTCCTGGTGTAGTCTCTCAGGGCTTCCCTTGGCTAGGAAAGTGAAATCCCCTGACCTCTTGTGTTTCCCCGGTGAGGTGATGCCCTACCCTGCTTCAGCTTGCCCTCTGTGGGCTACACCCACTGTCCAACTAGTCCCAGTGAGATGAACCAGGTACCTCAGTTGGAAATGAAGAAGCACCGTCTTCTGCGTCAATCTTGCTGGCAGCTGCAGAACAGAGCTGTTCCTATTTGGCCATCTTGCCACAAATCCTCTAATTTCTTATTTCTATTTTTTACTCAGTAAAAACTCCTTTCTTTTATTATGATATAGAAAATTGCAATTGACATATTTTTGTGAAACTTATAACATACCTCCTTCTAGTCTCTTTTGTCTTTACTGTTTCTGTGATAGTACCAGCTTCTACATCTT
>NW_012105365.1:5247035-5261049 GCF_000951045.1 Mandrillus leucophaeus
AACATGATTTACATGTATCACTTTGACTCATGGTGACTGCACACAATGTTCAAATAAATATACTATAATGTCATATTTCTGCATAGAAAAATGATTCAAATTGAATCAATTGACACCAATAGATTAGTAATTATGTTTATGCGTAATATGTGAAACCATATATTTTCCCTACATGTAAATTGCAAAAAATAAACCCAAAAAACAAAAAAAAACCTACCTTATTATATTCAAAGGTTGAAGGGAAATGTAGTCCTGCCAAATGGTTTTTAGTTTTAACATTTAGAAGAGTGCCTGAAGGAAGTGCTAAATCTGGAAAGGAAAAACCGTTACCAGCCACTACAAAAACACCCTGAAGTACACAGACCAATGACACTATGAAGCAGCTACATCAACAAGTTCGCAAAATAAACAGCTAGCATCATGATGACAGAACCAAGTTTACACATAACAATATTAACCTTAAATGTAAATGGGCTAAATACTCAATTGAAAGACACAGAATGGCAAGTTGGATAGTCAAGACTCAGCAGCGTGCTTTATTCGAGACCCATCTCACGTGTAAACAAATTTACAAGAAAAAAAAAAAACCCTATTAGAAAGTAGGCAAAAAACATGCACAGACACATCTCAAAGGAAGACATTTATGCAGCCAACAAACTTATTAAATAAAAGCTGAACACCACTGATCATTAGAGAAATGCAAGTCAAAACCCCGGTGAGACACCATCCTGCACCTCTCAGAATGGCAACTATGAAAAAATCAAGAAACAACAGATCCTGGTGATGGTATGGAGAAATAGGAACACTTTTGCACTCTTGCTGGGAATGTAAGTTAGCTCAACCATTGTGGGAGACAGTGTGGCAATTCTTCAAAGACCGAGAACCAGAAATACCATTTGACCCAGCAATCCTATTACTGGGTATATACCCAAGGGAATATAAATTATTCTATTATAAATATCCATGCATGTATATGCTTATTGCAGCACTATTCACAATAGCAAACACATGGAATCAATCCAAATGCCCATCAACGATAGACTGGATAAAGAAGATGTCACACATATACATCATGGAATGCTATGTAGCCATAAAAAGGAACAAAATCATATCCTTTGCAGGGACATGGATGGAACTGGAAGCCATTATCCTCAGCAAACTAATGCAGGAACAGAAAACCAAACACTGCATGTTCTCACTCATGAGTGGGAGCTGAACACTGAGAATACATGGGCACAAGGTGGGGAATAACACACACTGGGGCCTCTAGAGGTTGGGGGGAGGGTGATGGGTTGATAGGTGCAGCAAAGCACTATGGCCCATGTTTACCTATGTAACAAACCTGCACATCCTGCACATGTATCCCGGTACTTAAAGTATGTATAAAAATTTTTAATTTTATTAAAGTTTTATTTTCTCATACTATTGACATTTCAACTATTTGATAGCTGCATGTGGCTAGCAGCTATTTAATTGACAGTACAGTTTATAGAAAATAGCATTTTTAATAAAACTGAAGTTTATTCATTTAAATGATGAATATTCATTTAAATATATTGTATAGCATCAATTCTCAAATCTTATTGATAATTTACATATCGATCTTTGAACTATATGTGTAAATCATGGTACTTTGCCTGTGCATTGTACATAAAGTGGTTGCATATTCCTTTGTCAAATTATGTTTACTGTGTATACTCACTATTTCCTAAGAATATAGGGTCTTAAATTTTATACAATCAAAGCTAAGTTGTTGTAATCTTAAAAGAGTATATTACAACTACAAGACTCTTTATGTTAACCCTGTAATAATCACAAAGAAAAGAAATTACAACAAATACATAAAGGAGTAAGAGAAATAAAACAAAGCTTGGTAGCACAGAAAAGCCTCAAATAATAAAAGTAAACAACAATAGAGAAAGAAAAGAATAAAGGATATACAAAACAACCAAAAAAACATTGACAAAATAACAAGAGTAAGTTCTTATCTATCAATTATAACTTTAAATGTAAATGAATTAAATTATCCAAATAAAAGATACAGAGTGGCTTAATGGCTAAAAATTGAAGACCCCACTATATGTTGCCTGAAAAATTGAAGAGGACACAAAAAAATAGAAAGATATTACATGTTCATGGATTGGAAGAATTGATATTGTTAAAAGTGGCCATAGTATCCAAGAAATCTACAGATTTATTGCAATTCTTATCAAAATACCCATGATGTTTATCACAAAAAGCGAAAAAAAAAAAAAAAAACCTAAAATTCATATGGAACCACAAAAGGCCTCAAATAGCCAAAGCAATTCTGAGCAAAAAGAATAAAGTGGGAGGACCTGACTTTAAAATATATTACAAAGCTGTAGTAGCTAAAACAGAATGGTACTAGCATAAAAACAGACACATAGACCAATGGGACAGAATAGAGAATCCAGAAATAAATTCATATGCCTACAATCAATTGATTTTAGATTAAGATGCCAAGAAGATGCATGAGGAAAAATACAGTCTCTTCAATAAATGATGTTGTGAAAATTCAATATCTGCATGCCAAAGAATGAGACTAGACCTCTGTATCTCACAATAATAAACTAAAAATAGATTAATGACTTAAATGTAAACACAAAACTATAAAACGGCTAGAAGAAAACCTAGTGCAAACATTTCATGACATTGGGCTTGGTTCAGAGTTTTAAAATAGGACCTCAAAAGCACAGGCAACAAAAGCGAAAATAGACCAATGGAATTGTATCAAACTAAAATGTTTTTGCACAGCAAAGGAAATTATTAACTGAGTAAACAGATAAGTGATAGAATGGGAGAAAATGTTTACAAAACATACATCTGATAAGGGGTTAATATCTGAAATATATAAGAAACTTGAACAATATCAGAAAAACAAATGATCTGATTTAAAAATGAGCAAATACACCTGTAGTCTTAGCTACTCAGAACGCTGAAGCAGGAGGATCACTTAAGCCCAGGAGTCTCAGACCAGTCCGGTCAACATGGCGAGACCCTGTCTTAAAAAAAAAAAAAAAAAATCTCAATAGGTCTTTCTCAAAAGAACACATACCAAAGGCCAATTGACATATGAAAAAATGCTCTACATTACTAATCATCGTGGAAATGCAAATCAAAACTGAAACAGAATCCCACCTCATCCCTGTTAATATGGTTATTATCAAAAAGACAAAAAGAAAACAAAACAAAAACAAGTCTTGGTGAGTATATGGAATAAAGCAAGCACTAACACATTGTTGGTAGGATTGAACTAGTATAACCATTTCAAAAAACAGTATGGAATTTTCTCAGAAAAATTAAAATAGAACGACCATATTATCCAGCAATCCCAATACTGGCTACATTTCCACAGGAAATAAAATCAGTATGCCCAAGAAGAGGTACACTCCCATGTTCACTGCAGCACTATTCACAATAGCCAAGATATGCAATCAACCTAAGTGTCCAAGAAAGGATAAATGGATAAAGAAAATGTATATATACACAATGGAATACTTTTCAGCCATTAAAAAATGGAATCCTGTCATTTGTGACAAGGGTGAACCTGTAAAACTTCATGTTAAGTGAAATAAGTCAGGCATAGACAGGTACAATTAATACATGATCTCACTCGTACATGGAATCTTAAAAAAGATAGTTATACCATAGAAACAAAGAGTAGAACAACGGTTGTCAGGTTCTGATGTGGAGGGGCAGGGGGGAGTGGGGAGTTGTTGATCAATGGGTATAAGCTATGATTACACAGGAGGAATAAAGTCTGGTATTCTACTGTGCAGTAGAGTGACTATAGTTAGCAGTAAAATACTGTATATTACAAAATAGCTAGAAGGGAGGCTTTTGAATGTTCTCACCACAAAGAAATGATAAATGCATGAGGTGATGAATATGCTAACTATCCTAATTTTATTATGCAACATAGATGTGCATTGAAACATCAAACTGTACCTTAAAAATGTATAATTACAAAGTGTCAATTAAAATGAACAATTTGTAAAAATAAAATGCAGGTACTCATCTGCTTTCATCATAAATTTTCTCATAAATGGGTATAACAATACCATTATCTATCTCATAAAGTTAAATGGTATGGTAAACTAAACCTCTTAGAGCAGTATCTGACACAGGAAAAATAACCAATAAATTTTATTTTAGTTTAAATTACATTAATTATTATTATTGAATGTTTTTCTTAACACACAAAAGCAACAGTCAAAATGCATTTTGGTTTTAGAGCAATTACTGCTAATAACATCTTTACTCTTATTTCTCTTCTTTATATTTCTGAAGAATAGAAAACAAACTTCTTCCAATTGTGCATTGAATAAAATTACATGGTTCTAAATGAAGATCTGAGGATTTGTTTAATGATCAAAGAAGATGTGTTTAGAAAGTATTTGGCTTATATATTTTCAAATATCTGAGTTTATTGGATAAGTCGTTTTCAGATAGATGAAGCATCGCTGTGTTTTGGTACTCCGGCAGAGTTAATGAATGAGATGCTTCCTATTAAGGAATATTCACAGATTGACCATATATAGAAATAGAAAACACCACAACTAAAATGTCAAAAAATAAGAAATTAATAAATATGCATAATATTCATATGTTGGAGTACCAAGAGGACTTCAATCTGTTTTAGATTTTTATTTTTGAAAGAGGGAGATGTGTATAATATATTACTTAGTGAATGAAGCATATTAAAAATGATATACACACTATGGTCTAATTTGTAATATAGATATATTAAGTGTAGAAAAATATGAGAGACTATATACTAAAGTGTCAATGACAGTCATTTTTTTAGATGGTGGAATTAAAGGTGATTTTTTTTTATTTCTGATTTTTATACAATTACCATATAGTGCTTATATAATAAAATAATACATTATTCAAGGGAGAATTTTAAAAACCTTTAAAAATTGTTTATCTTTTCTTGCTTTCTACAGTTTCTTTTGGAATTAAGTCTCTTACTAAAAATGATTTAGTTTGCTTCAGAACACTAATTTAATTTGCAGAAGAGGAATTTATTATGAGACTTGAAAAATGCCAGATCAATAACTGTAGATAGTTGGGGAGCTTATAGTTGTAACAGAGGTGATTTTTTAAGAGCAAAATGTTGCTATCACTTGGCGCCCTTCTTTTACTTTTTTACGACTTTTGGCCAAATATACAATTTTAGTATTTTCTAATTGATACTCTCAAATAAATTTACTTTTACAGTAAGGTAGTGGATAAGATGTAGTTTGAGAAAAGTCTTAAGAACTTGAAAACGTAGATAAATACCTTTTAAAAATATCATTTCATAGATAATTATTTAAATAAAAGAGATTATTAACTGCTCCTATAGTATAATCTCTCGGGTCCTGAGTAGGTTCTCTGCTTCTTCAACGTTTTTGTTGATGTTTTAAATTTCTTCAGTGGGAAATAAAGCATTTCATTCCAACTTTATTTAAGGTTTTTTTTTTTTTTTTTTTTTTTTTTTGTGAGATGGAGACTCGCTCTGTTGCTCAGACTGGAGTGTAATGCACGATCCTGGCTCATTGCAACCTCCGCCTCCCGGGTTCAAACGATCCTCCTGCCTCACCACCCCTAATAGCTGGGATTACAGGCACGTGCCACCATGCCCGGCTAACATTTTTGTATTTTTAGTAGAGATGGTATTTCAGCATGTTGACCAGGCTGGTTTTAAACTCCTGACTTCAGGTGATCCACCCACCACAGCCTCCCAAAGTGCTGGGATTACAGGCGTGAGCCACTGTGCCCGGTCTATTTAAGGTTTTAACATCTCAAACTAAATTTAAATTATGGGACAAGTGACTGACAGTAGACCCTTTTCTGGATTTAATCATAGGACGAAAAGAAGAAGGTGAGAATATAAGGATCTATCAAGGCGAGAATCCAGCACAGAAAGAGGGTTTGGTGGTGAGGAAGGAGAAGGATGAAGCTAAACTCTACACAGTTCATAGTTTCCTGGGTCCTCTTCCATGTGTCTTCAAGATTGTCTCAAAGAGAAGTTCAGAAAAAAACACACGTTGTATTTTTTATTTTTCATTAACCTTCTTTATTAGCACAAAGTTTAGCAAACTACCAAATATCCACTTTCCTACAAACAATGCAAACCACCCTTGATGGGTCAGTGTTGCTGAGCATGTGTAACCAAAGAAAGACCTGCTCTACATTTTCAGGCCACTCTGTGCATAGTTTTCTGTCACTTGTTGAATCAGTTTTTCTGTAGTCTTGCCTATATGTGCTTTTGGAATAATAAAAGGAAATATTTGAGGTAGGATAGTAAGATAATGTTTTGAAGTTACCAGATTAAGGTATGGTAAGTTGCAGGCCTAATTGCTCATTTGGTAAATGGAATACATTTAGTTTCCTGCTCAAGAGTTCACATGTGACTTTTCAGCATGTAAACACACAAATGCACAATTGGCAGTAGAAGATTGAAACTGAGAAATACTACGAATATTATCTTAATACTTGTGGCAGGTTTGTTGCCAAATGTATCTGTAGAAGACATAAAAATTGTAGGAATTCCCTGTAGAAATTATAGCTACACACTGGTAGCTAGTAATTATAGTAATTTTTTAAAAAATTAAGTTACAAAAGTAAACATATGTTATCTAGAATTTTCTAGTTTAAACTTGATTGCTCAGTTGATACATAAATGGATCGACTGTATTACCTCATCCCTATCCCTGATAGGAGGGAGTTTGGGCCTCTGGCTGGGATCTGCTGTATCTAACTTCAGGTTGGCTAAAGTGTGAGTCAGAAATATTACCACAGACAGCAGTGAATGGTTTTGAGACTGATACGTGGACATCTTTCCATGAAAAGCTTGCAATCGAAAGCCAGGCCAATCCTTCAGCAGTCATCAATACAAACAGCTACACAGATTGGATAGAAGGAGGGAGAAAAGAAAGGAGAGGCTTGAAATGCAGTGGGGGAGAAGATAGGGAAACAGGGCTGTATCCTTATTGAAGAAATTTTCTGGATTTTGGAACCTAGCAAGAGATTTATCTTGTAGTTGAACCATGGCTTTTCTGTGGCCAAGAGAATTGCTGTATTGGCTATTATTGATTCTGCTTAGAGAATACTTTTCACATAAGTCACAATGTACTACTAAGTTTCTCCTCAACTTTCTTTACTCTCCTACCTAGAGTATCCCATTCTTTTTCTTGGGCTCATTTTCTGTATGCATTTCACTTCTCAGTTCACCCAATATGATCCTACCCATTCTTTGAGATTTATCTCCTCTGTGAAGCCTTTTAAATTTCTACAATCAGATATTAGCTTGTATTCATTACATTGTAAAATCAATTCTGAGCATTATTTTGTGTAGTAGGAGTTGGTCAAAGTGGAGGTGATGGTTGTGAGTGTATTCTAGGCAAATGAAACAAAGCATGGACAAAAAGCTGGATCTCAGCAAGTTCCTGGCACATTGAGAACTTGAGCTCTGTTCATGATTTATTATTGGAAATTAATTGGTGAAGGGGTGGGATAAGGTTGATGAGAGATGACATGGGTAAGGCTAATAAGAGTCAGATAATGGTGTTCTGTAATTATCTACTGAAGGAAGAATGAACCACGAAGGACCTTGTTTAGACATACTATATGATTTGCCCAAAGCCACGTAGCCAATTAGTGGAAAAGTCGAATTCAAACTCAGTTTTCATCTTATTTTAAAACCCGAGCTCTTTAT
This sequence comes from Mandrillus leucophaeus, assembly GCF_000951045.1. Taxonomy (NCBI): domain Eukaryota; kingdom Metazoa; phylum Chordata; class Mammalia; order Primates; family Cercopithecidae; genus Mandrillus; species Mandrillus leucophaeus. The sequence continues at coordinate 5,254,762 of NW_012105365.1, forward strand.
CTCTATGGTAGCCTAAATCTTGAAATAATTCCTTCACTAGAATGTGAAACAAACAGCCTTGGTTATGGCACTGCTCAAAGAAAAAGAGTTCAGTGTGCAGAAGAGAGAAAGATGTGATTTTAGGGGGGTGAAAGGAATTTTTTTTTTTTTAACTTTCAAAGAGAGTGCACTGAGAGAAGAAAAACTCCTTAGAAATAAAATTTGTGGAAACGATAATTAAATGAGAATTTTGAGTTTGGGAGAGATGAGAATACTCTATAATTTGTGTGAACACTCCTAATATAAGGAGGTGAGCATTCCAGGAGAAATGTGAATAATATTATATAAGAAGGAAAACAAAAGATCAGCAGATCAGGCAGGGCCAGGCCAAAAGCATTTCTTTATAAATAGGACTGATTCTAAAGCCTCCCATAAGCAAATGTTTATATAGCAAAACTATAACTCATTTCAAATCTGCTTTTGAAAAATCTTAAAACATTTTATAGGCCATATGGATTTCTACTAAAGGAAGATCGAAAGTTAAAATCTGCACTATAGGTATATTTTTTGAGAAGCAAATTGAATCTGCTTAAGTTAATTGCTTAGTATAATGCACATGATTCTTTTTTAATGCATATGATTCTTAAGCTTCTGTGTATGCATAATTTTGGGCTATTATGCTCTATAGGTATAAAGCTAAGGTACTTGTTCTGATAATATAAATAATATATTCTAATCTAGATAAAACCTAACTGAGAAATGCTTCCAAAATGTGTGTGAAATACCCGTATAATGCTTCCATGTAATGTTAGTTGTTAGCAACTTTGACTTGAAGTGAGCAGAAAAAGTGAGGAATAACGTAAATATTCTCCAAATTTGGCAAATCATCAGAATCATGTGAATAAATCCTTAAGGGAATCTCAAGGTTCTCCCCAACTTAAATGAAGCAGAATCTGGTTGGACTATCTTGGAAATCTGCATTTTTAATATAAACAGTGACCTGAGTGTTCTAACGAAGAGCCTGACTCCCAAAAACACATGTGTATTTTTTTTCTCTGTTAGCAAGAGGACTATGCAGAAAGTAAAGTAACTAGAGTTAGAGCAGAACAGTTCTCCTATTATTAGGTGCTTCTCTCCTCCAGGTGATTTAGTAAGTTATTTATTTTACAATCAATTTACCCTTTACCTATGAGCTGACAATTTATTTTACAATTAATACAAAGTGAGCAGGTCATCTCTGAAATTGTTATTTTTGGCCCCAGATTTGGCCTCCTGAGATCCCTGACATTTCCCAAATGCACTTCCAAGAGTGAAGGAGAATTGATCAGTTGACTCTGAGGCATAAACATTATGCTAATCGTAAGGTCGTTTGGAATAAGTTCTATATCTTAGTTAACTTTGTGAGCCCCTTAAGATCTAGATAACATTGTGCATCTTTCCAGAGTGCAGTTTATATTTGGCAAAAAGGTAAAGATGAGTGAAAGTGGTCGGTATTATGGTTAAGGGAGTGGCCATTCATATCGGTGTGGTTTAGGGAGTTGAGGCAAACACTTTCTAATGTGATTTCAAATGTGATTGAAATCTAGTATCTAAAACTTAATCCACTGATCCTTTTAAAATGCAAATGAATCTCTTTTCAGATATTTATATTTGTGTGAGAAAAAAGATAGTTTTAGTGTATATAGTACTGGTATGTGTGTGTGTGTGTGTGTGTGAGAGAGAGAGAGAGAGAGAGATTGAGAGAGGTGGGTAGTAAAGATACAGGGAGATGAGTTATCAATGAGGAAGAATAAGAACAAACAGGCTGGAATTTATAGTTTCCTGATTTATTTGCTGTATTTCCTCTTGATGGAGCTTAAATTTGAAGGTTAAGCCTTGGGATGGTGCTGGGGCCTTGTTTCTGCCCTCTCAAAAATTATAGTTTGTAACCTCCTTTTTCTGTGTTCCAGTCAATGGTTTCTAAACTTTGTGCTGCAGGAACTGTAAAGAATAGTCATTCAGCAAGGACTGTTTATTTAGTGCCCTCCAGGGTGCTGAGAACTGAATCAGAGAAAATTTATGGCATTATACTCTCAAGCTTTGATGCTGGTTCTGAAATATAGAGCCTCTTGACACATATCTCCAAAGGGACATTTATACCTCTTTTTAATGTGCATTAAGGGAAGAAAACTATTTGACCAGATTATTAACACATTTTAATGTCAGATGCACTTTTTCAAAGTCAGATTTATTAAGGTATAATTTACATATTGTAAAATTCACCCTTTTTAAGTATACAGTCTGATGAATTTAATAAACATATATAATCATGTTAATAGTTTCACCACCTCTAAACATTCATGCCCCTTTGTCATTAACCCTCTTTCCCCAGAAACAACACTTGGCAACCACTGACATGAATTAAGTTTCTGCAGTTTTGCTTATCCCATAATATCATATAAATGACTCATACATTATGTATTTTTTGATACCAGCTTCTTTCACCTGGCATAATGCATTTGTGATTGAGTCATATCATTGTGTGAATCAGAAGTGCATTTCTTAACATTGCTGAGTAACACTTAATTACGGATGTAGTAGTTTGTTTATCCATTTGCCATTTTAAAGACATTTGGGTTGCTTCCAGTTGTTGATGATTTTGAATAAAGCCAACACAAATGTCCGCATACAATTTTTATGCTGTGTATGAACACAAATTTTTATTGTTCTTGGTCAATTTTGGAGTGGAATTATTGGATTATATAATAAATGTCTGTCAAAGTTTATAAAAGAACAGACAAAAGTGGTTGTGCCAGTTTGCATTCTAGCCAGCAATGAAAGAGAGTCCCAGTTTTGCCATATCCTTGCTAGAAACTTGGTATTGTCACATTTTTTATTTTAGCCATGTTTATAGGTATCTGGTAATATGTCATACCAGTTTTAATTTTCATTTCCCTAATTAATAATGCTGAGCATCTTATTATGGGCTTATTTGTTATCTTATATATCTTATATATATCTTATCATCAATGAGTTCAGTGTTTACATCTTTTGCACATTTTATTGGGTTGTTTTATTATTTATCTGTAATTTTATACACACACACACACACACACACACACACACAAAATACAGGTCCTTTACAAGCCGTATGAGATAAGTGTTTTACCAATATTTTCTTCCAATCTGTTTTGTCTTTTAATTTTTGAGTAGTGCCTTTCCAAGACAGATTTTAATTTTTATGTGACCCAAATTATTATTTTTTATATGGCTCATTCTTTTTGTATTGTATCTTTTTAAAAATTGCCTAATCCTAGGTTAAAATTTTCTTCTTTTTTATTGTATAAGATTTATAATTTAGAATTTACATTAAGTTATATCATTCACTTAAAGTTGATTATTCAAATTCCTTATGGAACAAGATTAATTTTTTGTTTAATTTTATTTGGCATATCATTGTGCAATTGTCCCAGAATCATTTGTTCTAATGACTTTTAACTTCCCATTGGAATACTTTGGCATTTTTGATGAAACACAATTGACTTTATATGTGTTTGCTTATTTGTGTATTTAGTGGTCTATATCCTATGCCAGTGCCACACTGTATTGGTTAATGTAATTTTTATAGTATGTGTTGAAATAAGATAATATTAATATCAGACTCCAGGCTTTGTTCTTTCTGTAGATTGTTTTAGGCTCTTTGATTTTTCCATATTAATTGTAAACCAGCTTGTCAATTTCTACAGAAAATTCTGCTGGGAGTTTGATTGTGATTGCATTGAACTTTAAGATCAATTTGGGGAGAAGAGACACCTTAATATTATTAAGTTTGATAATCTAGAAACACAATATTTCTCTCTATTTGTGTAGATATTCCTTATTTTCTCTTATCAAAGATTTATAATTTGTAAATTATGTGCGTATTTTCTCAGATTTAGTCATATTTATAATGCTATTGCATATAACACTTATACTTTAAAATTTTAATTTCTAATTGTTTACTGCTAGTAAATAGACTTATAATTCAATTTTTATATTGACTTCATACCCTGTGAACTTGCTAAAAACTCATCTATTAATTGTGATAGCTTATCTGAAATTTTCTATGTAGACAGTTATGTTGTCTACATGTATACGTTATAAAAAATAGCAGTTTTGTCTTCTATTTCGTTTTCTTGTCTTATTGACCAGACTAGAACCTCCAGTGAAATGATGAACAGTGATGGTAGGAACAAATATCCTTGTCTTGCTCTATTTTTTTTTTGTGAGATAGAGTTTTGCTTTTGTCACCTAGGCTGGAATGTAATGGTTCGTTCTTGGCTCACTGCAACCTCTCCCTCCCGGGTTCAAGCAGTTCTCCTGCCTCAGCCTCCCAAGTAGCTGGGATTACAGGAGCCCGCCACCACGCCCAGCTAATTTTTATATTTTTAGTAGAGGCACGCTTTCACTATGTTGGCCAGGCTGGTCTTGAACTCTTGACCTCAGGTGATCCACCTGCCTTGGTCTCCCAAAAGTGCTGGGATTACAGATGTGAGCCACTGTACCTGGCCATCTTGCTCTTGATATTAGTATAACAACATTCCACCTTTACCATAAACTATCATGCTATAAATATTTTATAGATGTCCTTTGTCAGATTGAGGAAGAACCTTTCTCTTATTAGTTTGCTGAGAGAGTTTGTTATGAATAATGTTAAATTTTGTAAAATAGGTTTTCTGCTTCTGTGGCATGATTGTTCTTTTTCAGTCTGTTTTATGAATAATTTCATTGACTGATTTTTCTAATGTTGAACCAACTAAGATTCCTGGAGCAAACCCCATTGGGTGTTACTTTTAAAATAAGTTATTAGATTCAGTTTGATAATACATCTTCAAGCAATTTTGTGCTTAAGTTTATGAAGAATATTGGTGTTTAGGGTTTTTTTAAATGCTTAAGTTTATGAGGAATATTGGTGTTTAGGGTTTTTTTTGTTTTCCTAAAAAGAAAATGCTAACTTCATAAAATGAGTTGGGATGTGTTTTCTATTTCTCTATTTTCTGGAAGAATTTCGGGAGTTCTTCAAATTTACATTCTTTAACAAATGTAAGGCTACTCAGATTACCCGTTTTCAACAACTGGACTTTGGGATTTTGCATTTTTCAGGGAATTTGACTTTTTCAAGATATGTTATCAAATTTAAGGGCATGAATTTGTTTATAATACTTTCTTATTTCTATTTTAACTTCTGTAGAAACAGTAGGGTTCTGTGATGTCTCTTTTTATATTCCTGTTATTAGTAATTTATGTCTTTTTTTTGTTTGATCAGTCAGTGTAGACACAAGTCAATTATACTGGTATTTTCAAAAAACTAGTTGTGGTTCTACTGATTTCTAAAATTTTTAGTTATTTATTTCAACTTCATTGACCTCTTTTTTACTTTATGCTTTCTTTGGATATGTTAGACATTGATTTGGATATTTAATGTTTTCTGATATTAACATATAATGTTGCAAAATTCCTCATAATTATTGCTTCAGTTGTATCTCACAAACTTTGGTATATTTCATTTTTATTTGTATTCACTTCAATAAATTTTTAATATGTTTGTGTGATTTATTTAACTTATGAGTTATTTAAAGTGCATTATTTAATTTCCAAATACTTAGGCAATTTCCAGTTATCATTCACTTCTGGTTTATTTTCATCAAATATTCTTTATACTATTTCAATCTGAAAATTTTTTGACATTTTAATTATTGCCCAAGATATGGTTTATATTGGGACACATGCACATGAAATGAATATGACTTATGCAAAAGTTGGGAGAAGCACCCCTAATTATTAATTTGGTCAGATTGGTTCTTAGGATTTTTCAGGACTTCAGAAACTCATTTTCTGTCTAATTATTAGATTAAATATTGATAAAAAAGGGTTGATATCTTCAAGTATATTTGTGAACTTTCCATCTGCTTTTGCATCAGTGTTCATCTTACTTTATGTATCCTATGTATTTGTTGAATATACATTTAGGATTTGTATGGATTCTCAATGAGGTCACTGATTTAACATGTAAGTCACTCTTTAGCCCGGTAGCTCTTTATCCTAGGTTTTAAAATCTATTTTATCTTATTTTAGGTATTTTAACATTCTTTAATTAGTCTGTACATACTATGTCTTTCCATGTTTTTGCTTATAACATTTATATTTTTAGATTTAATGTAAATTTATTGTAGGCATCTTTAATGTGTTTCCTATAGGTAGCATCTTTATATTTAATGTTTCTTGTAGGCATAGAGTTGTATCTACTTTTATTGTTCATTTATTTGTTTTTTATTATACTTTAAGTTCTAG
>NW_012105365.1:5264125-5270319 GCF_000951045.1 Mandrillus leucophaeus
GTTCTTTTAATTGTGATGGTAGGGTGTCCATTTTAGATCTTTCCTGCTTTCTCTTATGGACATTTAATGCTCTAAATTTCCCTCTATACACTGCTTTAAATGTGTCCCAGAGATTCTGGTATGTTGTGTCTTTGTTCTCATTGGTTTCAAAGAACATCTTTATTTCTTCCTTCATTTCATTATTTACCCAGTAGTCATTTAGGAGCAGGTTGTTCAGTTTCCATGTAGTTGTGCAGTTTTGAGTGAGTTTCTTAATCCTGAGTTCTAGTTTGATTGCACTGTGGTCTGAGAGACAGTTTGTTATGATTTCTGTTCTTGTACATTTGCTGAGGAGTGCTTTACTTCCAACTGTGATGTCAATTTTGGAATAAGTGCGAAGTGGTGCTGAGAATAATGTATATTCTGTTGATTTGGGGTGTAGAGTTCTGTAGATGTCTATTAGGTCTGCTTGGTGCAAAGTTGAATTCAAGTCCTGGATATCCTTGTTAACCTTCTGTCACATTGATCTGCTAATATTGACAGTGGGTGTTACAGTCTCCCATTATTATTGTATGGGAGTCTAAGTCTCTTTTTAGGTCTCTCAGGACTTGCTTTATGAATCTGGATGCTCCTGTATTGGGTACATATATATTTAGGATAGTTAGCTCTTCTTGTTGAACTGATACCTTTATCATAATGTAATGGTCTTCTTTGTCTCTTTTGATCTTTGTTGGTTTAAAGTCTGTTTCATCAGAGACTCGGATTGCAACCTCTGCTTTTTTTTTTTTTTTTTTGCTTTCCATTTGCTTGGTAGATCTTCCTCGTTCCCTTTATTTTGAGCCTTTGTGTGTCTCTGCATATGAGGTGGGTCTCCTGAATACAGCACACCGATTGGTCTTGACTCTTTATTCAATTTGTCAGTCTGTGTCTTTCAATGGGGACATTTAGCCCATTTACATTTAGGGTTAATATTGTTATGTGTGAATTTGTTCTTGTCATTATGATGTTAGCTGGTTATTTTGCCCATTAGTTGATTCAGTTTCTTCCTAGCGTCAATGGTCTTTACAATTTGGCATGCTTTTGCAGTGGCTGGTACTGATTGTTCCTTTCCATGTTTAGTGCTTCCTTTTGGAGCTCTTGTAATGCAGACCTGGTTTCTGTTCCAAGATGGTCGAATAGAAACAGCTCTGGTCTGTAGCTCCCATCATGATCGATGCAGAAGATGGGTATTTTCTGCATTTCCAACTGAGGTACCTGGTTCATCTTGTTGGGACTGGTCAGAAAGTGGGTGCAGCCTATTGAAGGTGAGCCGAAGTATGGCGGGGCATCGCTTCACCTGGGGAATTGGAAGGGGTTGGGGGACTTCCCTTTCCTAGCTAAGGGAAGCCATGACAGACTGTACCAGGAAAATCAGGACACTGCCACCTAAACACTGCACTTTTCCAAACGTCTCAGCAAATGGCACACCAGGAGATAATGTCCCACACCTGGCTCAGTGGGTCCCACGCCCAGCTCAGTGGGTCCCACGCCCATGGAGACTTGCTCTCTGCTAGTCTGATCGAACTGCCAGGTGGCAAGCCTGGCTGGAGGATGGGCATCCACCATTGCTGAGACTTGAGTAGCTAAACAGAGTGGCCTGAAAGCACAAACTGGGTGGAGCTCACGTCAGTTCAAGGAGGCCCACCTGCCTTTGCAGACTCCACCTTTAGGGACAGGGCATAGCTGAACAAAAGGCAGTAGAAACTTCTGCAGACTTAAACACCCTGTCAGACAGCTCTGAAGACAGCAGTGGTTCTCCTAGAACAGAGTTTGAACTCTGAGAATGGGAAGACTGGCCCCTCAAGTGGGTCCCTGACCCTGCTGTAGCCTAACTTGGAGACACCTCCCAGTAGGGGCCGACTGACACCTCACACAGTGTGGTGCCCCTCTGAGATGAAGCTTCCAGAGGAAGGATCAGGAAGCAATATTTGCTGTTCTGCAGCCTCCGCTGGTGATACCCAGGCAAACAGGGTCTGGAGTGGACTCCCAGAAAACTCCAACAGAACTGCAGCTGAGAGACCCAACTGTTAGAGGGAAAACTAACAAACAGAAAGGAATAGCATCAACATCAACAAAAAGGACATCCACACCAAAACCCTATCTGTAGGTCACCATCATCAAAAACCAAAGGTAGATAAAACCATAAAGATGGGGAGAAACCAGAGCAGAAAAGCTGAAAATTCTAAAAACCAGAGCACCCCTTCTCCTCCAAAGGATCACAGCTTCTCACCAGCAACGGAACAAAGCAGGATGGAGAATGACTTTGACGAGTTGACAGAAGTAGGCTTCAGGAAGTCAGTAATAACAAACTTCTCTGAGCTAAAGGAGGATGTTTGAACCCATCACAAGGAAGCTAAAAAGCTTGAAAAAAGATTAGATGAATGGCTAACTAGAATAAACAGTGTAGAGAAGATCTTAAATGACCTGATGGAGCCGAAAACCATGGCATGAGAACTACGTGACCCATGCACACGCTTCAGTAGCTGATTGAATCATGTGGAAGAAAGGGTATCAGTGTTTGAAGATCGAATGATTGAAATAAGTGAGAAAAGTTTAGAGTAAAAAGAAATGAACAAACCCTCCAAGAAGTATGAGACTATGTGAAAAGACCAAATCTACATTTGATTGGTGTACCTGAACGTGACGGGGAGAATGGAACCAAGCTGGAAAACACTCTTTAGGATATTATCCAGCAGCACTTCCCCAACCTAGCAAGGCAGGCCAATGTTCAAATTCAGGAAATACAGAGACCACCACTAAGATACTCCTCAAGAAGAGCAATGCCAAGAACACAATTGTCAGATTCACCAAAGTTGAAATAAAGGAAGAAATGCTAAGGGCACTCAGAGAGAAAGGTCAGGTTACCTACAAAGGGAAGCCCATCAGACTAACAGCGGATCTCTGGGCAGAAACCCTACAGGCCAGAAGAGAGTGGGGGCCAATATTCAACATTCTTAAAGAAAAGAATTTTCAACCCAGAATTTCATATCCAGCCAAACTAAGCTTCATAAGTGAAGGAGAAATAAAATCCTTTATAGACAAGCAAATGCTGAGTTGTATATACTTTTAAATCCAACGTGATAACTAAGTCTTTTAACTGGCAATTTTAGACCATTTGCATTTAATATAATTATAGATTTGCATTTAAATCTGCCATTTTGCTAGTTTTTAATGTTTTTTAAATAATTATTTTTTCTCTGTCTTTTTTGTATTATATATTTTTTATAATGGGATCTTATCAATATTGCTTATTAGTTATAATTCTTTATTTTGGGTCTTTTATCATATGTTTCTTTAACTTACAGTCTGTTTCAAAATATTATACAATTCTCACATAGTATAAGAACATCATAACAATATATTTTTACTTCCTATATTTTATCTCTTGTGCTATTATTGGCATACATTATATTCACATATATTTTATAGAACCCACAATACATTTTTAGAACTTGTGACTTTAAACAATTATTTTTTAAAAAGAATTAAAAGGAGAAGAAATGTGTTTTATACTTACTCTTTTAAAAAAATATTTTTCAGTGTTTTTCATTGTGTAAATCGAAATTGTCATCTTTTGCTAGACCTCCTTTAACATTTCTTTTAGTGTATATCTACTGGCAATGAATGATTTCTACCTTTATTTGTTTGAAAAAATGTGTTTATATCACCATTATTTTTTATCTCTCTATGAATAAGTCCAATATTGATTTATTGATTGATAAGTGATTATTGAGTTTTTACTATGCACAAGATTCTATGACTATATATACATGAAATGCATCATCTAACCTAGTCCTAGTGTGGAGGAATACTCAGAAAAGGCTTTGCTTTAAAGAAAGTAGTATGTTAGTTGAGATGTAGAAGCTAAATCATAAATGCAGTAAATGTAGACATGTAATCTATAGCTGAAGGCACTACTTTTTAAATACAACCAGCCAAAAGCTTGGCATTTTCTATTTTCCAGAGTTAGAATTTCTTAATAAAATTAGAAGGTTTTGAACTGATTAGAATTTAGACATTTTGTACATATATCAGTAGAATTGTACCATGTACTATTGTATTTCATGGCAGATAAACAAATTAGGTAAATATTGCTTTCCAAAATTAGTACCTATTTAAAAAATGTATTGGGCCCTTTAAATGCTCTGTTGTCAACTATGGGATATCTATAAAGTCATCAAGAGCATATTTATTACATCAATTTTGGGGCATATTTTTAGTATGCTTTAGAACAAATATAAGGCAATACAACAGAGTTTGCTCATTCCTCTTCAGTAAAAAACGTGAAGACTGCAGTCTCCTCTTTTCTCTAAATGTCATCTACAAAATTGACAATTGCCAAATACAATAAATCAACAATTGACAACGTGATAATAGTGCCACAAATCCATTTAAAGTTTAAACTGTCTGCAATAGTTATTTTCATTGAGAAGTGTGGTAGGAGATGAGGTTAGAGAGAGAGGAGCTCATTTTTCTCCCAGTACAAGTACTTCTTCTCACTAGAAAATATTAGATTTTGTAAATTTTAATTTAGGATGGCAGCAAGTAAGGATAGAAGATGCAAACACCGAATTGCCATGTAGTTGTCTGTTATTCTTCTCATAAGCAACATTTCCCTGACAATAGTCAGATATTGGATTAACTTCACGATCCAATGGCATAGTTTAAGTGGTATACCTGTTTCTTCTTGCATTGTGTGCACTTTGTGAAGAACAAACTTTGGCTTCCAATATTTATAAACAAGAGCTCAGTACCACTTAATATGATAACATCACAGAATAAGGAAAAGTGTTGTCAAATTGTTATTTAAAACATCTGGGAGGCAATGTTTGGTTCAAGTGTGGTGAGATAGTGTTGGTAACGTTATAAACTGGGGAATGGCTTTAGAGAGTAAAAATGACATTGATCTTGAATTCCACTGGTGCTAGTTTACCAGAGATGAGGCTTGGGGGAGAATGATTGATGCATGTGATATCATCTTATATAATCCTCATGGCATCCCAAAAGTCATCGCTTACAAGTCACATTTTATGTGGGATCATTTAGGCTTAGAAAATTTACATGGTTTGTTCAAAAATATACTAGAAGAAGCAGAATTGGAATTTTTGCCCATATCTGACTCCAAGCCCCATGCTTCTATCATTAAAAAAAAATTTAATTCGTTGGATCAGTGCCTACCATATACCTACAGTGTCAAGTACAGTGATTAAGACTTGGGACATAAATATGTTTCTTACTTTTCAGTGGTTTATAGCTTCTTGAAGAGAGTTAGAAGATCAGCTGATAGTGTGAGAGAGATTTAAGGTCTATGATAGAAGCATTAGCTACTCAGTGAGTGCCCAGAGGGTAGAGTGATCAATCCTCCCTTAGAAAAGTGGACTCAAAACAGACCTTATTGGTGGCTGTGATATCTCAGCTGAGCCCTGAAACATGAACCTGTGCTCAACAGTCCAAAAACCAGATTATAGGGATATGAAAGGTTATTCCAAGAAAAGTGTTCAGCTTGAGTAAGACACAGGCATGAGTTTTTCAAACAGTGGTTTACAATAGATTAATTCGTTAGGATAGCTTTAGTGCCCAGAGGAGATGGGACACACGGAGTTGCTTTTGATGCCTTGTAAAGCACAGCTTATTGGAAACAGAACCAGGTGATATCCTCAGTGGGGGTGATGTCTCTCTGACATTGTGTATACAAGAATGACCCTTCATTGAACAAAATAATTTTGGGTAAATGTGAAAATTAGAGATCAAATCTTTGAATTTTATAAAAATCGAAAAGGCTACTTTGGTCAGGGAAAATAATGAGCTTCACTTGGAATTAGTGGCTCTGTAAGGCCAATTAGAGCCCAATGTTCAGACTTAACACATCACAGCAAGAAAGGTTGTGCATAAACAGATGGTTTGCAATTTCTAAATAAAATAAGTATTCACAAAGTTAAAATCTTGATTAGGTGGAGCAGAATTTCAGTTGATGAATTTCAGTAGCTAATGGGTAATTGAGAAAAAAGACTTAAACGTGATTAGGCAACTGCTTAGGGTAGTGAGTTTGAAAGTTGGCTGCATGTTAGAATCACATGGACCACTTTTTAAAAATCCAAATATTCAGCTTTCACCTCATGCCAGTTAAATTAGAATACCTGGGAGTGCTAGGAAGGCAACGAATTAAATTTTTTTTT
>NW_012105365.1:5271237-5328200 GCF_000951045.1 Mandrillus leucophaeus
TTTTTTTTTTTTTTTTTTTTTTTTTAATGAAATAGGAAAGCAAGGTGCAAGCAACTGAAGCTGGAATATAGGTTTATTGATTTTCATTCCCAGATAGCATCTATTGTCCCTGTACTGCCTGATAGACCAAGCCTAAACTGAATAGTCACATGATGAAAGCTGGGTGCCAGAAATGCTATTTTTGGGGTAAGAAATGGCAAGCTGAAAATATTGCTTTGCAATCAGGATATTTACCCTAAAAGTAACATATTTCCAACAAAATGACTGAAGATTAACATAGGGTTTGTAAGGAGGCACCACTTAGAATATACACTAAGAAATAAAGATTATTAATCCTAAAAATAATTCTACATATATTATTAACCCATATACAAAACAAGAAGTGTTTATTGCATGACTACCATGTCCTTATTCACTCGGCACTGTGGTGCGAATAAACAGAAGAAAGTTTCTTTGTGTAAGGAGATTGCAATATTTAAGACAGTTTCTTGGTGTAAGAGGAGATTTTAGATATTCATATGCTAAGATAGCACTTGCTATAAAATTAACATCCAGAGTAGTAGAGTGTGTGCTGTTTTGTTAAAGCTAATGAAAGAAACTTGATCTTGTCCCATCATAGTGTGGGAGGAGTCACTTATCTTTTATAATGTCCCTTTAATATTATAGGAAAATATGTTAATCTCATACTTCAGAAGATGCACATCAAAAGAGTTTGTGAAAGGAGATTAATATGCATAACTTGAAGAAGTTTTTCTTTGTCAGTGTGGAAGGGGAAGCTATGGAGGAAAGAAGAGCTCCTTCAACAAATGACCAATGAGTATCAGATATAAAACACATTTGGCTTCTTCTGAGTTACTCTTCATGTTATAACAATAAATAGATAGGGGGAAAAACTCTCCATGTCATATCTCTTTAATAAATTCCTCCATTAGACTATCAGCAACTCTTCCACCAGACTGTGAGTTCCTTGTTTATAGGGACAGTGTTCTGTTAATCTTTGATTCTTCTGCACTAGGGCAAGGGCCATGTGTATAAAAATGATTTGATGATTGTACAACTTACCTTCATTTTAGATAAAAGATAATGAGGCATCTGTTAAGCTGTTCTCTGTCTACCCTTTTTATAGTGCATTTAAAATTTTCTGTCTTTGAATATCAGTTCTGGAGATCATTGACTTTGGGTTATGTAGGACAAACTGAAGGCTTAAATTCTTTCATTTTGATATGAAAGTTTAAACCATTTCACTGATCATTTGGATAATTTGACTGGAACTGCCCTGAATTTGTAGATAAGGGACAATTAATATGTAAACATTATGGAATCTTCTGGTAAGTTTTAAAATTTCGGATGCTTTTGTTAACTGTGTTTTTCATTTTATTTGGCAACTATTTGTTGCTGGCATACTTAAATACATTTAACTTTTGGATACTCTCCTTGCATCTCAATCTTGTAAAAATCACTTACTGGTTGTAGAAGCTTTCTGTAGTTATTGCCTTTATTACACTGGCTAGGACTTTCATTGCAGTGTGGAATATGTGTTAAGAGTGAGTATCCTTACTTTTTCCTGATTTTAAGGAGAAAACATTCAGGTTTTCATCATTAATTTTTTTCATAGATGTACTTTATCATGTTGAAGAAGTTTCTTTTTTATTCCTAGGATCTACTTTCCATTCCTAGTATCTGTTGCTAAAAAATACCATTGTCTATAACTTGCTTTCTTGTAATATCTTTGCATGTTTTTAATTATAGGATAGTGCTGGCATCACAAATTGAAAGTTTTTTTTTTCTACTCCAGTATTTTCTGAGACATTTTTGTAATATTAGTTTCTTAACTATTTGATAGAATTCATCAGTAAAGCTGTGAATACTGCTATAGCTTCACTCAGCAAATGTTGACATGTTGTATTTTCATTATCATTCAGTTCAAGGCACTGATTTTCTTTTGTCATTTCTTCTTAGACTGTGGTATTGTTTAAAATTATGTGACTTAATTTCCAAATATTTAAAGCTTTTCTATATTTGTTAATAGTTTTTACTTTAATTCCATTGTTGTCAGATTTAATTAATTTTTAATTTTGGGACTCATTTTATGGCCTCTAGAATGAACTATTGTGATGACTCTTCCATGTACATTTGAAAACAATGTGTATTCTGTTATTTAGTGGAGTGTTCCACAAAGGTGAACCAGATTCAAGTGGTTGACAGTTTTGTCCAAGCCTTATACATCCTTGAAGATTTTATGTTTGCTTGTACTGTCAGTTACTGAAAGGGTAGCATTGAATTCTGCAACTTATAACATTTGAATCATTTGCTTCCCTTTTATTTTTTTCAGTTCCGGCCTCATATATTTTGAAGCACTTACCAGTGGCATATTAATACATTTAGAATGTTTATTCCTGATAAATTGACCCTTTATGAGAAACCCTTTATGTTTCTCTATATCCCTAGTAATATTGCTGTTCTGAAGTGTACATTACTCTGATACTGATATAACCATTCCAGCTTTCTTATAATTAGGTTTATGTGGCATATCTCTTTCTATTCCTCCGTTTTTAACCTGTGTCTTCATTTCTTTAGTGGACTTCTTATAAACAAGATAGTGTTGGGTATGTATGTATTTCTTCATCTTTCTCCATGGGAATATTTTTTGTTTTTGTTTTTTAACTTTTAAGTTCAGGGGTACAAGTGCAGGTTGTAAAAAAATGAGGATGTTTAAAAAATAAATATATTCACATACATTTTGAATACTCTCTTGCTTTTTATTCCTTTTTATAGAACCAAATATCCACCTGACATCAACTTTCCTCTTCTTGGAGAATTTTCTTTAATATCTAGTCCATTGATCTCTCTTTTGCTAATTTTCAAACTTTCACTAAATATAAAGTAGTTTAAAATCTTATTTGGTAAATAAAATTATATGGAATACACAAGCAAGTAACTGCAGTCATTTAATAGCAATTTACCTACATTCTAAATGTATGCTGTGAATTTAGAATTATAACTTGGGAGCAAACTGAAAGGCTAATTATGTTTTATGGTGTTTGTGAGTTAGATATCAATTTAATGTATAATCTAAAATATAACTTGAAGTTTTTTGGGGGGCAAAATAAACCTATATATTGAGCAGAATAGGAACCCCTCTTAGGGGCCTGCCAGATACCTCTCTCAGCCTATCATGAAAATAAACATAAATCTTGAGTTTCTTTAAGGGAAATTCCAACTACCTAGCTAGCCCCGTGAGCAACTTGATGAGCAATAAGAAAATAGCAGCTTAAAACAATAGCCAAGGAAATTAGAATCAGGAAATGTTTTGTTCATTACAGAAACTAAAAATATATAATGTGGGTTTTTTTTTAGCTTTTATTTTAGGCTCGGGGGGTACATGTGAATGTTTGTTACATAGGTAAACTGATGTCATGGGGGTTTGTTGTACAGAATATTTCATCATCGAGGAATTAAGCCCAGTACCCAATAGTTATCTTTTTTGCTTCTCTCCCTCCTCCAACCCTTCCCCCTCTCCCCTCCCCCTCAAGTAGACCCCAGTGTCTGTTGTTTCCTTCATTGTGTTCATAAGTTCTCATCATTTAGCTCCCACTTATAAGTGAGAATATGTGGTGTTTGGTTTTCTGTTGCTATGTGCTGAAAAATCATAGCCTCCAGCTCCATCCATGTTCTCCCTGAAGACATGATCTCGTTCTTTTTTTTTGATGGCTGCATATTTACCACATTTACCACATTTGTGTAAATATACACATGATGGTGTATATTTACCACATTTTCTTTATCCGATCCATTATTGATGGACATTTAGGTTTATTCCATGTTTTTGTTATTGTGGATAGTGCTGGAATGAACATTTGTATGCATGTATCTTTGTGGTAAAATTATTTATATTCCTCTGAGTATATACCCAGTAGTGAGATTGCTGGGTTGAATGGTAATCTTGCTTTTAGCTCTTCGAAGAATCACCATACTGCTTTCCACAATGGTTGAAGTAATTTACACTCCCACCAACAGTGTATAAGTGTTCTCTTTTCTCTGCAACCTCGCCAGCATCTCTTATTTGTTGACTTTTTAATAATAGCCATTGTGACTGATGTGAGATGATATTTCATTGTGGTTTTGATTTGCATTTCTCTAATGATCAGTGATATTGAGCTTTTTTTCATGTGCTTGTTGATCACATGAAATAACAGACACTTTTAAATAAAAGTGTCTGTTCAAGTCCTTTGCCCACTTTTTGATGGGGTTGTTTGGTTTTCTCTTGTATAGTTGTTTAAGTCTCTTATAGATGCTTGATATTAGACCTTTGACATATGCATAGATTGCAAATATTTTCTCTGATTATGTAGATTGTCTGTTCACTCTGTTCGTAGTTTCTTTTGCTGTACAGAAACTCTTAAGTTAAACTAGATCCCACTTATCAATTTTTGTTTTTGTTGTGATTACTATTGGTGTCTTTGTCATGAAGTCTTTGCCCATTCCTAGGTCCAGAATGGTATTGGCTAGGTTGTCTTCCAGGATATTTATAGTTTTGGGTTTTATATTTAAGTCTTTAATCCATCTTGAGTTAATTTTTGTATATAGTATAAGGAAGGGGCCCAGCTTCAGTCTTCTGCATATGACTAGCCAGTTATCCCAGCACCATTCTTTGAATTGGGAATCTTTTATCCATTGCTTGTTTTTGTCAGCTTTATTGAAGATCAGGTGGTCATAGGTGTGTGGTCTTATTTTTGGGCTCTCTATTCTGTTCCCTGAGTTGTTTTTTACAAACACAGAATGCCACCAAGTAGATCCCCTGACATGTAGACCTCAGGTGAAGGGAGACCTAAAGACTGGTCGTTGATCACTTTTCTTTGTTTTAAAGTTCTTCCTGAGGGGCCTGGAGAAAGTCATATCCACCAGCCAGAGCTAATATTATTTTCTGTTGACACTAACTTTTTAAACAACCTTTTTTTTTCCTTAACCAATTGAGAATCAAAAAGTCTTTGAGTCTTCCTCTGATCTGTAACCCCCTGCTTCAAGAGATCCTGCCCATGTGTACCAAAATCAATGTATAATCTCTATGCAAATTTATTTACAATTTGCCTATAACTTCTGCTTTCATAAAATTTACCCCTGCTTTTAAAAGCCCTTACCTATAAGAGAGGTTGGGATTTAAGCATTAGCAATCTGATTCTCTTTGCTTGCACCCTGAAAATAAATCCTTACTACTGCTGCAAACCTTGATGTGGATATCTGGTCTTACCACACCAGGTAAGTGCACCCCAGTTCTGTTCTATAACAATAATACTTGTTTTAAGCTTGTTGAAAAGATTTAAAGAATAGACTTCTAAAAATTTCTGATATATCTATCTATCTATATATATATCTCAGAAATATATATATCAGAACTGTAATATATATATATATGAGAGATATTCTTTCCATTTAGATGTCAAATAAAACTCTAGTCATTTTTCATGACAGATGCAAGTTTATCTGACAAGACTGTCAATTCATGAACTGACTTCGTTACTGTGTTTATTTTTCTTTTGCTCATTGGTGCTACATTTGTCCCTTTGGTTCCAATTCAGGAAAAATCATAACAGACATGCAGCACCCAATAGGAATATATTGATGTAGAGTTGTTTCATATTGCATTACTCTCAGGAAATAGAAATAATCATTTTAGATGAATTTCAGGCAACTTCTTGTGCGGAGAGAAAATGTAAGGACTATAAATGTAACATAGTAGATGTGTTCAAGTTAGTAGCTAGGCAGACATGAGCAGGGCAGGAGAGTGCCCCCCAGGAATGTCAGGTGACCATCAGATGATGTTCATGAGATTGCTAAACCGTGTCTCCAAAATAATAATTGGCTGCAGCTGGGACTAGGGAACGGCAGTCTCCCAATGGATAGAAAACACCTGAAGTTGGTGATGAGTAGCTTCCCAATAAGATCTCAGGAGTTGGGCAAGTGGGCTTAAGCATGTGCACTCAGAGGCAAAATGACAGTTTAACTGATATAGTACCTTCCTCTAGGAACACTCTAGTAGTAAGGGAAAACACCTCAAGTGAGCATGCAAACAATTTCAGTAAACACACTGTACATGTAGCCCCTTCTACGTGCTAGCAGGACACTGCACATGTGGACAGTCCAACCCAGGGGAAAAATCAAGGGATGAAAAAGGAAAACCCTGGAACCATGCCAGTATATAAAATGTCAAGCCGAGGGCTAAATGGTGCACTTGAATCTTTCAAGTCATTGGCTTGGACCTCTTCCAAGTGTACCTTCTTTCATTCCTGCACTAAAACTTTTGAATCAACTTTTGCTCCTGCTCTGAAACTTGCCTCAGTCTCTCCTCTACATTATGCCTCGTGGCTGAATTCTTTCCTCCTAGGAGGCCAGAATCACATTTGCTGCAGGCCCATATGGATTCACCACTGCTAACAGATGGGGATTTAAAGACAGCTGAAAAGAATATGTTGAGGAATTTTTGAGGTGGTTTATTAATGTTGACTGTCTAGTTATACACATTTCATTCTTGTTGTTTAAACAACTTCAGTTATTTCTTTAATAATACCTAACAGTTAAGAAAAAGGAAGAAAAATATGCTAAACTTCTTAAATATTCTTAGTATATTCTTTCAACAACATTTAAATAAATAGCTTTTATCAATATGTGAACTGAAAGCCAGAAAAATAAAATGACTTGCTTAGTAAGTGGAAGAACTTGGGTTGCTTCTCAGTATGGCTGACTAGAAGCAACTAGTGTGTGCTGATTTCACAGTGAGAAAAAGTGGTGAGTAAATACTAGATCAACTGAAACATCCAGGTGGACACATTGGGATTAATCAAGGAAACAACTTCACCCACAGAGAATGGAGGTAACAGGACAGGAAGCCCACCCATTCAGGAGGCACATTGGGCCAGAGATGGCTTCCCTACCATGTAGAAATAGTGAGTGAGATTCCCCAGGGACCCATACTTCTTTTTTTTGCCTCCCACGTTCATGTCATTCTCCTACCTCAGCCTCCCAAGTAGCTGGGACTGCAGGTGCCTGCCACCACACCTGGCTAATTTTTTGTATTTTTAGTAGAGACGGGGTTTCACCATGTTAGCCAGGATGGTCTTGATCTCCTGACCTTGTGATCTGCCTGCCTCCACCTCCCAAAGTGCTAGGATTACAGGTGTGAGCCACCGCACCTGGCCAGGACCCATACTTATTCCATGGACTTTTGCAACCCTGGGCTCAGAAGATCCCCTCATGAGTTCAACCCACCAAGGCCTTCAGATTGTCACACAGAGTTACATGGAGCTTGGGAAGAGCTATTACTCAAGCACACATGGAGTTCCAGGAGCCTTGGATTTTCAGACATTTGGCACTAGTGGCTGCAGCTCTGGCAATGGGGGGTAGGTCAGGCTCCCTTATGTGCCCCCAGGAAAGGGACTGAATCCAGGGGCTGAATGGTGATGGACTGCAGGCTTCACCTCTACTGCACCTTGGAGGATAAGACTCACTGGTCTAGGTCTCCAGCCACCTCCCTTTTGGGCTCTCAGAGAGGTAGCAGGTCTGCACTTTCCTGGGATTGAGTTCTCACAGGGACAGGCAAGCCACCATTTTGGCTGTCTCTCAGCCCTCCTTGCTACTGTCTTCAGGCTCCAGAAGGTGCACAGTGATTAGGGACATGCAGAGATACACAACACAACACAGCTGCCCCACAGAAAAGTAGCCAGACTGTTTTTTACATGGGTCCCCAATCCCACTTTTTTTCACTGGGTGGAGTCCCGACCAGGGAGGGGCAAGCCACCACTTTGGGTTTGTTGCAGCCTTTGCCAATTTTGTCTTTGGGCTCTCAAGGATGTGGAATGACTAGGGACTGGTACAGATTCCCAGCACAACACAGCTGCCCTGTGGAAAAGGGAAAAAAAGGTGGCCAAAGCACATTCCACACGTGTCCCCAATTCTGCTTCTCCTTACTGGGCAGGGCTTCCTGACCTGAAACTCCAGCACAACTAGCCTGCCCCGACCTGAACCCTTCAGTTGAAGGTGGCTATGCAGTTCTTTGAGGAGGAAGTCCCAGAGGCAACCCACAATCCCTCCACCATTGCAGCTTAAGTGGTATGAACCTAACCACCCTCAGGCTAGGGAAGGAATAAAGGGCCTAGTTGCTATGCTGGCACCTCCAGCACACCGCAACCACCATATGGAGAGCAATCCAGTCTCTCTTCCCTGTGAGGCCCCACTCGCCACTCTTGAACAGGCATGTCCTCCAGCTCAGGACCTCAGATCAGCTGTTCCACTCATGGCTGAGCACACCCACTAGCAGGAGCTCTGAGTTTCCATGGGGAGAGGCTGCCAGAGGCAACCAACAGCCCTTCTGCCACTGCCACAGTAGTGGTTCTGCTCCTGCTCCCCTCAGTCTGGGAAAGAAATGAAGAGCTTTAGGGCTTCACCTTCACTTCCAGCACACCACAGTCACCATACAGAGAGGGACTCAGTCTCTCCTTCCTGTGAGATTTTCACCTTCCACATCTCAACAAGTGGAACTCCCAGCTTAGGCCAGCAGTACAGCCAACCCACCCCTCTGGCTGAAAACTCCAGTAGTGGCAGCTCTGTATTTCTCTGAGATGGAGCTCCTATAGGCAACCAAAAGCCCCTCTCCCAACTAATGTTGTAGTGGTTCTGCTTTCACTGCCCTGGATTGGGGAAGAAACAAAGACTCTGAGTCCTTTACCCACACCTCCAACAAGCTGCAGTTGCCCTAAGA
The DNA here is from genome assembly GCF_000951045.1 of Mandrillus leucophaeus. Taxonomy (NCBI): domain Eukaryota; kingdom Metazoa; phylum Chordata; class Mammalia; order Primates; family Cercopithecidae; genus Mandrillus; species Mandrillus leucophaeus. The sequence continues at coordinate 5,279,990 of NW_012105365.1, forward strand.
AGTTGTGTGAAGTCCTAAGGAAAGTGCTTCTCTCATGAGACCCACACAGCCCTGGCTCATTACCAGACAGGGTCCACCAGCTTGGGCCCATAGGGCAGCTGCACTGCCCCAGGCCAATCATACTGATTGATAGTGGTTCTGGGGTAGAGCCCCAAGTGACAAGTGAAAAAGGCCTTCTGCAACCACCACTGCTAAGGTTGCTTCCTCTGCTGTCTCCAAGGTGGGGAGGGAACATAAAGTCTGAGGTTGCCGCAGAGCTGCAGTGTGCAGCTGGGAGTGCCAAACTGATATCTGCAGCCAGTACTTTAAGAGCACTGAGAGGGAGCATGGATGCAACTGTGAGGAAATACAGAGGAGTCAGGTGGCTGAGCAAGAACCTACCTACTGGCCATTTCACTTAAGAGTCACCTTCTGGGTCACAGGCAAAAATTTCAATAAAAATATTAATAGTTTGCTAATATACCCCCTGTGAAACAAAGGACAATAATTTACAAATAAAGACCCTGAACAAAACCTTGACCCTCTGAAAACATCCAGAAAAGGAGTCTACTGACTATACACAAATTACACCTCAGTTAAAGGAACAACAACCCACACAGACGAGAAAGAACCAGCGCAAGAACTCTAGCAACTCAAAAAGCCAGAGAGGCCTCTTTTCTCCAAACATCCACACCAGTTTCCCAACAAAGATTCTTAACTGGCTTTAAATGGTTGAAATGACAGAAATACAATTTAGAGTATGGATAGAAACAAAGATCATTGAGATTCAAGAGAAAGTTGATACCAAATCCAAGGAATCTAAGGATTACAATAAAATGATACAGGAGCCAATAGATGAAATAACTTATTAAAAAAAACAAATTGATCTGATAGAGCTGAAAAACATATTATAATAATTTCCTAATGCAACTGCAAGTACTGATGGCAGAACAGACCAAGACCAAGCTGAGGAAAGAATTTCAGAGGTCAAAGACTGGCTTTCTGAAATAAGTCAGACAAATATAAAGAAAAATGAATAAACAAGAATAAACAAAACCTCTGAGAAATATAGAATTATGTAAGGAGACCAAAGCTATGAATCATTGATGTCCCTGAAAGAGATGGGGAGAAAGCAAGCAACTTGGATAACATTTCAGAATATCATCCATGAAAACTTCCTCAACCTCTCTAGGGAAGCCAATATTAAAATTCAGGAAATTCAGAGAATTCCTGTAAGATATTACACAAGAAGACCATCCCCAAGACACGTAGTCATCAGATTCTCCAAGGTTGAAATGAAAGAAAAAAATGTTAAAGGGAGCTAGAGGGAAGGGCAGGTCACCTACAAAGTGAACCCCATCAGGCTAACAATAGGCCTTTCAGCAGAAACCCTACAGGTCAGAAGAGATTGGGGGCCTATATTCAACATTTTTAAATAAAAGAATTCCAACCAAGAATTTCATATTCAGCCAAACTAAGCTTCATAAGTGAAGTAGAAATAAGATCCTTTTAGGCAAGCAAATGCTGAGAGGATTGGTTACTACCAGACCTGCCTTACAAGAGGTGCTAAAAGGAGTGCTAACTATTGAAAGGAAAGACCACTACCAGCCCCTACAAAACATACTTGAGTACACAGATGAGTTACACTATAAAGCAACCACACAAGTCTGCATAATAAAGAGATAATAACAAGACGACAGGATCAAAATTACATCAATACTAACCTTGAATGCAAATGGACTAAATGCCCCAATTAAAAGGCACAGAGTGGCAATCTGGATAAAGAAGCAAGGCCCATTGGTATGCTGTCTTCAAGAGATCCATTCCACATGCAATGACATCCATAGACTGAAAATAAAGAGTTGGATAAAAATCTAACAAGTAAATGGAAAACAGAATAAGCAGGGGTTGCTATTCTAATTTCAGACAAAACAGATTTTAAGCCAATAAACATGAAAAAGACTAGGAAGGGCACTATACAATGGTAAAGGGTACAATTCAACAAGAAGACCTAACTATCCTAAATATATATGCATCAACACAGGAGAACCCAGATTCATAAAGCAGTTCTTGGAAACATACAAACAGACTTAGATTCACACACAGTAGTAGTGGGAGTCTTCAACATCCCATTGATATTAGATAATCAAGGCAGGACATTAACAAAGATATTCAGGACCTGAACTCAGCACTTGAATAAAGGGACCTCATAGACATCTGTAGAACTCTCCACCCCAAAACAACAGAATATACTTCTTCTTATATGAACATAGTACATTATCTAAAATTAACCACATGGTTGGACATAAAGTAATCCTCAGAATATTCAAAAATCCAAAATTATGCCAAACACACTCTCAGACCACAGCTAAATAAAAATAGAAATCAACGCTAAGAAAATCACTCAAAATCATAAAATTACATGAGAATTAAACAAACTGCTCGTGAACGATTTTGGGGTAAGTAATGAAATTAAGGTAGAAATCAATAAGTTCTTCAAAATTAGTGAGAACAAAGATACAACATACCAGAATATCTGGGACACAGCTAAGGCAATATTAAGAGGGACTTTTAGAGCACTAAACACCCATATCAAAAAGTTAGAAAGATCTCAAATGAATAAGCTAGTATCACAACTACAGGAACTAAAGAAGGAAGAGCAAACCACCCTGAATGCTAGCAGAAGACAAGAAATAACTAAAATCAGAGCTGAACTAAAGGAAATTAAAACCAAAAAATACAAAAGATCAATTAGTCCACAAGTTTGTTATTCACAAAAATTAATTTTTTATAAGTCTAAATTTTAAATAAGTCTTCCCAAGTCTGGACCAAAAATTAATTGAATCCCTGAATGAATAATGAATTCTGTAATTGAATCAGTAATAAAAAGCCTACTAACCAAAAAAGGCCCAGGACCAGACAGACTTACAGCCAAATTCTCTCAGATGTATAAGAGATGGCACCTTTCTTACTGATATTATCCCAAAAAATTCAGGAGAAGAGACTGCTCCCCAATGTATTCTATAAGGCCAGTATCATCCTGATACCAAAACCTGGCAGAGACACAACAGCAGCAAAATACCTTTTGGCTAATATCCTTGATGAATACAGATGCAAAAAGCCTCAAAAAAGTACTAGCAAACCATATCCAGCAGCACACCAAAAAGCTTATCCATCACAATCAAGTAGGCTTTATCCCTGGTATGCAAGATTGGTTTAACATACACAAATCATCAATGTGATTTACCACATACACAGATTAAAAAATAAAATCCACATGATTATCTCAATAGATGCAGAAAAAGCTTTTGATAAAATTGCACATCACCTCATGTTAAAAAACCCTCAATAAAGTAGGCATTGAAGGAACATACTTGAAAATAATGAAAGCCACCTATGACACACAGCCAACATCGTACTGAATAGGCAAAAGCTGGAAACAATTCCCCTGAAAACCAGAATAAGACAGGGATGTCTTTCCTCACCATTCCCATTTTACGTAGTATTGGAAGTGCTGGCAAGAGCAGTCATGCAAGAGAAAGAAATAAAAAGCATCCATATGGGAAGAGAGGAGGTCAAACTATCCTTGTTTGCAGATGACATGATTCTATATCTACGAAACCCCATGCCCTCTGCTCAAAAGCCTCTTGATGTTATAAACAACTTCAGAAAAATTTCAGTATATAAAATCAATACATAAAAATGAATAGCAGCCTATACACCAACAACTCCATCCAAGTTGAGAGTAATATCAGGAACACAGTGTCATTCACAATTTCCATAAGAGGAATAAAATACATAGGAATAAAGCTAACCGGGGAAGATAAAGATCTCTACAATCAAAATTATAAAACACTGCTCAGGGAAGTCAGAGATGACACAAACAGATGGAAAAACATTCCATGCTCCTGTATCTGAAGAATCAATGTCATTAAAATGGTCACACTGCCCCAAACAATTTATAGATTTAATGCTATTCTCATGAAACTACCAATGACATTCTTCATAGAATTAGAAAACACAATTTAAAATTCATATGGCACCAAAAAAGAGCTCATATAGCCAAGGAGGAAAATCCTAAAAAATCTTGTGTTTACCTTGGATTGTGGCTGACAGCATATGTTATTTTCTAGCGACTTTACTATTAAAAACAGGCAAGTAAGCAAGCTTTCTTTATGAGATCTACGAAGGTGTAGTCTGTCATTTTAGTACTCTTAAGTAATAAGGTTGTAGGAACACAGGCAACTCAACTCTGACAACCCAATAGATATTGTGGGAAGAAAAACACACACAAATAAAAGCAATTTATTCTTCACTATCACAAGATGCCATTTCAGAGAATCATCTGGGGTCAAGAGGTCGAGAATGTGTTCCTGGAGGCAAATTGTATTGCTTTATATTCCTGGGCAATAGCTATTCAACTAAGCAGAACTATCAGTTAGAGAATCAATCAGGAGAAGAAAAGCTGATGTTTCATTTTCTCATTCAAAATATGCCTTTTTCGAAAATAAATGCTTAGTGAAAATATATTAAACTAAATTGGCTCTAAAATGTTCATCTTAAAACATGGGTCTAAAACCAGCTATAAATATTTTTTAATGTTGTCAAGGTTGTTACTAAACTCATCTTCAACAATGAAAAAGTTGTAAAGACTCTATATCCTTAAAATAGCCTCAGAAATATTTAGTGCAACATTGCATTTTCAGTTATCTTTTTACATATAATTTACAAAGCTGAGAAAACAGTGATCTCCTTCACAATGTATAGCAGCATTTGAGTACTTACTATTCTAATAATTTGCATTTACATTTGCATATATTAGGAAGCAATGTTTGAACTTAGAAATGGAAAATATTTTCTCCTTTATCTTAACCTCTGATTTTCCCTAATTTAAGACAATTCTCAAGTGAATTATTCCTATTATTTCTAACTTGAAAGAATTTCAAAGATATACATTTATACATTTCTGTATCTCTCAACCTGTCTTAATTGGCTGTAGACATAGACTTTCAAATTTTCAGATCTTGAACTTCTATGTGTATTTGTTTATAAAATTGATCTTAAAATTATCTGAAAAGTGGTTGAGTTTATAGGAATTTTCTCCCATTTTACAGCAGGTAAGTATATTTCTCATATATCCTACATAATTGACATTGCTCCAAGGCCTCAAAATCTAAAAAACATCAAACTGTGGAAATACTTTAAAAAACCTGTCTTTCCCTCTGATATATATTTCTGTTAAGTGTAAAACACAGCTTTAAAAATAAGATATTAGCACATTAGACTATATCTGAATTCAGGTACAGGGTAGAGTGGGGCAATAGAAGTAATAGAAAATTTCAATCAGCAATTTTGTCTCTTTGATCCTGTGACTATTTTAAAAAATATCTAGCTTTGGAGCAAAGCAAATAGAATAATGATAAGAATGCTAAAAATGACACTTTACATAAAATTAAGTATAATGGATACTTGCCTATTCTTAATATTAATTCCTAAAAAATGTTATGGACTAGTGATGCTGCCTCATTCAAATATAAATAGAATGATTTTGGAATACTGAAATTTTTGACAGCATATTCGACACAATACATAGAAAAAATTTTGTGTAATTTCTTGTGAAGTCAGTGTGTGCTATAAGGTGGCCAAGATGTATTTTAATAATTATACGAGAAAATGTCAATACAAATGTATCAATCATCTTCAGTTACCTCAGAAAATATTTAATATTTACTAATTTTTATTAATGAAACTTAAAATTTATGCTAACTACTAGACTGCTTTGTTTATTGTTACCCATATCTTTGTCTTTCATTAAATATAAAACTACTATTTGTTCATGATGTGTGAAAAAACTAATGGAGTTATTTTTGATTTTTATTTTCAGTTTTTGTTGAAGTAATCTCCAAACGCAACTAACAGAGTTCTATATACACATGCACATCTACTAAAGAGATATCGTATCTTTTTATCATACTCCTCACCTTCTAAATAATTTAATATACTTAAATATTACATTAATTTATTTAAAAATTAATAAAGATACATTTATTAATCTTCTCATATTTATAAATTATACAAAGAGATGACTTAACTATATTAGATCTTCATAATTTTAATTTTGACCTGTATTTCTTTATCTTCTGAAATTTATTCTATAATATATGTCTTAGTGGATTATATAATATGATGTCTTTGGATGCACTTGTCTCTCCAAATTTCAAGGTGGTGGTTTGCTTTGTGACCTTGTTCTCTGATGTGTGTAAGAGAAGTCATTGATTTTTAATTTGCTCCATTTTTCTCTTCTTGGTTGGTGTCAGTGTATTGATTTTCTCCTCATTATAAGGCATATCGCTTATTTGCAAGCCTCGTAATTTTTACTAGAGGCCAGACATTATGAATTGTATCCATTTGTTAGCCAGATATTTTCTCAGTCCTATAAACTTGTTTTGTGCTGGAGTTCATCTAGGAAATACTTCCATCCTTCGGAAATACAAAGGAAATCGTTTGGAAATAGTTTATCCTTTGGGGTCTTGCTTTCTGGATTTTTTTTAGGCTTAACCACAGCAATGTTTATTCTAGATCTAATTATTACCACTACTGAAGCAAGACACTTGGTTTCTCAAACTGGCTGGCGTAAATAAACACTATTCCTGGCTCTGTGTAAGTGTGTATTTTTTCCAATCTTCTCATGTGATTATTTGCCTGACTCATCTAGTTTTCTTACACACATGTGCTGATTAGTACTCAGCTGAATAGTTAAACCATAGGTACCCTTTGAAAGTCCCCGTGGTTCTCACTGTGTGCAGCATTCTCTGGTACTCTTTCCTGAGCACTGTGACCACCTCAGTCTCCTAGGCCTTCTCTTGAAATCAATGAGTCTGCTGAACTCTGCTTGGGTTTCCCTTCCTTGTGCATGTCTTGGAAGCTCTTTCAAGGCAGTATGCTGGGGCAATCAGAGGGCTAACTTCATTTGTTTCTCTTCTCCAAGAGATTCCTGTCCTTTATTCTCTAGTAGTCAGGGTCCTGAAAACCATTATTCCATGTATTTTGTTCGGCAGTTAGCAGGAGGGTAATTCTGGTCCTTGTTACTCCATTTTGGCCAAAAGTGGAAGTTCACATGTTCACATGGAGCACTTGAAACGTGGCTAGTGAAAATTCAGATGAGTTATTTGTATAAAATAAATACCAGATTTTGAAGTGTTACTACTAAAAATGATATAAAGTATCTAATCAATATTTTTATAGTGGTTACATTTTGACATGAGAATATTTTTGAATATGTTGGGTTAAGTAACAAATATTATTAAATTTATATCACATGTTTCTGCTTTTTAAAATGTGACTGCTGGAAAATTTTAATTTATTTATGTGTTCCCGTTGTATTTCTATTGCATCATACTGATGTAGACATTCCACAGAACATTATTTTCATTCGCTGTATTTGATAACATCATATTAATACTATCTGGGGATCAGGAAGCAGAAAGTACTTTGGGTGTTGTGTTAAAATACATGTGGTCCAGGAAGTAAGACATATCATATTAAGATTTAGGGACCTGCTACAATGATGACTTGTAGTGTCATCATTGCAGCATGATGGGGTCCAATGTTGTGTGGCCTTGTGGTAGGCTCTTAAAAACAGAGGACATAAGTGGAAAATACGTGGCTGTGGTTTATGGATGAGTTAGCTCAGATATGGGCGTATCTGTAAGGAATACACTTGGTTTTGGTTTGGAGAGAGAATTGGCATGAGATAAAAAACATATGTGGAATCCTTGACTATGACAAATAGCTTGTCTAGTCAGTCATGAGCTTAGAATGAAAAAGATTGGGAGATTTGAGAGAGATGGTTTATGAAAGATTGGCTTATGGGAATGGACTCAAACTTTGAAGATTTTTGCATCCACAACAATGCCCATGACAGACATTCAAGATAGAGGTGGTACTGAACAATCAGCTGTACATGATGATTTGTCCAGTCTTTGTCCTTGCATATACCAGTGACTGTGTTATAGGACTGTGAATTGAATGATTATGATTGCAGGGTGGACACTTTTCCTAGGCCCTAAAACATCAGTCTCCTGTCACAAGATTCACTTAGCCTATTTCTGTAGCTGAATGCTTGATCTGTCAGCAGCAGAGACCAGTAGTGAGTTGAGAACACCAGTCAGCCTTCTGTGGTTTTGAGACTTCGCCTATGTTAGAGGGAGCAGATATTTGTCGTTTGTACAATTGACATGTTTTCTGGCATCATTTTAGTTTGCTTGCCTTAGTACCTCAACCAGCACCACTATCTGAGGGCTGAGATATTCAGAATGCTTTAACATTTTGAGTCCCCACATGACACTGCTTTAGATCAAGTGACCCACTTTGCAATAAAGGTCTAACAAGGAGCACGTGACCATTTCCACATTACCTTGGAGCTTCAGAATTGATAAAGTATTGGAATGACCCCTGAAAGGTATAGAGAAGTATCCAGTTTAGGCATATAGTTTGAAATAGCAGCCGTATATGATTCTGTGCTATTAATTGGTAAAATACATTGTTCCAGGTACCAAAGAGTAGAAGTAGGAATCTACACCAAGTAAGTGAATACCATAACAGAGAATCCATATATGTGAGTACTTTATCAGATCATTGTTCTAGTGACACCCTTGTAGAATTTGTGTTTCATATCCCTGAAAATTTCAGTTCAATACAACAAAAGTTTCCTAGGGAAGGATACATTTGCCAGCAGACAACGTTACAGTTTGCCCCCTTCCTGTAAATATAGACAAAGAAACAAGGAAAAAGATCATTCTATAATGCCAATGGTTGCAATTCAAAATTAAGATTAAAAAAATTGATGCACTTAAAATGTTGCGTAAATATTCATAAAGTATCATCTATTGGAATAAATTATAAAATTGACTCCAGAAGAGATGGAAAATATAGATATTATCATAGGAAAAAGATTTTAATTTTTATCGAAAATGTTGAATCTGACTTCTCTCATTGGTTTGACAATAGAAACTAGTTTAGCCTCTTAGTTTATGTGGAAAATATTTTCCAAAAACTGAGTCAAATAATTTTATAGTTCCAAAGATCTGACAAAAACTTTTAAATTATGTAAGATATACTTCTTTTATAAAATCTATTATACTTGCAAAGAATTAATGAACCGTAGAATACTTCCATTTTCCTAATCCTTCCTTAGTATGTCAGATTAAATTAGGTACCTATAAAGGAATATTGAACAAGTATAATTAATAGTTATTTAATAGCACTTATCCTTTTTCTGTATTTCAGAAATTGAGATAGCAGAGGAATCATGCCTGAACAAATAATTCATTCACTCCACAACTAGAGGATTTCTGTCAGTCTTGGATGGTTTATGGAGAAACATCTAGTCAATTGGATGATATGATGGATAATCTAAGTGTAAATTTGTGACAGAAAGGGAACAAGAAAAGAATTAAATATTTTTTTTTCCTTACTCCTCTGTCTTCCAGGATTAGTAATAAAATCAAGTTATTTAGATTCAGTTTACTAAACTTCAGTTTGAAATAGATTTAAACTTTTTAAAATAAAAATGTATGAATTGTAAACTTCTTTGATGAAAAATGTATAAAAATATAAGACTTCAATACTTGTAATTCTCAGTGTTAAAAATTTTGATGCATATGGTGCAATTTAAAATAGCCACAATTTACCAGAAAATTTTATGAGCAAATATGTAGGAAAGGCCATATTTGATTTAAGGAGATTATTTTTCAGGTCAGCTAAAGCTAATCTTACAAGAATAAATCCTTCAGTTTTATAGATATGTCTTTAATATATGATTATATAATTATTATCCTGTTAGATAAAATTACTCCTTAAAGCCACAGGAATTTTAAGTTCATATCAATGAAGGGTAGACTCCTTACTAATTATGCCATGAGACAGTTGTTTTGTGGGATTTCTATGTATCACCCTTCTGAGGTTGAGTTATGAAAGAGATATTGAAATGAACATAGATAGTAAAGGAAAAAATACAAACTAAGCGATCATTTTATACAGAATCTATAGAAAGAGGATGGTATTTTATGTTTAATGTTGAAGGTAGGAACATTTATTCTCCACTCCCCATGTTTCTAAAGGAAAGAAGAGGAAGCCCCCCCCCTTTTTTTTTTTCCTTAGGACAGATGTATATGAGAAAAACAGTTGCAGCCTCTTGCAAATCCTTCTCCTACTGCATCCCAGAAAGGCGGAAGTAATATTTTTGACTGATGAATTAACAGAAGGAACTGAGATGCTGAGATCCATAGGCAGATGGATATAATATTAATACAACGATTACTAGAAGTGTGGCCACTACTAGTCAACTTTGCATTCATCTGCCTATTGAGAATGTACTACGGTCAGTACTCTGCCTTGAGGTAAAATGCCTTGTTTTTTTAGAGACAAGGTCTTGCTCTGTCACTCAGGCTGAGTGCAGTAGCATGATTACAGCTCACTGCAGCCTTGCCCCCTGGCGCTCAATGATCCTTCCACCTCAGCCTCCCAAGTATCTGGGACTATAGGCGTGTGCCACCATGCCTGGCTAATTAATATTTTATTTTTTGTAGAGATGGGGGCCTCACTATGTTGACCAGCTGGTCTCGCACTCCTGGATGCAAGTGATCTTCTTGCCTCAGCCTCCCAAAATGCGAGGATTACAGATGTGAGCCACCACACCCAGCCTTGGTTGCCTTACATTATGCTAGGCACTGGGAGTATGAATGGAGGGTGAAGCATTAGTAAGCCCTTTGTTTCCACTAAACATGCTTGCCATTTTCATCTCTGACACCTATATTTCTTACTGTTTCTAAACTTGAAAAATAAATAGTGTTATTTATTGACAGTGAGTCCTTCATTGTAGAACATGATTCACTGTCCCACTGAGAATGTTATTTTCTACAGGAAATAAGTGAATACTATAACTTGGACTCCATGTATGTGGGTACTTTGTCAGATCACTGTTCTAATGTGATTTGGGGTGTAATTTTATGTTTATTTTCTGTTGAGGGGGTTAACTGATTTCAGTGCATTTGGGGACCTTCAATCTGATCTAGTAAATCATTGTCTGATACAAAGGGGTAAAATAGGAAAAAATATATCACTGCAAATGGAAAAATACTGCAATAATCTGACTCACTCATAATGGGTCAAGAGTGTCATCTTCAGAATCAGGACAGTGCATCACTTTAGTACTTGTAGATCTACCTCAGGGCAGAAAAATGGATGCCCTGCTTTCTTAAGATTTCTCTTAGCCCTTGATTAAAGGAAGAATGACATTCACGTTCGTATCATATCTAAATAATTGACTGTGGGACCTTGAATTTTCTTGTTTCCACAGTTTCCAGCTGGGATATTAGGTACAAAATAACCAATCTCATAACATTATTAAATATCAATTGTGCATGTTAAATTGTCTAAAATACATAATTTAGTCTAATAGCTAATGTTTATTTGTAAATTAATTCATCATTTTTATAGTTGTGATTTTAACATTTACCTTTCTCTAGTGCAGATTTCTTTTTCAAGCAACTTATAAATAAAGAGCTTGTTATACAGCATGGCTTTGGATCAAATAGTATGCAATAAATTGTAATTATTTTCCAGGCAAATGTACATTTCATAGAGTATGTTGGAAAATATTAGAATTAGTGATATGGCAGTTGTGAGTGTGAGGTTGACCTAACACAATAGTTAAGGCTATCCTTACAGAGTATCATAGTCATGGATGGATGAAGATATGCTGAGACTGGATTCAAGACTTTTGGCCTGCATTAATTTCAATATTAATTAAAAGGATAAAGACTCAATGTAAGTTTCTTATTTCATAGAATGATTATCTAAAGTATGATGTTTGTAAGTATATTATCTCTAGAATTTAGACATTTTTCAGTTATTTCTATAGCATTGGGGTGGGGTAGGGCTTCCCCATGGCTTATTTTAATAGGACTTAAAGATCTTAAAAAAAAAAAAAAACAAACAAAAAAAACAACTAATTTTGAAGAAATAGAATGAGGCCCACAAACAAGTCTTTCAGAAATGGAGGAGAGGGATGGTGAAATGTATTGTACAGTATATATCATTGAATTCAGTGTTAAAATTATTCCAACAAACTACAACCTGAACCCTCAGGAAAGGATATAGTAAACATATAAAAGCATACATTTCTGAAAGACAGGAATCCAAAGTTAATACTATTTTATAACTCTTGCTTAAAAGTTAAGTGTGTTGCTAGTGAGAAAAGAGGGAGAAAATTTGATAGATATTTCCCCCATTTGTGATCACTGCTAAAACCCAGAATGGATAATAATTACATGAGTATAAGGCTTAACTAGAATATATGGACATTATAAATAGTAGTAATTGTAGAAATAGTAGTAGTAGTAGCATTTATAGTCGCTAACTCTTTTTTGACACTTTCCATATACAGACTCAGCTCCAAGTTTTTTGGTAAAGCATATTTTTATGGACAAGCTTCAGAGCATTAAAAGGAAATAGTGTTTGCAGCCTTAAAATGACTGGAGCACTCAATGGCTTGTAGTCACTCTAGAGGCATTTAAAGCCTCAGCAAAAGATATAGATTAAGTAAATGGAAAATGGTGGAACCATGCCATAGCTGAGTGAATTATGTGCATGAGAACATGTGAAACATTCCCTGAAAAAAAGTGGTTATTGGTAGTGACTCTGAAGAGAGGGCAAGTGAACGTTATTTACCCTTAGGTTTTCAAGACAGAGATAAACATTATGTGAAGGAAAATGCTACAAAAATCTTAAAAGCCAGAAACCAACACTCCATTTCACTTGCCTACAATGTCCATTTCTCTGTCCTTGATTTAGATGTGGAAATGTTACAATAGGGGTTAAGGATTTCATCTAGGTTGCTTTAGCTTTGTCATCTTCTAGCAGTCTATGTCTCTTAGTAAAATGATGATAATTGTCATGATAAGGAAAAAAAGTAGTTCACACTTATTTTTATTTACATTAAATATTCAATAATGGATGTCAAATACCAATGCTAATAATTACCTTTTTGGCATGTTACACTGGTCAGCACTCTAGAAGACATCTGCTATTTTTGAGATGTCTTCCAGAGTATCCCAAAGTATTATTTCAATGTACTGTGTAGTTTATATTTAAGATAACACATTTGAAACCTAAACTCTAATTGGGAATAATCAGAACCACTATTTTCCAGTAACAGTTTAATGCATAAATTAATAGAAAATGACTTAATTTATTTATTAATTATACATAAAACATCATAAAATTTGATGACTTACAGAATTATACAGACTTTACATGATGAATTAAGTGTTAGAATACTGGATTTCTTGAAATATCTGAAGAGATGTCAGCAAGACGGTTCACTAGAGTTACCTGGTGATCATCCCTACCATGTCAAGGAAAGAGATCAAAACAATGAATAAACAACTGCCTGTGCAGAATAGAATCCCTGGACAGCACCATAGAGATGGAAGTGAGGCATTCTGCCTCTGCCACACTGTCTCCCCGATGAGGATGAGTTCAGAGTCGGGGGTACTTCTCATGGGGGGAAAAGTAAGCTGAAGTTCCTCAATAGTACCTGTTGCTGCCACAAACACCAGCAATCCCTGCTACAAGAGAGTTACCCAAGTCCTCACAGGCTCCAAGCCAGTTTGTTAATTAGCTGGGAGTTCATGCAGCTGCATGCCCCAGAGTAGGAGCTCACCTTGAACACTTCCCGCCCCCATGACCTAAGAAGCTTTGGTTTGGCACCATCCTGCAACTGGATTTATTACTAGAGTGCATCTAATCCTGAGGGATAGTAGCAATAGATTCTCTCAATCGCTGAGACCCATGATCATTTTACCACATTCACATTAGTGTCTGCAGCTCTATAATCCCAGTTGCCTGAAGTCTATGCCATACCAAACAATTGAAATTCCAATGTCCAAATCCATGCAGCAGCCTCCAACCCAGGGAATAGAGATACCTGCATAGCAGCAAAGCCACTGACCAGCTGGCTACCTGCCTTACCTGTGTGTACACGTGCTGCACAGCCAAATGGCTGGTCTAGCCTACCACACTGCAATCATGTATACCTAGCCCAACATCCAGTCTGGTGGCAGTCCCACCTCCCTGGAGACAGCTACACAGCTGCCCAGCCAGCTGTGCCCATGCGTGCCTGTGGGTACCTGAGCTTGGCCTGACAGCCAGCCCAACAGTGGCCATTTGCCTCCCAGGAGAATCCAGCAGACAGCCTGACAGCCTTTGCCCCTGCACACGCTTGGCCCAACAATCAGCCCAGTGCCCACAACCACAGCAAGACTGCACCAATGCCATCTCAAGCTTCCATAGCCTAGGTCACTGAAACAATCACAGGTATTAGTAATGAGGGTTGCAGGTAAAGACACTGCATGGAACTATGCTACTGAGTCCACCCAGAACCAAAGCTAATACACCATAGGTCCTGACACTCTGACAAACTGACATCCTAGGTCCTATCTACAGGAAAACTCTTAAAAGAGCTAAAGAAGCTTATATAATAACAAATGATCAATTTAGTAAGAGGATATAACAATTGTAAGTATATATGCACTCAACACTGGGGCATGCAGATATATAAAGCAAATATTATTAGACCTAAAGGGAGAGATAGACTGCAATAAAATAACAGTAAGGAACTTTAGCATCCTACTTTCACTAGTGGACAGATCATCTAGAGAAAAACAAAACAAAACAAAAAAACCACAAAGAAATGTTGGACTTAAACTGCACCATATACCAAATGGAATTAAAGACACTTACAGAACATTTTATTCAACAGCTGCAAAATACACATTCTTCTCAATTGCACATAAAACATTTTCCAGGATAGATATGTTAGGCCACAAAATAATTATTAACAAATTTAAGAGGCGAGATTATATCAAGTATCTTTCTTGATAATAATTGTATACAACTAGAAATTAGCAACATGAAAAACTTTGAAAACTTTATAAATACATAAAAATTAAACAACATGCTCCTAAACAATCAATAGGTCATTGAATAAATTAAAAAGCAAAGAAAACTTTTCTTGAGACAAATGAAAATCAGAATATATATTAACAAAACCTAAGGGACATCGCAAAAGCAGTTGTAAGAGGGAAGCTTATAACAATAAACACTACGTTAAAAAAGAGCAAGATTTCAAATAAACAACATAATGATGCACTTTAAGAAACAAACAAAAAAAAATCCAGAACATATTAAAATTCAACATTGGTATAAGGAAATAATAAAGCTCAGAGCAGAAATAAATAGACTAAAAAATTTAAGTTTAATAAAACAGAGCTGTCTTCTTGAAAAGATAAAGGAAATGAACCTGTCTTTAGCTAGACTAAGAAAGAAAAAGACTCAAAGTCAGAGATGGAAAAAGAGACATTACAACTGATATCACAAAAATACAATCATAAGAGTCTGTTATGAACATCTATAGGTCAACCAATTTGATAACATAGAAGAAATGAATAAATTCCTGAACACATGCAACCTATCAAGATATATTATGAAGATAAAAAAACTCAAATAGACCAATAGTGAGTGAGGAAATTGCATCAGTAATAAAAAGTCTTCCATCAAAGAAAAGCGCAGAACCCAATGACTTCACTGCTGAGTTCTATCAAACATTTAAAGAACAACTAATATTACCATCAAACTATTCTAGAAAATTGAAGAGAATGGAGTACTTGCAAACTTGTTTTTTCAAGGCCAGTATTGCCTTGGTTCCAAAACCAGAAAAGAAAAAAGAAAAATACATGCCAATAGTCCTGGTAAACATAGATGCAATAGTCCTCAATAAGATATGAGCAAACTAGACCCAATAGCACATTAAAAAGATCATTCACTATGATCAAGTGAGATTCATTCCAGGAATGCAAAGATGGTTTCACATATGCAAATCAATAAATGTGACACACCACATTAACAGAAAGACAAAACCCACATGATTATATCAACAGAAGGAAAACACATTTGACAAAGTTCAACATCCTTTATGATTAAAACTCTCAAAATAGGTATAGAAGTTATATACCTCAGTACCACAAAGACGATATACGACAAGCTCACAGTTAACATCATATTGAACAGGGAAAAGCTAAAAAGACTTTTTCTTTAAGATCAGGAACAAGGCAGAGATGCCTATTTTCACCACTTCTATTGAATGTAATAACTATAAGTCCTAAACAGAGGAATTAGAAACAAGAAATATAAGGCATCAATTGGAAAGGAAGAAGTTAAATTGTCCTTGTTTGCACATGAAACGAACTTATATAGAGAAAGCCCTAAAGGATCCACCAAAACATAGAATTAATAAATGAATGTAATAAAGTTGTAGGATATGAAATCAACACACAAAAATCAGTTGCATTTCTCTACACTAATAGTGAACTAACTGAAGAATAAATGATAAAAAACAATTTCACTTACAATAGCTTCATAAAAAAAAAAGGATTCCTAGGAATAAACTTAACCAAGGAGGGGAAAGATTTCTACATGGAAAACTATGAAACTTTGATAAAGAAAACACAAGTAAATTGGAAAATATCTCATGCTCATGGATCAAAAGAATTAATATTGTTAAAATGGCCATACCACCCAAAGGAATCTGCAGATTTAATGCAATCTCTATCAAATTACCAATGACATTTTTCACAGAAATAGGAAAAGCAATCCTAAAATTCGTATAGAACCACAAAATGCCCCAAATAGTCAAAACAATTCTGAACAAAAAGAACAAAGTGGGAGAACCTGACTTCAACATACACTACAACGCAATAGTAACCAAAACAGCATGGTGCTAGCATAAAAACAGACACATAGACCAATGGGACAGAATAAAGAGTCCAGAAATAAATTCACACACATACAGTCGACTAATTTTAGACGAAGAAGCCAAGAAGAGATGTGGGAAAAAGGCAGTCTTTTCAGTAAATGGTGCTGGGAAAATTCAAAATCTACACGCAAAAGAATGGAACTAGACCTCTACCTCTTACCATATACAACAATCAACTGAAAATAGATTAATAGCTTAAATGAAAAACCCAAATTATAAAACTTCTAGGAGAAAACATAGGGGAAATACTTCATGACATTGGACTGGGCAAGCATTTTTAAAATAAGACTTCAAAAGCACAGGCAACAAAAGCTAAAATCAAATGAGATTGCATCAAACTGAAAAGCTTTTGCAAAGCAAAGCAAACTAACAGTGAAGAGACAACTGACAAGAGAAAATATTTGCAAACTATACATCTGACAAGGAACTAGGGGAACTAATATCTACAATACGTAAGAAACTTAAACAACTCAATGACAGAAAAACAAAAACCCATTTAAAAGTGAGCAACTAAACCTTAATAGACATTTCTCAAAAGAAGACTTAACAAATGGCCACAGGTATATGAAAAAATACTCAATATCACTAATTGTCAGAGGCAAATCAAGATCACAATGAGACACTAAAAAGAAGAAAGAAAACAAGTGTTGGCAAACAAGGGATGTAGAGGAAAGAGAACACTTATACACTTTTTGTGGGATTGTAAACTAGTACATCTGTTATGAAAAACTATGAAAATTCCTCAAAAAATTAAAAATAGAGCTACAATATAATCCAGCAGTCTCACTACTGGGTTTACATAAAAAGAAATGAGATAAGTATGTCAAAGAGGTATTTGCACTCCCATGTTTATTGCAGTACTATTTATAATTGCCTAGGTATGGACTACATCAGATGAATGGGTAAAAAAATGTGGCATATATACATAACGGAATGCTGTTCAGCCATAAAATAGAATGAATCCTGTCATTTGTGACAACATGGATGAACCAGGAGGATATCTCATTAAGTCAAATAAACCACATCACAGAAAGACAAACACCACACGATCTCACTCATATGTGGAATCTCTGAAAACATAAAATTGAGATCACAGAAGCGGTGAGTAGAACAGTAATGACCAGAGACTAAGGTAAGGAGAGGGGAGGGGAAGATGAGGACAGGTTTGGTCAATGACTACAAAGTTGTAATTAGATAGAATAAATAATTTCTGGTATTTTATCACATAGTAAGGTGGCTGTGGTTAATGATAAAATATTGTGCATTAAAAAATAGAAAAGAGGCTTTTGAACATTGTCACTACAAAGAAATGATAAATGCATGAAGTGATGAATACACTAACTACCCTAACTGGATCACTATACACAATAGATGTGTATCAAAACATCAAATTGTACCCCCTAAACATGCATAGTTACAATGTATCAGTTAAAAAATAAATTTAAAACTAAGAAGAACAGAAAAAGAAGTCAATCAAATAGAGTTACTACAGATCTAGTCAGGATGAAGTATAATGCAGCTCTTCTTGGAACAGGGTAGTAGATTAAAAGAAAAATAATTTTTTTAGTCCTAATATTTTTCCTGAAAAACTTGCCAAATTATATTTTTAGTAGTCAAAAACTCCTGAATTTCCTTGTATGGAAATTTTTGTTAAACTTGCATAAGAGCAAAGACAATATATGAAAATATTTTTAGAATTATTTTGAGACATAGAGAAGTTTCTTATGTAATAAACAACTCCAGTGTTAAATTAACCTTCTTGTTTGCCTCTTAGGTTAAGAAAATGATTCTTACAAAAAGTACAGTGAAATGATGAGTGGAAATGCTGTACTACATTAGAGAGAATGATAAATTAGAGAGAAAATAAATTAATGACAACAAAATCACACTCATATTAAGGTACAGCTTTAATGAATGTTCAGTTTGCAAAGTCATAATGCTAATGACCTTCTTAACTAGAAGCTATTTAAACTCATAGTAAGCATTAACTACGTTTCCCATCACTCTCACAAAGAAAAGTTATTTGTAATTTTGGGGGAGTATTTGAATATTCTAAAGATATTTTCTGCTTATGTTAAAGGACTCCTCAGGAAGTATAATTGTTTATAGCATCATTAGTTTAATAGTTGGACAGGTTGATTTGCTTTGCTTACATGTGAACTTTGCCCCAGCCACAAAAAACTGAAATCCTCAGTTTTTTCTCTTGTCACTGTCTCTCTTCAAAATCCTCTTTTCCTATATCTTCAAGAGGCTGCCTCCATCTCATCATTCAGGCCTCAACTCAAATGTCAGCTTCTCTGCTAGGCTTCTAACTCTTCCATCTAAAGTAACAATTCTAGTCACTGTATTTCACTATACTGTCTTGGTTTTCTTCATTTCATTTACTACTATCAATATTTATTTATAAATTTTTTTTTAGCACCTACAATGTGTCAGGCACTATTGAAGGGACTGAAAGTAATGCAACGTAAAAGGAGAGAAATTTCTGCTCTTATGGAACTTATATTCTTAAATCCTTTTTAGTTTTGTTTACTTATACTGTACACCTAACAAGAATATGAGCTCTATGAGGGCAGAGATTTTGTCTTCTTGTTCTTCATTGCACAGCCAGTTTCTAGGATTGTGTAAATTAGTAGGGGCTCATTACACCTTTGTATGAATGAGCTCATTTTGTAAGGTACTCAAAACTTTCAATATGCCTCTACCTCATGGACCTACCAGAATTCAATACTGTTCTTTCACTCTGTAAGAAACAATGACTGAAGATCCTGATTGCACCATTGTAGCGAATTAGTCCCTGGTATATCAGGTTACTCTGCCTTTGTTAGTTGAACTTATCCAGACAGCTTTGATTTTTTTCAAACTTACTTATGGCAACAGTGTTAGATTTTTATTGGTGTGTAACAAATCCCCATAGATTTAATGATTCAAAACAACACACATTTATTGTCTTATAGTTCCAACGGGTCAGAGGTCTGAGTGCAGCTTAACCTGGCGCTATCCTTCAGAGTCTCTCTCTGACAGGGCTGCATTTAAGTTATTTACCAGGATTAGGTCTCATGTGAAGGCTCAGCTGGGAAAAGATGTGCTTCCAAATTCAAGCAGTTGTGGGAAGAATTAACTTGCTTGAGAGTCACTGAAATGTGGACCTTGTTTTCTAGCTGGCTATTGGATGGAGTCTACTCTTAGTTCATTGCCATGTTTGTCTCTCCAACATAGCAGCTAGCTTTATCAAAGTACATAAACCAAGAAGGCAATAGTATCTGAAAACAAGACAGGAGACATTATTTTATGTATGTTAATACATAAGTGACATCCCATATCCTTTGTCATATTCTTTTGATTAGAAGCAAGACACTAGATAGCTTAGACTCAAGGGGAAGAAAGTATACGAGGAATGAGTCCTAGGAGACTGGAATCATTGAAGGCATCTTTGAGTCTGCCTGTCACAACAGTTGTTTACTTAGTAATTTAATCTTTTGGTTTAATTAATAATGAAAAACAATAATATATGAGTGCGAAAAGAGACTTGTTGGCATAAAAAATGTTAGATGCTTTGTAAAGACATGATAAAGCCAGTTTGCTATATGAAACGTTTTTGAATTATGTGTGGGCTTAGAGCACTATAAAAAAATTTAACAATCTCTAATTCTACATACAGGTTTGTTGTGAGTGTCTATTTTTTCTCCTACTTTAAATAAATGCAAACTCAAATTATAACTGATCTATTATGGATGTGACTTATGAAATAGAGATAATGTAAAAATTTTATCAACCATATTCAAAGAGGCCCTGCCATTGCAACAAAAATACGGCCCAGATGTTGTTAACAAATTGAGTTTGATATAAATGCTGGAAAAAAACAAAACTTATGGGATTCACATGTTAAACACTAACTGGGAACAATTATCTGCTGATATGTATGCTGCTCAGAGACTTACTGAAGACTTAAAGTCATTCATCAATAGAGAAAATTGGATTAGAGAGCAACTCTACAAAATTGAAGAATTGGGTCTAAATGAGAATGTCTCATATTTTCTTACAAAAATAATGGCACAAAATCAGAGCATGCAACATTTAGAATCAGAAATTCAAAGAAGAAATCATAGCAACCACTTGTAGCAATGCAGCTTGTATCCAAAGTTGCTATTTTTTTTTTAATCAGCAAATTCTAGAACTTCAAAAACATAAATATTTTGTATTTACCATTGATTATAGCTCACAAAAATCAGCATGAGTGAATTCTGAATTATTCAAAGAAATATGAAAAAAATAAACTTACATAAAAAGCCAAAGCCTTTTTAGATAACACGCCTTCACAACTCAATGTCAAAACCTTGAAGACACCAAGAAAATTTTTTATTTGTCTCATCAATGTTACATTTTAAATTCACCTCATATAATAAAGAGTTCTAGATTGTTTTAAAAGGTGATACAGGCAACAATTGCCAGTTTTGAAAAAAAAATACAGGAATACAGGTCTTAGAGAATCATTAAGATTTATTAAATGAAGATTTTCATAATGTATTTTTATTATGAGCTTAAACTACTACTTTAGCCTTTGATAAATATAGGTCAAAAATATCAATTGAGAGTGATAGCGCTATTGTAAACTCTGAACAAGAAAAGTAATTAACATTGCAGCATATTAATTGATTTTGAGTCAATTAGAGATTGTAAAAGTTTTCTTGAAGATAACACATAAGAAATAATTACAGTCAATGTTCTGAAAAATAAATAGAAATCTTATATGTATTGACAGAAAAAATAAATATAAAGAAGCTATAAAATTGAATCCAGAGCTAAATATTTCTTATGCATTACTCAAAGAAATCATAGGTGTAATTATATGTTATACATTTTCATGACTTACAGTTGAATGAACCAATAATATTTTGATAAAATATTTAAAACTCCTGAAGAAATGTATTTCTTCTTCTCAATAACTTAAAATAATATCATTAAATAAGTCAAATATTAAGTTAAAACAATATTTCTAAATGCTTTTAAAAGATATGCCCTTTTAACCAACAGTTTCCATTATCTGAACAAGAACTACTCTATAAATAGTACTAGATCTGAGAACTTTTACTGATGTAGCTTGTGCTCAAACTGGACAGCTCTCTCAGGTAGAGCCTTAACAACATTTGTGAAAACCCTGCCCCTGTTTATCCTACTGATGGTAATTTGGCTGCATTAAATACAAGGAAAAGACACTTTTGATAGGAATGGGAATCTCAGACCTGGCTCCATAATAGTGGCTAACTAAAATAGTAGTGTTAAAGCTATTCCTTCCATTGATTGGTGGAGAAAAAAAGGAAACATATTTTGTTGGCAGGGGGTACTACTATTTAATATCCAGTGATTGGTTAGAATCTGAATTTACAACAGACTTAAAATACTTAACATTTGATACATAACAACAAGCATAGAAGTGCAAATGCAATTAAACTGGAAATGACACCATTTATATAAAAAATCCCAGATGATTATAGTACTCATGATTCGTTGCCTTCTTATAATTTACTCTGTCTTTGTCCTATTGTGTAGTAGTCACAACCAGTCAATAAAATCACATCTTTTTTGCAAAGTAATTGATCAGAGATGAACATGTGATCCAAATTGGTCCTGAGTGAAGCTCAGAGCTTTTAATTCATGTTTGGGGAAGAGAAGTTATCTAGATAGTTCTGTGTGGTGGGAGCACCTGATACTCTTTCAGACATCTCATTACCATGATCAACACAGGACTGAAAGTCACATGTACATAGATGAGGCTAGAACAGAAAGAATTGAAGAGAGATGGAGCTAAAGGTGTGACAAGGCATACCTGAAGTTAATCCTACCTTTGAGTGTTTCAGTAATAATGTTTCTAAACTATATGTTATATTTTCTGTTATTTGCAAAATATTATCTTTATATAGTAAACAAGTCTTTTTAAAATTTTAAATTCAGGGGTATATGTGCAGGAAGTGCAAGTTTGTTACATAGGTAAACATGTGCCATTGTGATTTGCTGCACAGATCATCCCATCACCCAGGTATTAAGCCCAGCATCCATTAGCTATTCTTCTTGATGCTCCCCTTCCTCCCTACTCCCACCCTCTGATAGTCCCCTGTGTGTGTTGTTCCCCGCCATGTGTCCATGTGTTGTCATCATTTAGCTACCACCTATAAGTGAGAATATGCAGTTTAAGACATTGAAAGAACCTTATAGGGTTGAAACTCAGCACCCAGAATTTCCCCAAGTGACTTTAAAGATGAGAGGTGGTTGTTTGAACAGAAGAGGCTACTTTGCAAGTGAACATCACCACAATAAATGCCTGGTAATGGCACCGTTAACAGAACCATATCTCTGGTGGTACTGGGGCAATTCAAAGTTGATTGCCTTATGGTATTTAGTGGTTGATTTTCCTAGGATATGGAATAGTTTTTCCTTTGAAATAAGCTGTACTTCTATCTGCCAATGATATTTTCCTCCCCACCCTGTTCATCTTTGGCTAACGACATTAAATATTTATTGGAGTTACACATAACTGGCAATTATTAGTGATTGACCACAGCTATAACTCATAAAATATTCATTACATATCTTTAAATTATTGATTGATATTACAAACATACAGGCACCATAATAGAACAAAAGTTTAGCATTGTTTCCAGCTGACAAAGATTAAGTAGAAATGCTTCACACCCATCCTTTCCTATCACTCTAGAAAGCTGACAACATTAGCAAGCTAAATGTTTTCATTTCTTTTGATAATGTCCTACCATATATCTTGAATCCTACCTCAAAGGTGGATGGATAGGTAAAATAATGCTAATAACTACAAATGATCAGAATAATAGCTACCCTTACGTAATACCATAAACCAGGTATTATTTTAGCACTTTCTACCTGCCAGCTAATATATTCTTTAGGATAACCTCAAGAAGTAGATACTATTATTATCTCTTCTTTATAAATAGGAAAGTTGAGGTATACAGAATCAACTCACTTGCTCAAGATCACAAAGCTTGAAGATGGAAGGGTTGGGATTTGAACCAGGCAGTTTGGCTGCAGAGCACATGCACTGAACCACAAACTGTGCTATACTAGTAATCATAAATATTGCTAAATATTGGAGAGCAGTGCTTGCTTAGGGTTAGTTTTTCTTGGAGTTAATCCAAGGGAGTTATGCACTGAAATGTAAAAGACTCAAACTACAAATTGGTCCCTAGAAAGACAATTTTCCTCATTCTGGGTGGCAAGAGCAACGAGACTCACCGTAGAACAGCATCATGTGAAAATATTCTAGAATAGGTGGTGAGGACTACTCACCACCTATTCTAGAATAACTGAGGACTACTTCATACTGGGAGACTCTGAGAGGATATTAATTCTGTAGTGAATTTTTAGAACTACTGTTGCAGGTTTAACAAAAATGTGGGTGATTTTTGTTTTCTGAACACTTGGCATTTTAAACAATTTATGGGAAGCCAGGGCTGTGTGAGTATTTTGTGAATCATGGAGAAGGAAATTGACATTGTGATTTTTCTGGCTCCAGATGTAACAAGAGCAAATAAACTATTACCATATTTTTAACTTTGACCCACAAGAAACTTGTGTTATAGCAGTGAATTGATGTTCTTAAGAAATTGACCAAGTCATTTTAAAAATTACAAGAGGTAATTTTGGAATATTCAGACATGGATAAAATGTTCATTAAAGTTAGTATTCTCCAGAATGGATGCTGTGAGGAGTAGAAGTCTGATACTCAGTTGCCAATAATGCCAATGAGAAAGCAGATGGAAAGACATTAAAAAGCACCAATTTTACTTCACAGGAAGTGATCCATCTTCAGATTTTACAGGATCATGCGGCTTCAACTGCCAACCTATATAATTTTAGTAACTGTGTATGAAATTTGAGCCAAGATTTCACTCCAAACCCTGGCCTATATATCCAGGTGCCTATTGAATATCTACTTATGATGGTGTGGATCTGCTGTCTTGGTAAATGACATCACATATTTCAATTTCTACTTAATTTTTGAAGGCTTTAACTGACTCTATAAGTTAAAATAAGTTTGTTTCCCTTTACATGTGCTTATTCTCATTACAAGCATTTTATAATTTAGTATAAATATCTATTTTCTCCAAATATTTCGCTTTCAGTAAAAATGCTTTTTAGCTGTTTTGGATATTAATTACCAGTGGATTGATACAATTGCTTTTGTTGACTAGCCTATGCTGATTAGCTTAGCTTTGCAAAATTAAAACATTACTAGCCTTTCTCGGAAAAAATTATATATATGTATATGAAGCCTGACTTAGTCCTTACTCTGCTTCCCTCACAGAACACATCAAATTCGACTCTAATTCTGTAGGTATACCTCCCAATTCTGACCTTTTTCTACAAGTTCACCACCTTAGATTAGAATGTTATCATTTTTGAATAGATGATTGCAACAATCTCCCAATAAATTCCCCCTGCCTCTTGTTTTGCTACCATTGAAACCATTTTTTTCCCAGCCATCAGAGTGAGGCTTATATACATCAATCTTATCCTGACAGTCTCCTGTGTAAAATTCTTTATTTGCTCTCTGTGGTTTCTGAACAGAGTCAGTACTCCTGAGGATGACACACAGGACCCTTCAAGATCTGGCCCTTATTCAGTGACTAGACTTACCTGTTACTGTTCTGCATAACTATCCTCGTTTTCTGAAAGTTATCCTCCAGCTAATTCCAAAACATTTATTATTCCTATAACCCACCTCATGCTCCATTTTTTTCGCGATGTGTGTGCATGCATATACAAGAGTGCATTAAGAATTTTACTGTGATGGTTATATGGTATGGTGAAATTTGTGACTTAGAGTATTTGTGGGGATCTAGCATACATTTTCTGTAAAAACTGTCCTTCTGGTAGGACCATATCTGAAGTAATTCTTAGTTTTGGGTGCCAAATTTTAAGGAATAAATCAACAAGCTAGAGCATGAACAACAAAAAAGAGAAGCCTAAAAAAGATTAGTCTTATTGTGCTCACAATAACTCAAGCAATAGTTGAAGGCCTGTTTTATAGATTAAAGCTTTGACTAAAGCACATCTCCCTTTTGTATAACTTTGGAGAAGCCATTAGAGAGAATGCAGAAAGACATTTTTTACTTAATAGGTTGGCATGTGAGGAAGTATTTAAATACAAGCTCTTACCTAAGATAGAGGGAGGTAGTGAAGGTAGTAGGCAGGGTTCGTACACCAGACCAGATTGAGGACTAGTTAAAACAGAGCCAGGGCAAAAAGCAGCTTTCAATCAGACGCCCCCACCAGTGTGCCATGTCAATTTACCATTGCCATGGCAACACTCAGAGTTATCACCCCTTGCCATGGCAATGACCCAATGATCTCAATAAAACCTCTTCCCTAGAAATTTCTGCATAAGCCATCACTTAATCTGTGTGCAATTAAAGTGGGTATAAATGTGACTGCAAAACTGCCCTGAGTGGCTACTCTTTGTCTACAGGGTATCCCTGCTCTGCAGAAGCAGTCACAGAGCTGTAATACTGCAGGAGCTGTAAGACTGTCTCTTCAATAAAGCTGTTTTCTTCTACCTTTGGCTTGTCCTTGAATTCTTTCCTGGGCAAAACCAAGAACCCTTGCCAGCTAAGCTCTACTTTGGGAGTCACCTGTCCTGCATCAGTAGGACTGAAGCAATCCCCCACATTGCCTTTCATTCTGATTATTATTTTGTGTCTGTTTCATTTTTCACCTTAAAATGGTATAATAAGCCAGGTGTGGTGTCTCACGCCTGTAATCCCAGCACTTTAGGAGGCCGAGGTGGGTAGATCACCTGAGGTCTGGAGTTTGAGACCAGGCTGGCCAACATAATGAAACCTCATCTTTACTAAAAATACGAAAAATTATCTGGGCATGGTGGTGTGCAACTGTAATCCCAGCTACTGGGGAGGCTGAGGCAGGAGAATCACTTTAACCGGTGAGGCAGAGGTTGCAGTGAGCTGAGAACACACCATTGTATTTCAACTGGGTGACAGAGCAAGACTCTCTCCAAAAAAAAAAAAAAAAAAAAAGTATAATGGACTCCCTCAATGCATCAGTCAAGACCTCATTTTGGGAACCATCAATGATCAATTAGAAACAGACGAGTTTTCCTCAACATGTTTGAGAAGCAGTACCTCTAGAGCTTACAGTTTCTTGTTTTCTATGTGTTTTGATTTTGATCTCACAAACTATACATTTTTTCCCTTCATTTAATGTGACTAGTAGTATCTATAAAAAGATGATTAAGAAAGTGAAGTGTCTTCATTAAATTCTAGTGTGCCCTATTGATTGTTTCATTTGTTTTTAAGTAGTATTGATTTTTAATCTTTTAAGTTCAGCATGTTTAAATAAGTCTTTTATCATAATTTGGTCTAGGGCTATTAGCTTACATTTTCTTATTTTAGCTTTATTTTACATCACTAACTGTATATACTTTTAGTACTACTATATTAATGAACAACTAGTATTTTTTTTTGAAATAAGCATTTTAGAAAATAGGAAATAATGCAGAAGTAGTTAAAAAATCATGTTTAATTCTTCTACTCAGAGTCACTTTTTAACAACTACTAATCTTAGCATATTTATTTCCATTCAGTTTCCTAGATGTATACATTCATTTTTAACTTCATTAAAATGTTTAAATGTTTAAATTTAATTTTATTTATTTATTTTTAATTTTTTAGAGACAGACTCTTGCTGTGTCACCAAGGCTGGAATGCAGTGGCATAATCATTGCTCACTGCAACCTCAGACTCCTGGGCTCAAGCAATCCTTTTGTCTCAGCCTCCTGAGCAGCTGAGACTAAAGGTGTGCACTCTCATGCCTGGCTAATTTTTAAACTTATTTTGTAGATACAGGGGTCTTCTTATGTTGCACAGGCTGGTCTTGAACTCCTCGCCTTGAACAATCTTACTGCCTCTGCCTCCCAAAGTGCTAGGATTACAGGCATAAGTCAGTGCACCCAGTCATTTATGTTTAAATAGTTGTGATTTTACCTTGTTTGTAACTTTGTATTCCACGTTTTCAGTTAATATATTATGTGCATTATTGCATGTCATTAAAACAACTTCCTAAATCTGTTTTTCTTAACTCACAGTTATTAAGGACAGCATTTTCTCAGCAATTAGGTTTTAGAGATTTATGTATGAATGTCTTTTATTCAAAAGAATTAATGCAAATTGGCTGTTCAGTAACTACCATTCTAACTAACTTGGATTGACATAATTGCAGAAAGAAATTTAAGAGAGAAATCTTAGTTGGCTCTGAACCATGCAGGATGTCTCTGATGAAATGTCTAACATTCCTTAATTTCTTCTACTTCATTTACATCAATTTTACTCCTCTCTCTCGCCTTTAAACCTCCTTTGTCATTACCCTACAGCTCTTTCCTAAAAATCAAATTACTTGACCTATTTTTGTTCTAAATGCTAATTATATTTCACATTATTAAGCAAAGATTTTCTTAATTATGAGGTCTTAAGAATAATTATTAAACAACTTTTTTTCTATTACTCTATAAAAATAGAGAAATCACTAGTGATTTAAAAATTGCTTCATTCTTATATACCATATAAGCTCTGAAAGAAGAAAGGATGCATAACTTATTTCTTATATGTCAGGAGCTTAGCACATGGCAGGCACTGATCCAATAGCATTTAATAAAGTGCAAAAATTAAAATTTGCTTTTTAGCATGTGATTAAAAATGAGAGAAAAGCAAAGAAGAAAAAGAGATGAGAAAAGTTAGGAAATGGGTAGACAAAAATGAAAGTTGGCATGCGGATGTTTTGCTACA
Source organism: Mandrillus leucophaeus (assembly GCF_000951045.1). Classification (NCBI taxonomy): domain Eukaryota; kingdom Metazoa; phylum Chordata; class Mammalia; order Primates; family Cercopithecidae; genus Mandrillus; species Mandrillus leucophaeus. Next base: position 5,308,673 of record NW_012105365.1, read on the forward strand.
TCTTCTTGAACATATTTGTCTTCCTGGGTTCTGCATATGTGTGAATCCAACCAAGATACATAAGCCAAATCAACTCAACTTACATCATGTCTCCTAAAGTAAAAATAGGCAAAAACATTTCTCTTCTAATTTGAGAATTTAACAATTAGAAAATTATAGGTAAAATAAGTAATTTCACACTATTTTTAAATGAAAACATACAGTATATTTTTAGAAAATGAGCCTAATATAATTTTTTAAATGAATCATTTGGCTTATGAAACTAGTTTGGAAGTAATCTGGCTTCCTAGTTAATATAGTTTTCATTGAGGGAATATTTGGAAAGTACAGATAATAAGATCACTTGCATTCATCACCTAGAAATAAGTCATGTAAACACTTCGTTTTCTGTTCTTTGTCTTTTGCTCACATATATTGATGCACAGTTTTCCCAGTAAAACTGGGATTATATTATACATATATTTCAACTAAAATTTTGTACTTCATATGTTTTTATTTTATTCTCATACTTTTAAAAATCATTAGTCTTCTATATTATTTTAGGCATACTATATTGTTTTAATATATGAAACCAAAGCATACTAGCTTGGAAATAATCTGTGTTTTAATTTTAATTAAAGTGTGTTATGTCTTCAAGTTTTAGGTACTCCAGACAATATATTCAAAAACCATCTAAGATAAATGTTATGAATGCCTAATAATGAGTCAAGGCCTATGTTCAGCTCTTTTTTATTACTAATATTTCATGGCAGGGACAATTTGGATATACAAGGGGAAATTTGACTGTGATTGCAAGCAAAATCAATCCTGAGATAGATTGGTATGAACAGTGAAACTTTCAGAAATTTGTATTTATTATTAATGGTAAAAACAAGAAAATGGACAAACAAATCCCAACACACGCACACCCCTAGCCCCTCACCAATGAGCAGGTGAGAGCAACTTATACAGCTGGGTTGAAATAATTAAAGCTATTCAAGTGATAAGCCGATCTAACAACAATAGAATCATTTTCATGTATAGAACTGATGTCTCTTTCCTATAAAATGAACATCTCAACCTTGGCAAGGTGTCAGAATAACCTAGTGAGTTTTTAAAACAAACAGTAGGGCTGGGCATGATGACTCACGCCTGTAATCCCAGCACTTTGCTAGGCCAAGGTGGGTGGATCACAAGGTCAGGATATTGAGACCATCCTGGACAAAATGGTGAAAGCCCATCTCTACTAAAAATGCAAAAAATTAGATGGGCGTGGTTGTGCAGCTACACAGGAGTCAGAGACAGGGGAATTGCTTGAACCCTGGAGGCAGGGATTGTAGTAAGCCGAGATTGTGCCACTGCACTTCAGCCTGGCTGTGAGACTCCATCACAAACAACAACAACAACAACAACAACAACAACAACAAAATGAACTAACAGAAAAACAAAGAGTAGTACAGCTTTACCCCCTAAATTGGTCTGTGGTGGAGCCTGAGCACTGGTGTGTTTTAAAAAGAACCCTGATGATCCTTTTGTTTAGCCCGGAATAAGGAGTATTGCATAAATGAATATGAAATTGCAAAGTTGGATTTTGAGAAAGTAAAATCTGGTCTTCTCTTTCTAATAAGAGTAAACAAGGAAATACGACGAAGGCAATTAACAAGCTAAAATATATTTTTATTTTTTATATTCACCTGGGCAAATATTATTTATGCAACACTTAAACACAGAGTGTTTATCTCTATAAAAGTTTACATTTAACCTGCAAGTTTTAAAAACAATATCTGTTCTTTATTGATGGAAAAAAATCCAAAATTCATGCAATTCTCTTATCATATTAAAAAATAAATCTGTTTTTTAGATTTATTTTTTTCTCATAGAGTCTCGTATTAATCTATGGCAAACAAAATAATTAGCCATCAATTTTGTGATGTTGTTGTAAAAGAATTTCAAAATAATTATTTTACCATTTACATTTTATGTTTTGTACCAAAAGATGTATTTCAAATGTGTGAACAATAGACAGAGGTAATGTCAAATAATGAAAGGCCTTTTTTGGGTTAAAATTTGATTAAATTGACTAGCTGTTTTTAAACTGGGTTGATTTAAGTTAAATCCTTTCTTAAATCAAGATAATAAAAGTGTTCCAGGCTGAATCTAAGACCATTCTGAGAAACAGTGGTAAATCCCTCTATAATTAACTTAAGACAACTTCAGAATGAAATTTCCTTTTATGGCTTCTCTACCACTGCTAAGAAAAATAGCCCAAATTTAATTAATGAAATGTTGTTTGCCTATGTTTTATATTAAGCCTTTCATCTAAGGTAATTTCCGTGTATTTTATTTAGTTAATAATTTTTAGGTTTTGGTGTTAACAAGGAATCATTTAGGGGTGTTGCTTAAAAATTTAGATACTTGGACTACAACCTAGACATTCCCAGGGAGAAAATCTAGGAATCTGCATGTGTTAAAGAAACTTCTCTATTTTAATGTAAACAATAGTCGTTCACACTTGAGAAAATGTTCATCTCCTTGTTCTTGTCTCCAGACATTTTGGGGAAAAGATGCTGTGAGGTATACTTCACACGTGTTTGGAGGAAGATTGGTTGGCTATGACCGTTTTTCTACTTGCAGACCCACAACTTTTCTTAACAAGGCGTAGACCATCCCCTGTGCTCTGTGGTTTTTAGGGCACTTCAGACTTTTTCTTTTTCCTCAAGCATTTGCACTTCCTTCCTTTGTTGAGGTAATTTATGTCGAAAGGGTAAAGCCATAAATGCGTACCAGTATTAAGGTTTAAATTAGAAATATTTGTGAGAAAAATGTATCTATTTAAATTCATACTTAGGTGTAAATGAATGGAATCTTTTCTGGTAAAAGAAGTGCAGTGGGAAAAGGAATGTTAAGTGCATTAATATGGGATGTTAAGGAGGAGTGGGGCACCACAGGGACTGAAAAACTGGCTCAGAACGCGAAGACTGTGACCACTGAAGAAATTGTGCCAGTCTAACAAATTTTGCTCTGTCTTGGATTTAGCATTCTCTACCGATCTACCTATTCACTAACTATCTGTAAGTTCCTTGAGGACAATTTCTCTTTTATATATCTTTTTTCAGAATTTGTCTGAACCTTTTTTTGTGTGTGTTTGACACATTAAAGGCAGATAGCAAGTACTTGCTGGGTGATAAATGATAAAGCCCCTGGGTCGCTTTAAACTCTCTTCCCTCCCTCTTAGTTCACCTTCTGCCTTCTGACGATTTTATTATTGACATCCTCCTACCATTTCCTTACTTAGTGGTCAAGTTATTTCCTGCCCCGTCTCCTTGACTAATCTTTTATCTTGTCAAATCTGCCTTTCACATCAAAAGCAAAGTAACCCTCCATTGCCTAGATAATATTTTCTGAACTGTGTTTCTGGAAATACTTTTTTCCAGAAAATGGAATTCCAATGGAATTTAATAATTTAAATAAGTTTGAAAAATGATTTCATTGTGATTTTTTAGAGCCTTTATATGTAATATACTCTCCAAGGGGATGTTCTATTGAGCATTTCCCAAGCTTATTTGACCGGTAGTCCATTTTTTGTGAAACACTTTTTGGCCTATAAGAACTATATATTTCTCACCGTGGTACACAAAGCTTTTCAAGACCCTCCCCACTGTCTTTCTTTCTGGGTTCTTTTCCACCACTTTCTCCTATACATTCCTCAAACAGCTACTCTGAGCTTCTTTTTGTTTCTTCTGTGCTACACGTGTGTATTTGTCTGTGCTTTTGCAAAACATGATTGTTCTGCCTGGAATGCCCCCTGACCACACCTTTCACTCCAACCTTTACTCTTTTATGTCCTTTGGTCTTTATTTCTTTTGAGAGACCTGCATTTATTATCCCATTCATAGTATCCTTCTCCTTTTACTACATTATCATTACATCTGCTGTATGTTTTAATCAGTGCATCTACCACAGTCTGATTTCTGTGCATACTTCGTTCTTTCTCTAGAATGAGTTTCTTGAAGCCAGCAACTATTCACCTTTGTTTCAAAAGAACTGGATTTCATTACATGCTGAATGAATGAATAAATGCACAAATATGTTTTCAGCTCAACTGATATTTGCTTACTGGCTAGGAATCTTGAATTAAAGGTTGCCTCTTTACAATCTCCAAGTTTCACTTGCATCCAAATCGTTACATTAGAGCGCAGTAGGTTTTATTCTGATTTATTCACATCATTCATTCAAGTATCCACCTGTTTCAACCGCTGTTGACTCCGGGGAAGTGCTGGAGTGTCCACTGTGTTTCTTCTGGACATAAATATTCTTGGAAGACTGTCCTATATTTGAGAGCAGTTTTTTTTTTTAAATTAAGACCCTGAGATAGAACACATGATTATCAGTAGCTCTTCTTTCTTTTTTATGGTTTATTTTCTTTGAAAGAATTCATCTAAGAGAGCTTTAAACCTCACTATTTTATTTTTATTTAACAAACACATATGGTATTTACTGTGTACCGTATTGTAAGCAATTTAGAGATATTAACTCATCTAATAATTATGAAAAATCTACCCAGGAAGATATTCCTGTTATCTATATTTCACAGATGAGAAATCATAGGCAAGAGGGTTAAGTACGTTGCTACGGTGACACTATTAAAAAATAAGAATAGCATTTGATTCTGAGCAGTCTGTCTCTCAGAGTTTGTGGTAGTAAGCACTTAGCCATGCTTCTTTTCATTGTGTTCAGCTTCATGTGGAAGAATCGCTGAGCATGTTTTAGGTGCATGTGCCACTTTACTGAAATTCCCTAAATGCTCTGTGAAAAGGAGTTTTAAAATTTCTTTCAGTTTGTATTCTCTAGCTAGTAGAGAATATAACTCCATAAAAAACTTAAAGATTATTGATTGGATAGGATTTATCTTTCCAAATGTAATCATGTGGACTTCTAATGATGAGAAAGTAAACAGATTTTAAAATGAAGGGGAGCATTACAAGTCAGTTATAAAATAATACTTTTTTTAAAAAATGGAATATAACTGCAATAGGTTTTTATCTAAGACTCGGTGACTCTTAAAGAGATTAAGCCATACTAGGAACTCTTATATGAGAAAGATTGACATAGCTGCGGGACACAGACTATTTCTATGCATCATAACTCTTTTTAATGAAAAAATAATCAAGGCAATGGAGCCTCAAAAATGTAAACTGCAGGTGAGGAGGAAGAATGGCAGAAGATAAGACAATAGAAGAAAGGGAGAGAATTATAATAGCATAAGAGGGTTGACCTATATCTCTTCATTTACTTTATAACCTAATGTCTATTATAATGTTGCGTTATCCATTTTTCTTTCTGTAAAGAAATACCTGAGGCTGGGTAATTTGTAAAGGAAAGGAGTTTATTTGGCTCATGGTGTTTCTGCAGGCTGTACAGAAAGCATGGTGCCAACATTTGCTTTTGATGAAGGCCTCAGGAAGCTTCCAGTCATGGAGAAAGGCAAAGGGATTTCAGCATCACGTGCAGATCACATGGTGAGAGAGAAAGGGGAGTGGGAGTGAGTCAGGCTCTTCAAACAACAAGTTCTTCTAGAAACTAAGAGAACTCTCTCATTACCATCTGCCAAGCCACTCATAAGGGATCTTCCCTCATGACCGAAACACCTTCCATCAGGCCTCACCTCCATCACTGGGGATCATATTTCAACATGAGACTTGGCAGGACCAAAAAAACCATATTCAAACCATAGCAAATGTTTTGCAAATAGTAGAAATTCAATGAAATTCAACGAGTATTTCTAGAAAGGGTACTTAAAGGCATGAAAAAATAAAGGAAGATGAAACAGAGAGAAAGGAGAACTGAAACATAGAATGTAAATGTAGAGAGGTGAAAAGGGGATAATAAAAGCAGCTACACTCACAGGTTGTTACATATCCATAAAGAACTTAAAATTATCACATCATTTAATCATCACTACCACGGCCTTACTGGGAAAGATGCTATTATCACTGTATGATTATCTATAAGGGTCAGAGCAACGATCCCCTTGCAGATATTTGGTTGTTTTCAGAGTCAGTGATTTTGCTCACCGTGCTAGACCACCTCAGAGGAGACAAAGGAGTCTGGAAGGCAAGAACATGAACACCAGAAATCAAATAATGAAACTTGTTTTGGATTTTATTATTGTATTTATTATTTGGATTTATTATTACAAATTACTAATAACAAATTGCTCCAAAAGTTGGCAGCTTAAAGCAACAAATATTTGTTATCTCACAAAATCTGTAAATTAGGAATCTAGGTGTGATTAAGCTAGGTGCTTCTGGTTCAGAGTCTCAAGTGAAGTTGCAGTTATGAGCAGACAAACTGTATTCATAAAGAAATAGGTTCAAAACACATTGATAAATGGTTGATAATGTGTGCACCCAGCTTTAAAGCTGCAGTCATCTAAAAAGCTGTTACAGACAACCTAAGTCTTTTGATGAGATCATTCAAAACCTGCGATCAGGCACTACCCTGTAACAGTCACTGAAAGGGCTGAGATCTTGAGAAATTTTACCTTTCATATCCCTTCATGTTTGGAAGAAGTTTCAATGTTTTTATGTACACATAATGCTTATGCATAAAATCAACCTTGTGATAATACACTTCCATGGAGTCAAATTTACAAAACACACACACAACAAATTAGAACTCTAAAATTACATAATTTATACCTCCAGTATTGAAAATGTTGAAAACGATGTGAAGATGAAATACATAGCACAGGGAATTGTAAAAAATAATGCTGACAATTTAAAATAGTGGGGAAAAAACTGAAAATAGAAGGAAAAAAAGAAAATTTGACATAAAAATATATATCACAGGTATGGATTATGGGTAATTGCATGGAGGTCATCCAAAAGAGCTGGCCAACTTTCACATTTATTAACTATATTTGGAAGCCTTGCATGGAAGTAAATAGCTGCTTTTTTTTTTCCTTTGGGGCATGACTCTCGTTGGAGAATATGTTTACATTAATTTTCTACATTGTACTATTTTTTTGAAACTCATCTATGACTTAATATATGCCAACACTAATATTCCTTATTAAGTTTTTCCATTTTCTGTGTCATGCTTCTGTGTTTTTTGGGGTATGCAGAAATACATCCCACATACACTCATATACTGGCCACAGATTTGGCAGAAGCAATGCTGATGATTAAACAGCAACTTGATTGTGTAAGTGTCTTCTTATCTTATCATGTGCATAATTATTTTCTAACCAGTTAGTAACTTCACTCTCTTCTTCAGGCAAATGCAGCTTCAATTCATTAAAAGCTCCTGGAATTTGATCAGTTGGAAGAAATGCCAAAGCAAATGCACAAATGATGCATTTTTAAACTGAAGTTTTTGTCGTGCCATATTGCACGGCCAATCAACAAGTCTAAATTTTCTGCCAAATGTAAATAAAGACAATAACAAGTTAATAGTTCCACTTAACTTGATGCAACTAACATGAGCAACTACCCTGCATTTAACTGAAAATGCACTAATCCTTTCCCCAGAATTTCGCTTTTAGAATTTTAATATTTGGGATTTTAATCTTTTGGGATTGTGATTTTCAGGATTGCAGGCATTAGTAATTTTAGACTTGAGGAATGTTGATCTTCAGGAATTTTAATCTTTTGCAATTTCAACATTCAGGATTATGGCATTTGGGATTGTGTCTTTTGGGATTATGATGGGTGCCACTTTTCCTAGGCAATTCCTGAAAGTGACATTCCATCACTTTTCCATATTTCATTTGTTAGACTGAGTTAATAGGTCCATCCCACAGCCAAAAGGAAGGGATTCACCAAGAGTAACTATACCAGGAGGTGAAGGACATGGGGGCCACATTAGAGTTTGCCTACCATGATTGCGATGGGCTTGTTTAATATGGTTTAATTTGCTTGAATAATATTTCAGATAGCTTCAGCATTCTAATATAGAAGACTTGGAATTGAAGGTGTTGGTGTTTATTAAATCCAACTTAATTACTTTTAAAGTTAGATTGTCTGAGAAGTATTCTGTGTTCTCTGTGGTGTCATTTAAAATCTGTCACAATGAAAAAATTCAAGAATTTAAGATATCTCAAGATTTAAAATAGGATAAGAAGATTACAAAATTTAGATGTACTATTCTATCAAGCTGACAGGTTCAAAAGGCAAATCTTTTGTCTGTCTTTTAGTTAGTATAGTGGCACCTTGCACCAAATAATTTACTAAATCATTTTTGCAAAAAAATACATAGCAACAAATCAAATCAATACTGGAAACGTAGTCACATTTCACGGTAGCTTGCGGAGAAAATGAAACGGAATAAAATAATTATTGTTTCATTTTGACAGATACAATAATAATATCTAATTCATGTTCATGTAGGATGAGTCACATAGTTTGGCATTTGAGTAAAGTGTGATATCATTCATCTTAGGGGATCATCGATCAATAATTATTCTTTGAGTCTTTGCTCTGTGTAAGACATTGTGGAAATATAAAGAAGACCCATGAACTCTCATGGGTTGCAGGTCTTTAATTTGAACACTTATTCATTCATCAGTATGCACACAGAGAGCCTACTGTGTGCACAGGATGACCTGCTAAAGTAATAGTAAGACAGGAAAAAAGAGAAAACATTTATCAGTCTGATTCCTGCTTTCAAGGATCTCATGCTCTCAGATTTTCAATCTGACTCTATGTGTATTTTATAGCCCAATTATAGCTCTTAGTTCTTAGTGCAAATTTGTAGACTCATGCTGAATTATCTATTAAACTTTTTAAAATTCATCATTATCCTGTGCTCCTGCCACCTTTTCCTTCGAAGATGCCTACTCATTTTTACTTCTTAGTTCACAAATCGTTTCAGCTGGGGAATCTTCTCTGATTACTTCAGGCTGGGTTTCCTGCCCTTTGTGCTCTCCTTAGTCACGTGGACCATTCTCCTCCCATTGTACAGTGCCTACCTTTAAACAAACAAACAAAAAACCAATAAACCCAATTCAAAGGTAAGCTGCATGACATCAGAAGCATGTTCATCTTGTTATCATTACATCCCCAACTGTTTAACAATATTTATTTTGTGCCTATTACATACCAGGTACATCTTGAGACACTGGTAATATGGCAGTGAAGCTTATGTTTAGTGGAAAGAGACATAAAATAGATAAATACATTTATACTCACTCAGATAATACTAAGTGCTATGAAGACAAAGGAGGGCAAGATGATAAAGCGAGTGGATTGGAGGGAAGGCAGGGCTCTTTTAGATAAAGTCCTCTTTGATGTGGTGATATTTGAGCTAAGAACTAGAGGAATTGGCGGAGGAAGACAAGGGGGCAGCCTGTTCCTGGGAGAGCAAAATGAGAGCAAAGACCCTGAATTGGGAGTGTATTTCATGTAGTGAAGGAGCAGCAGGGAAGCTTTTGAGGCTGGAGAGTAGTGGTTGTGGACAGATGGAGCAGAGTATTAAGAGATGAGGTCAGAAAGATTTCCAGGGGTCAGATCACAGAGGATTTTGCAGATCATGGTACTCCTAGCACCTAGCACACACACTTGGTGTTTAATGAGCATACATCGAATATTGTTAGATTAGGTTTGAAGTAAGTGAGCAGTATTGCCTAATTTTATATTATTAGTTAATATTATCACTACTGAAGTACTTGGATAAGTGAATCAGCAAACTTTGCTGCATGTTAGAATCACCTAGAATTTTTTTTGAAAAACTGATTCTAGGTCATATGGCAGGCACATGACATCCAAATCTCTGGATGGCATCTGGGTTTTTTTTGTTTTGTTTTGTTTTGTTTTGTTTTGTTTTTCTTTTTTAGAGCTCCTCAGGTGATTTCAGACAACTATGAAAATCACTGAGTTAGATAAATGTTTCTAAAAGTGTGGCCACCAACCAGCAGCATTGGAGATAATTGCAAATACAAATTCTTGAACTCATCTTGTATCTGTTGAATCAGAAACTCTGGGAGTAAAACTAAGCTATCTGTATTTTGTTGCCCAGATGCTTCGAGTGCATGCTGAAATTGGAGTATCATTGTCTTAAAAGTATAAGCCCACATGCAGGCAAAATAGGTGATATACTTTGGGATGTTAATTGTAGAGGTCCATGTTTCTGTATGTGTGTAGTGGAAAAATGTCTAAAATTTTAGCTTTTGAGAATTGTTTCTTTGAATTAAAACATTCCCTCTCTCATAGCCTTTTGTTTAACTAAAACTTTACTGTGAGTAAAATATTGAACCATTGTTAGTAGTACTTTAATGTAAATGTGTTGATTGGAATAATTTCGCTGACTGAGGATGGACACCTTTGAACATTAAGAATGGCTAAAATAAAAAAGATTTCTAGAGAATAATGAAGATGAAATGAAAGCACAATTTTCCTTTAGTCTCAAAATCATTGGTGTTTAATAAAATTCCAGTTAATCATTAGCACTTGATAAAATTGAAAACTGAGAAAATTTTAAAATAATCTGACTATATTTTTTCATATTTTGGTGGGCATATTTTGGAAAATATATTTACTTTGTTTTTAGTTAATTGTACACCTGATTCTATATTCACCATATCTGCACATGACAATTTTGACATTTGCAAATTTAAAATAAAATAAATATTGTAAATAATTTAAAAAGAGACAATTTCCCCAGATGCTTTTCTTTTTCTTTAAGAAATCAAAGTCTCGCTGTTTAGGTTTCTATCTGACATCACTCTTCAAAAGATTTCCACATTGAAAACCTTATCACCATTTACCTTCCTAGAGAAAGTTACATTTTCTTTCACAAAACCTGAATATTAATATGTACATTGGAGTTTCTTTTTCCTTTTCCCTTATCTGGGAATAATAATGAGTGAGAGAAAGTGAATTATATATACAGCTCAGGGGCACTGCTGAAAGGCTGAGTTTGAGCAGTATGATAATTCTGGTTTTAGCCTTCTTATCAATGCAGCAGGTTCATTCAGGTTTAAGAATGAACTGTTAAAGTCTTTTGTTGTCCTGTTACACAAGTTTTCTGTTACATAGAAAACTCAACTTTTTTTTTTTTTTTTTTTCCTGGTTTGTGGCTTAACTGGAGGCAATACCCAATATTGTCTGCAAAGTACAAGCAATATATATTTGAAGTACTTGAATAATATTAGTATCTTGGCTGAGTAAGGAGAAAAAATCATCTATAAAAGTAAAGATAATACAATTTTAAAAGGGAACTTTCACATGCCATAGGATTTCATTCAGCTTGCTGACAAAGGATTTCAGAAATAAGGAGAGCTTGAGATGGAGAAAATGTAAATGCACAGTGTGTCTTGATATCTTCAGTTTGTGTCTTCATATGTTGCTGTATATTTGACTGATGAAAGCCTTGCTGAGATTTGCAAGTAAGCATCAAAGGATCTGTGGAATTTTTAAATGAACCATTTCCTTCTATGTCACTCAACCAAGCAATATGCTTTCTTAATTTTTCATCATATATATTTTTTCCAAGATAAATCCACAGCCTTGCTGGGGAGGTGAACATAACCTTTTCAGTATTATATTGTCCTCCTAGGAATCTTTCTTTCTTCTGAAAAAACAATGTTTTCAGAAATGTCAAATTTCTCCCATCTATTTTTGCATCAGAAGCCAACTTTAGAAAAACTAGAAAGTCTTTTTTTCCCCCATTTTTCCTTTCAACCCACATAAAATAGTGCCATTTAATATAGCACTACATAGTTTGCAGTCTTAAATCTGATTTCTCCAACTCTAAGTAGCATGAAACTGTCAAGTGTCTTTTCTCTTTCGCATATTTGGATGCCTTTTAAGATCATATTTTGCCACTCTGTGGCATTTGTTAGAAACCATCAGTGGCCTAACACAGTGTGTTATTGGATCACAATAGACAAGTGCGAATGTGCTCATTTGCTAATGATTCCCTCCAAAACACATGCATGGCCTCCTAAAAGCCAATAAATAGGTAATTTATATGTAATCAAGATAAAATGATTGTATAACTGATTAAAATTATAGAGCTAAGGAATTGGTGAAACAACCATATTAAGTCATAATTTAAAATTACATATCTGCTTTCTATGAAGGATCAGATCACATATGCTCACAGATATGGAACACACAGAATACAGGCATGATATGCCTATGTACAGACAAACTTTTTTCTTACTGTTTCTTTTTCTTTCATATACATTATGAATAAAGTGTATCAGGTCTTAATGTCTGTCATGCATTATCAAGATATTTACTAATCATTTCTTGATTTAACAAGTGCTTAGTGAAGGCAGGGTTGTAGTTGTGCATATAGATAAAGTCTATACATACAGGTAAAGTATTTGTGCTCAGGAAGCTTATTTTCTTGTGGGTACGTTAGAAAGTAACCAAGTAAATAAATAAACAAGATAATAAGAAGTGCTTAAGTGGTAGGTAGAAAACAACAGAATAATACATTGGAGGTTGATTGAGTACGATACTTTAAATAAATAGATACACGTGTGTCTGCTAAATGGTAAAGCATTTGAGTGAACCCTCAAAGATAATGAGTCAGTTAGGAGAAGGCTGGGCAGAAGAGGTAACATGTGCAAAGCCGGTAGGTGGGGAAGGGCTAGGTATATTCAAGGAAAAGAAAGGCCATTGTGACTAATGTAGTGAACAAGATGAAAAATGCTATGAGATGATGGTGAAGAAGTAGTAGGAGCAAGATTCTGAAGGCTTTCTGCCAAACATAACTCCAGGTTTTATTCTATGTGCAACAGTGAATATTTGAAGGGGCCTATATAAGTTCTTCAGTGATCGACTTCAAAGATTTGGGCAAGAATGTTGTGGAGCAGACATACCAGAGATATGTTTTAAAGGTAGAACAAGATGGACTATTCACAGTTCTTATATTGATTTACTTAACATTTTCATTAGATACTTTAAACATAGTACAATGAATGCTCCCTTAAATGTCTAAAATATTACCTTAGAAAAAAGATTACTTAACACTTAAGGAAATCTTTTTTTTTATAAAACCGGATAGTTAATAAGAATAGTGACACATAGCCAAAATATCTTTAATAAGACCAGATGTATCAACATATACATATTAGTTAATTTTCTGTATCATGGTAGAGCTGAAATATTGATCAGGAAATAATCATTTTACACTCATATATACCATGTTTTATATCCACCACATCATAAGGAATAGAAACATCACCACCTGGCATTTTGGCAATTTCGGAAAGTACTAACAATTTCACCTCCATAGTCACTGGGATATATTCAGCACCAAGGAAAACTTAGCCCATTTTCACCAAGTAATTACTTCAACTTTGAGCTGACAGGATGAAAGTGCAGCACAGTGTGATTCGATGGGAAATGATGCAGAGGGTGAAATCTGGGACATAAGCTTTCTGATAAGATACTTATTAGTCTTCCCCAACAGAGTTCAGTCCTACTCCATCCTGAATTCTTTGAAAGTTTGTGCTACTTATTAAAGATCAGCAGGTTAGAAATTGTGGCTTGAACTATCTGTAGTCATAGAAAATAGCACATAACTAGACTCAGAGATGTTGGCCAAGGGATACAAAATTTCAATTAGATAGGAGGAATAAGTTCAAGATCTACTTTACAACATGGTGACTGGAGTTAGTAACAACACAGTGTATTGTATTCTTGAAAAATGCTAAAAGAGTGAATGGTAAATGTTCTCACCAATTTGGTCATTAAAATGCTTTTTATTAATAAGGAGACACTGACTGTGGTTGGAGGGAATATTTACCATGTTCAAATTCATCACAAAGATTGGAAAAACAAATGAAGTGATTCAGTGTCTAGCACAGTATCGGCCATTTAGGAGGCTCTCAATATGCACTATTGAGTGTGAATTAATTATAGAGTGTCAGTGTCTTAATTACCTCAAAAGAAAAACAGCTCAAGATAGAAGACGTTATTTAAAATAAACCTACCTTTATCAGTGGATTAAAACAGGTTCTTTTTGTGACTTCAGAAACTGGGTGAAGAGACTCACACTAAACAAATAGGTACACATATTTTGTTTAATTTTTATAGAGCTTATTCTTACATTTTTATATCATTGTTTATTTGCTTAAATAATCCTTCCTTAAAGTGGGTGCTGAAATAATAATGCCATGTCATAATGAGTGTTGCACAAGTAATTATTTGAGTCTCAGAATTGGAAAGCCACCTTGAAGTGGTATCAAAATCTTAGATTGAGGTCATTGCCCAGCTTATTTGATAGGAGCTACAATCCAATAACCCTGGAGAAATATGCTGGACCCTTTATTATTGGAACTGGAAAGAAATAATGAGATAATAAAGGGGAAGTATCCTAAGAAAAAGAAATTTATATTGAGAAAAAAATAATTTATCCAAGGATGAAACTGAAGTGCAGTTTTAGAGATCCTGCTAATTTGGCATTTCTTTTTAATTGGTGTGAAATGTGTATGATACGTATATACCACAACGATTGCCTTAATGTTGCATAGGCTGGATCTGCTATTCAAGTTCAACTCTAGAGCATGTATCAACTGTAGCTGGACATTATCTTTTTCTACTGTCTAGAAAATAATATTCAAAGAAAAATTCTGCAGCATGAAAAGTTACACTAGATTAAAATACATATTATTTTGCTCTTCAGTGTGTTTACTTTTTTGATTTATTAGTTGATTAGAACTGATTGCCACTTTCATTTTATAAGACAATGGCCCTTGCATTTGAAGGCTGAATGCTTCATTTTATTTCATTTCAATCAATATTGACGAGAGCACTTATTAGAATCTATATAGACTAAAAGGGCAAGTGAGATAGAAACTCTTTCCTCCAAGAGCTTACAATTTAGTGGGACTAAAAATCAAAAGATGTCACAAGGTTTCACAGGTGGAAGATATTGTATTTACCTGGTGACCAGGCGGTGCTTAAAGGGAGCAGCTGAATTTAAAGTGCACCTTGAAAGAGACCATGTGTTTAACAAGTCAAATGGAGGAAGAGAGAGGCATTGGAAGGTCAAGGCCAAAGTGTTTTAGTAAGCACAAGACTTAAAGAGTTTAAGTGGTTCTAATTTGGAGGGTACGCTGAAATACAATACAGAGTTTCAAACTTACTTTGAAAATCTGAAGAATGTCATTTATAGGTTTTAGGTTTTCTTTCTTTTTTTAACTTTTTTTAAATTTTAAAATAATCATGGACTCAGGAAGTACACAGTACAAAGACTTCACATACCCATCACCCAACTTCTCCCAATGATGACATTTTATATAGTTATAGCACAATATCAAAACCAGAACATTGACATTACTATTATCTAAAATGCAGACTTTATTCAGTTTTCACCATTTTTAAAAAACTTGCACTCATTTGTGTATGTGTACATGTTTTTGTGATAGTATTTTTACTCTTTAATCAGCAGAATTATGTAATTGGGGGTAGGATTTAAGATTATTTGGCAACAGTGAACAGGAAAAACTGGAAGTAGGAAGACTAAATGAAAAATTCTTGCAGTAGTACAGAAGAGGAACAATGACAACCTGGGATGAATGGTGCCCAGCACAGCATTGGACACTGCAAAAGTACTTAGTGAGTGAGTAAGGATTTCTATTTTCAAACTACATGTTTTTCAAATGTAAAGGCATGTTTTTCAAACGTAAAGGAAAAAAAAAGACTATCCATTTTCAATTTCACAATGTGTGTACACTGGCAGGATTTCAAAGAATGATAAGACATAGTCAGAACCCAGTGAAATTCTCAGTTGAGCCCACTGAACTATATACTGCAGAAGCTCAATAGAAGCAAGACAATTCTCAGTTTGAATGAGGTAAGCTGCACAGGTCAGAGAAAGGTCAGATTCAGACTCCGGGGCATGCACCCGCAATTAGAGCACTACTGGGAGAAAAGTGGAAAGGCATCTGTTTCTTGTCCTAACTGCTATTATTGTTTCTACTCAACTTGCTCATTGCTAGTTGAAATATCAAAAACAAAAATTTGCTTTTTAAATTCAAAACCTTTCAAAAAAATTTCAATATCCTGGGAGAAAGTTCAGAATTTTTTTTTTTTAAGTTTTTATTTTATTTTTGTTGTTGTTGGTTTTTGAAGACGGAGTCTTGCTCTGTTGCCCAGGCTGGAGTGCAGTGGCGCTATCTCAGCTCACTGCAACCTCTGCCTCCCTGGTTCAAGCACTTCTCCTGCCTCAGCCTCTGAGTAGCTGGGACTGCAGGCACCCGCCATCACGCCCGGTTAATTTTTTTGTATTTTTTGTAGAGATGGGGTTTCACCATGTTGGCCAGGATAGTCTTGATCTCTTGACCTCGTAATCCACCCGCCTTGGCCTCCCAAAGAGCTGGGGTTGCAGGTGTGAGCCACTGAGCCTGGCCTTTTTTTAGTATTTTTAAAATTAAATAAATGCTAAGAAAATTTTCTAAGTCAGCAGTTATCTTCTTTTGTTCAATATAATGATTGCATAATTTTATTCCCTGTATGTCTCAAAATCTCTTATAAAGGTCAATATTTGCTGGGTAGACAAATTCAGAGTTGCAGAACTTTGATATATGGTTTGCTGGCTGAGGGATTATGAGCAAGGTTTTTAAACATTTTCTAAAACTTCATAACCTCATCAGTTATACAAGAGTGTTGGAGTCAATGGGCCCCTTCCATTCTGACACTCTCAAAATAAATCTCCTTAATTCCCACATACCTTTTTATCACTGTTTCTCTTTTTTACTTCGTATTAGGACAGTGACTGTGACACAGTAAGTATTCAGTGAAGGTTTTCTGAATGAATTTTTTGTAGAATTTTAATTCTAAAAGCTTTCAAGTATTTAAAGTAGGTTTTAGATTTTAGTACAGTAAAATTGTTTAAGCAAAAAAGCTTGAAACTTTGCATTTTATCCTTTATATTTTATGTGTTGTAAAAATATGTAAGTCACTTAGTCTCTTTTGGACTCAGTGCTTTTCTCTGCAAATATGCGAACTGCACTTCTAAAATTGTTCTGTTTTTTAAAAAATGAATAATATTAATTGGTAGAAAAATTATGCACATCTCATGTAGCGGTATTTCAGATCGAATTCCTCATAGCTTCTTAACTTATATAAGCTGCAAATTTATTTTTATAAAATTTTTAAAATTATATATTTAAACTAAATTTGTAAGCATTTAATCAAATTACTTCTACTAAATGTAAATGTAATGAACCAAAAAATAAGAGCTAACATTTAGTGAGCCTAATAAGTTACAAACATTGAGATATCGTTATTATGCCAATTTTATAGAATAGAAATCAAAGACCATAAAGGTTAAGTAACCTACCCAAGGTGATACATCCAATAAAAGAGGCAGTCAGGATTGGAACATGGGTAGCTGGGTTCCCAGGCTGTGTGTTTAACCAACACTTTATACAGTGTGTCACTCTGCATCACTTCCAAATACAGAAAAAGCCCTGAACCACATTTTTTGAGCTAGGGAGTAGGATGATGTTTAAACATTGAACATGATGTTGTCTGAAATTGTATGGACAAAGCCTCTAATGACTTCCTGTAGAATCTCTGCCTTGTGCTCTAAATACAGTTTGCACTTGGGGACAGTCCAAGCATAGGATGTAGATAATCACCAGTCTCTTTTCAATAGACAAAAAATGTTTCAAATAGTATATGATCCACATATATTTGCAATTTAGGAAGGTAGATTTCTGCTGAGAGGAAAATAGTTTATATATGAACAAGTCTTCTAGAAAATATGAACATACATTTCATAATTTTTCAAATATTGCCTGTCTTCACAACATAAGTATGAAAAATGAGCAGATCAAATTTCATTTATGCTATTGAGTCATTATATGATTTTGTATAAACAAGTCAGTCCTCAGATGTTAGTATGAGAAATCCCAGTTTTTATTTAATAAAGCAGTTCTGCTTTGGGGTCTCTTTAGCTCTCATTTTTTTCCTCTCTCCTCAAATAATAATTATACTGTATTGACAACTTTATTCTTATTATGTGTAGTTATACAATACAGAATAAATTGCCTTGCATTTTAATTTTAAGCACTTGAAATGTCCCACTTCAACAGATAGTTTAATAGGAAAACAAAAAAATATTTTAAAAAGCATTTGAGTGAATAAAACAAAGCAAAATAAGTACCATTACACTCAGACCTTTTCCTCCCTAGAATGTTAGATCCCAGATGCCTTACATAGAAAAATGATTACTTAGGTTCTTAGTACGTGTTACACCAAAAAGTTTGAGAGACTAGTTAAATAGGATTGAACAGATTTCTCTGTTACGGAACTTCTTACTCTCTTTAACCTCTAATGTATTTAATTAAATACTTTTCAAACCTAATCTGTGCCTTATTGAACATTTCATGGGGATAATATTTCATGAAACTCTGTGAATATTTACATAAGTAGTCTTTAATGGAAGTTAGACATTAGAATCACCTAGCGAGTATTCGAAGCATATCCCTGACAAGAGCAATCCAATCTGAGTCTTGGAGGGTGGGAGCCTGCAGTAGCAGGAAGCTATAATGGCTTCCCAAAGATGCTTATGTTCTAATTCCTGAAACCTGTGACTACGTTACATGGCAAAGGGGAATTAAGGTTACTAATCAGTTGATCTTAAAATCGAGATATTATTCTGAGATATCCACATGGGCCCAATATAATGACAAAAGTCTTTAAACGTAGCAGAGGAAGCAGAAGAGTCAGTGTCAGAGTGCTGCATGTGAGAAAGACTCCACCAGTCATTGCTGGCTTTGAAGCTGGAAGAAGAGGCCACCAGCCAAGGAATGCAGGTGGCATCTGGAAGCTGCAAAGGCAAGAAAATGGATTCTCCCGCAGGACCTCTGCAAAGGAACACAGCCCTGCTGACATCTTGATACTGGTCCAGGAGACTCATTTTGGACTTCTGAGCTCCAGAGCTGTAAAATAATAAATGTGTTGTTTTGAACTACTAGATTTGTGATAATTCGTTACAGTGAAAATAGGAAATGAATACAGGGCCCAAGCATTAGTTATTTTTAAAAGGTACCAGGTAATTCTAATATGCAGCCAGATTGAGAACCTCTAATTCTGATGAATGGCTGCTCATTAGAATCCCATAAGAAGTTTTTGATACCATATCTTCCATCTACCACCAGGGATCCAAATTCACTTTCAAAGTATCAACTTATTTAATCCCTATAACAACCTTATAAGATAGAAATCATTATCAGAAGCACAGCTTTTTTAAGAAAGTTGTCCAATGTTATCCCGCTATTAAGTGATAAACTTTAAACCCGCACAGGCTGGCTCCCATAACCACAGTCATGTTGGCTTAAATGCTTGTGTTGGGTCTGTTTAGTACCATTTTAAAATATCATTACAATTACTGGTTATTTTCTGAGTTCCCTTTTCTTTTTCTTTTCTTTTTTTTTTTTTTTTTTTTTTGAGATGGAGTCTCGCTCTGTTGCCCGGCCTGGAGTGCAGTGGCCTGATCTCAGCTCACTGCAAGCTCCGCCTCCCAGGTTTACGACATTCTCCTGCCTCAGGCTCCCCAGTAGCTGGGACTACAGGCTCCCGCC
>NW_012105365.1:5328250-5347596 GCF_000951045.1 Mandrillus leucophaeus
GTAAAAAGCACATCATAAAATTTACCCTCTTAACCTGTGTTTTGATTTTTTGGTTTGTGTGCTTGTTTTTTTGAGATGGAGTCTCGCTCTGTTGCCCGGCCTGGAGTGCAGTGGCCGGATCTCAGCTCACTGCAAGCTCCGCCTCCCAGGTTTACGCCATTCTCCTGCCACAGCTTCCCAAGTAGCTGGGACTACAGGCCCCCGCCACCTCGCCCGGCTAGTTTTTTGTATCTTTTTTTAGTAGAGACGGGATTTCACCGTGTTTGCCAGGATGGTCTCGATCTCCTGACCTCGTGATCCGCCCGTCTCGGTCTCCCAAAGTGCTGGGATTACAGGCTTGAGCCACTGCCCCTGGCCTGAGTTCCCTTTTCACAGGAAAAGCAGGAAATTAGAAATGAAAAGTGCCAGTAGAAATAAAAACATTGATGGCAGGATACTTATGATTGGGAAACTGATTCTGAGGGATGAGAATTGAAAATATAAAATTCTTCCATGTTCAAAAATCATGGAAATCTGAGGTCTTTGTGGGCGTTGTAAATGTTACCAAATGCAGCAATGTTTAGTGCTCTTGGTAGTACTATTGTATTTGAGTAGAGTTGAATTAATCTTAATAATTCTGACTTATCAAGAAAAATTCATTTTTGTTTTGTATAATTCATTCATGAGAGCAGGTATATATTTAAAATTCTTAATAGTAATTTATATAAGTAAAAATGCTTCTGAGAGAAAGAAGCATCAATTGTCTGAGTATTTTAACAGGTGGGCCATGAATTTTCTAAATAATTCAATAAAATATATTATGGTATATGCATATGTTATGCTCCATATGGAAAATCTGCCTGTTTGCATGTCAGTCCTATTCAATTTTCTCTTATAAATGAAAGGCCATTCCAAACCAACTGAAATGTCAACACTCTTTGACATTTTGGTGACATACTTAGCAGAGGTACAAAGACGCCAAAACAAATCTATAAAATCCAGTAGAAGATTTATTTATGAAACATTCAGATTTTAAGAGTTAGGAAGACAAAGACAAACAGCAAAACCAAATTCCCTTGTGTTCAAGTACTTGCCATTTTGTTCACTCACATTAAAGACTATAATCCTAGTATATGTTAAATCTTTCAAAGTTCCAGCCTTCCATTCCTTTGGGTGTTGTAATGAAAAGATCACTGAACTAAAGAAAAAACACTAGCTAGTTATGTGACACTGAGTATAAACCATAAAACCACAGCAGTTTCTCCTGATCTATCAAATGCACATTGCACCTGCTTTTTCTACCCCATAGGATTATGAAACATCAAATGATAATGTTTGGGAAAGTTTTTTGAAAATAGTAAAGCACCATGTAATAATGATTCCATGTAATAATATGGATTCCAGGAGTTACTTATCCCAGCATAAGAAACTACCCCAAAATTTAGTGGCTCAAAACAATTCATTTAAAGTTTCTTAGGTCAGCAATTTGAGCATAGTTTAACTAAGTCCTTTGCTTCAGAGTCTCTCACAGCCTGCAATCAATGTGTCTGCTGTGGCTGTCATCATGTCAACACTCAACTGGAGAAAGGTCTGCTTCCAAGATTACTCTCATTGTTCTTGGCAGGATCAGTTCCTCGTTGCTTGTTGGAATACAAGCC
This sequence comes from Mandrillus leucophaeus, assembly GCF_000951045.1. Classification (NCBI taxonomy): domain Eukaryota; kingdom Metazoa; phylum Chordata; class Mammalia; order Primates; family Cercopithecidae; genus Mandrillus; species Mandrillus leucophaeus. Next base: position 5,329,888 of record NW_012105365.1, read on the forward strand.
TCAGTTTCTTACTTGCTGTTGACTGAAGGCAGTCTTCAGTTCCTTGGCACATGGCCTTTCTAGCATGGTAGTTTGCTTACTTCATCAAAGTTTGCAAGCCAAGATGGCAATAGAACACAGCAAGAGAGAAGTCATTCTTTTGTAATGTAATCATGGAAATAGCATCTCATCACTTTTGCCTTATTTTATTCATTAGAGGCAAGTTACTAGAGGGGTCATCCCACACTGAAGGGAAAGTGACAACACACTGGTGTAAATATCAGGAAGTGGGGGTCATTGGGGGTCATCTTGAAAGCCGCCTAAGACATGGACCATTCCCTACACCCTAAACATATCCTGAGCTTACCTCCCTCTCAGTTATCTCAGGATTTCCTTCTTTCTATAAATCCACTCTCAAACACAGTTCAACCTTCAACACACAATTCAGTTAAGATCTCTTTTTGCGAATTTTATAACAAATCCTTCAGTTAGATGGGATCTTCCCAGTGTCTAAGTTCCCCAAACATTTGGCACACATCTGAGATCATATGTCATCTCCTGCTTTTCATGATAGTAGTCACAGCCTTCAGACGTATTCATTGAGCGGGGCCCGGAAGTCCGGAATAGGGTCTTACACCTCTTCATATTCTCCCATGGTATGAAGGACAATATAAGCTACAAAATGAGCAATCTACACAGTTATTGAACTGAATTGAGACAGCTTTTCATGCAAATGCTAAAACATAATCTCTTTTCTGCTAAAGGGCTTACTTGAAGACACTAAAAATGAATCGATAATTTCAGTTTTGAAATAGTCTTATTTTAGGGATTCCTGCCAGTTTTTTTGTTTTTCAAGGGATGTCTACAGTCTGCTCTTCTAAGGGTTTTATTCATCAAGAGGGTGAACCTGCAGAAAATAGTGGAACCATTTGACCTCAACAGTAAGGTACCAGATTTTTGGATGCCTATGCTTGGTAAGTGCATGCTTTTGTTCCAGGAGGTTTTTGGGGCCGCACCCTTCCTGTTACTAAAATTTTCTAGAACATGCTTCATTTTACGGCAAATTTTCCCTTGTGTATAAAGTCTTATTGAGAAATCTCTCATTTATATTAACTTAGTAAAAAGGCCCTATTATACGAGTGATTATTTTTCAGCCATACAGTGTTTGTGTGTAAATAGACCTATGATCCCATGAAATTACTTAGAGAAGAGCCTGGGTATAAAGAGTGTCTGGGGACCTATAAAATTAAATTTGCATAGTAGAACCTGAGTCAAGAATTCTACTTCTTTGGGGTATTTATTTTTATAAGGTTGGGCCCAACATTCTTAGTATTAGAATATCTTAGAAACGTATAAAAGATTTATTCATTTCAGTTCAAGAGGTTTCAAAGGTTCCACTGGCTTTTACTCAAGAACACTGATATGGTTGATGATGTGTTGAAACTGTCCCCTAGGGGTTTTGGTTTAGACTCAATCTACTTTTAGTTCTCTTTACTAAACTTAATCCAAGAAAGGCTTGGGGAGAGCATTTTTCAGAGCAGCTCACTATTAAGTTCTTTACAAATCCCCTATCCCTACTTTATACTCATCATTACCATTTATTCTGAGGAGAATTTCAGAGGTCTGGACTAAATTTGGCTTCTCCTCAGGGCTCCTTCCCATCAGTATTCCCTGTATAGGAAATGGCCAAAGTTAAATTTTTTGGCTAAGTAAATGGAACGCAATCCATTTGTTCAGTGGTCCATGTGCTTCAAAACATCATGGGGCTTGACTCGATGTACTGTCAGCCAAGTCACAGGAAATAGATAGTTCATTGCATTTGATGCCTCAGTGTGAGGGAGGCGGGAATTGTGAATTTTTGGAAAAATAAAATTGGGCAAAAAATGGGGAGATACGGTTGGAATTTGAAAACTACCTCATTGATATTTTTCATTATCTCATTGGGTAAGTTATTATTCTTTCATTCATTTGACAAATAATTTTTTGAGCATTACTATGAGTCTAGAATTGTTTTAGGCAGTAGCAACAAGCAGTGAACCAAAAGAAATGTTCCTGTTCTCATGGGTCTCACATTTAGTCAGGGAATAGATAATGAATAAATAATTAAGTAGGCATACATTATGGCAGCTGGTGATAAGTACTAAGAAAAAAAATATTGTAAAGCGGCAGAGAGTAACAGCTGGAGGTAGGGTGTGTGCTATTGTAGAAAAGACAGCATTTGAAACAGTGACCTGAAGAAAATGAATGAGTTTATATGAGTATTTGGGTAGAAGAAAGTCCAGAAGGGAGCAGAAAGTACTTAGACACTCAGGTGAAAAAAATATTTGTGTTGAAAGAACATTAAGGAGGCTAGGGTGGGATACAGGGAGAAGAGTGAGAAATGAAACCCAATAGGTTGGGGGTGTGTATGAATCATATTGGAACTAGTAGGCCATTATAAGGACTTTGAATTAGATCCAAATAAAATTAGTAAACCATCAGAGGATTATAAGCAAAGAGGTCATCTATCCTATATTTTAAAAGGATCAATCTTCTTGCCATATAGAGACTTCCAGGGAGTAGGGATGGACCAAGGTGCTACAGGTGAGGTGCCAGTGGTAACCCCAAGACCATAATTGGAATGGTGAAGTTGTTATTAATATAGATTATAAGACTGTGGGAGAAACAAGTTATGGGGAAGATTGGGGGCCTCAGTTTTATACATTTTAATGATGATGTATTATTATATAGAGTGAAGATTATTTTACTATGTAAAGTGAAGATTTATAATTGAATATATGTGTCTAAAGGTCAGGAGAGAGGTTCAGGCTAAAAGAATAAATATGGGCATCCTAAGTATTTAGATTATTTAGAGTCAAGGGGCTGGTTGAAATCATTGAAGAAGCAAGTCTATAAATGAAAAGGAAGTCTAAGGCCTGAGCTCTGGAACATGTTAACATTTAGTGATAAAGTAGTTATGGAAGGCTCCATGAAATAGGGGAAATGAGACAATGTATAAAAGATTTATTGAAACTCTAATATACACAAGGCACTGTGATAGGTCTGTGATTCAGTGATGAATAAAACTGTTTCTGCCCCTGAGGATTTCATAGTTTACTGGTGCTTTAATGGAGTTATTTATATAGAGAGTTATATAGAATGTGCTGTAGGCTCAGGGAAGTCAAAACTGCTATCTCTGCCTCGATATAAAAAATACTTTAGAGAAGAAGTGATATTTTTTCCATGTAGAGCAGGTAGTGAAAGGCATTCTAGGTGCAAGAGATTGCATGTACAAAATTGTAGAATTGGAACACATGAAGTATTGGTGGAAATGCAAGGAAGCAGCGTCATTGTAGGATAAACAGAGATGTGGAGTTGGAGTCACAGTGAATGACATCTGTCACCTAGTGGCTGTGAAATTACCTTAGTTATCTTTCTTCTTATTTGGTTTCTTATTTATAAATCATAGTAACAATATCTAATAAGCACAGAAGAGAAAAAAAGTAAAAATTATTGGGTTTGTGTATTTGTTATGTGTCATCCATTATGCAAAGTACCTTAATATACACTACCAGTTAAATCTCACAATCCCATGAAATAGACAGTGTTACACCCATTTTACATCTAACGGAAGAGATTCATAGAGAGGCTGAATAATTTACCCAAATTTTTCCAGATCGAGGGGAGGCCTGTGCGTGGGGATTGTGAAGAAAGCCAGGATCCAAAACTAAGTTACCTGACTCTAAACAGTAGGCAGGAAGACGTGATGGCTATTTACTAACACTGAAGTTCAAGTTAGAGCAGCCAGAGTGAGTTTGTAGAGAAGGGAATGGCTTTGGTGAAGTACAGACTGACCCAAAAAATTTCATCTCTGGGGTTGCCAGAATAAAACTTTCCTACCTTGAATAGATTGGATACATGGTGCTTTCATTCACTGAAACAAAAGAAAAGAAAACAAACACTAGGAGGGGCAATGAAGGACTTGGCAATTTAGTAATCCTTGATGACTCAAGGTGGCCTATTTATATCAGTTGGATCAGTGGAGTCCTTTGCCTATTAGCTCCGTAAAATCTGGTGTCTGGACTCCTGGAACTTTGATTAAGACTATAAAATACAGAATGGTTTTTTAATTTAACTTACTTACAACCAAAAGGACTCAGCCCTTGGAATTTATTTAAAGTGTTGAAATCTCTCAGCATTAATTTTTAAACAGTCCTTTCCCCTTAGCCCTCCAAAATAGAAGCTGTTCCTGAAGGTAGTTCTTTGCTAGAAAAGGAGGACACAAAATTTAAATTCTGGGGATTAGCAGGATGCAAGAAAAGATAAGGCTTTAGAAATGAGGTGATTATAATAATTAAAATAAAAAGGTAATTTAAAGCTTCTGATGCTTGAAGCTGGAAATCTTTGTACAAAGCTGAAATTTTAATACTCAGACCTCTCTTCTGAATTCCATATCTAAGTATCTTCCTATTGAGAACTTCTATGTGAACAGATCCCAGGTAATCTGAATGTCTCAGAAGCACCTTAAACTTAACATGTTCAAAACTGAAATTATTATAGGTTTTATTGGATCTCTCATTCTTTCTAAAAGCCAAGTCTCAATGAAAGGTATAAACTGCTAGGCAGTTAAAACACCCAAATTGTTATTTGCCTCCTCCATTTCGTTTAACTCCTTCATTCTTCAATTCCAATCATCCATCAAGTCCTGGCTTCCATTTTCCTGGTGCAGGCTCAGCTTTCCTGGTTTATCCAGAGCAGGATGAATCCTTGCTTTCAATGCACACTTTGGAGTGCCTGTCATATGAAGCATTTATGAGCATAGTATGAAGTCTACGTGATGTATGTACAGTGGATCTCTACATACATTTTTTGTACTTTACTCATGAGAAGAGGTGTTGCAGTTTGAAGATAAATAGGTTGGCTGTAAATCCACAGTTTTTTTTTTTTTTTAAATATAAATAGGTTGGCTATAAAACCACAGATTTCTTTGTTCTTCCTATAATCTTCCACACGGGACGAAATCGAGGTGATCATTAAGGCTAATTGGGAAATAAAATTGAATGAGGGCTCTTAGAGAGACTTTCCATAATACTTCTAGGCTATCCAGGGTTTCTGAGAGATAAAGTGATCTATATGTAAAAGTGATATAATGAAATATTATATTTGGCATTCCATGTTTAATTTATTACTATTATTCCTAGCAGTAATACTTGCTGTAGACTCACTGGAAAGGCCAGAATTACATATTTAAAGGCTTGAATTGTTCTTACTCCAAGGGAAGTAAGTGATCTTTTTGAATTTTACAGAAAGAGCAGAGTGTCTTCCACATAAAATGAGAGGGAAAATCAAGTGCATCCAAGGATACCTTATGTGCATGTTCTTTTGTTTAAAAGATAAAAAGTATTTGCCTATTAATTAATCAAATAGGTTGAATGGAGAGGGAGGAAAAGAGGGATGGGGGGGGAGAGAGAGAGAGAGAGAGAGAGAGAGAGAGAGAGAGATATGTGTCTCTGGTCTCTGTGCCTGGAGTTTGGAGAAATAAGTAGCCTGTCACAAATAATTGAAATTCCTAAGACTGGAATAGCAGTGTGGAAGGGTTGACACATTCTGAGATTTTTGAGAATTGCTCTTTGAATTATCCCTGGAATGACAGTTTCCACGGTGATTGCTGTGAGGATCTCTGAGGAGACTGTGTGTTGAAAACTAATTCAGAGACCTTTGAAAATGTCTCATGGCTTGATCTGGAACTGACTGGGGAAATGCAGAGCCAGCTTCTTGTGTTCCTGAGGCCTGGGTAAAGGTCTGGCCCCAGTGACCAACATGAAGAGCATGAAGACAGAGCTTCATTTTTGTGAACTGTGTATGCTTCAGTGTTCTTGTCTGATCAACAGGAGGAAGTGAGACTTGAAAATGAATGGATGTTGGCCTGGTCAACTAGGATGATTGGCAGCTAAAATCTGGTTTTGATTTTACTGAAAAGAAGCATGAGGTATTTGGTATTCTTAATGTTGTGGAGCAATTCATACTTATCCATAAGAATATTCATAGTGATCAATAGTTCAGCTGAAATCAACTGTCTAGAAAAATAAATGGCTCATTTTAAATGTTGATGAGGTATTTAAAAACATGAGCTCCTGAGATCTGGGTAGCACTAATTTGTTTTATAGCCTCAGGAACAATGAATTCAAACTTTTTGATGCGGAAAACAATTAACCCTGGATATTGTCTAGGCATCATTATTTGTGTACTTCTGTAAATCAGTGTCCTCAATGCAGATGAATTGGTTTTCTTACTTTATGCTCATGGCTGGAAATTCCAAGTGCTATTTCTTAAGATACCTCTTTCCAATAGGAATTAATAGATTAGAACAGCAATGACCAGTTTTTCCTCATCCTAGAAATGAAGCTATCTTTTCAGTTCAGTTACACAAATATATGTTATGAGCCTACTATGCACATTCAATATCCTGGCAGTGGAATCCATTGTAAAGATCATAGAATTAAAATTTATAGGGTCTGGTTTTATAATCCGTGCTCAATTATTTGCCAGATCAGTATCTACCAGAAAGTCATTTAACTTCACTTTCTACATTTATATTGTTGTAGCCGTAATGCCTATCTCAGGTGAAATGATAAACGAGATCATATTTGAAACATCTTTGTATGAAGGGCTCTCTGCTGTTATCATGCAGAAGACTTTCTGTTCTGTTTTCGCAGTGTAATTTTGCTTATGTGTTCACTCTATAAAATGAGGCAAAATTATTTCTCTTCCCAGTCCCTATAATTCTGTGATTCTTCCAAAAGAAGAGACTTTCAAAATTCACAAAATAGGTATTTTGGAGAACAATTTATTCAGGCAACATAGTACTTTCAGTAAAAATATAATTAAGTTAAACCTATTTCATATGGGGTTTATACTGATAATTTAGAGAAAACAAACAATCATTGTAAAGGAGATATTAACAAGTAAATAATTTGTTTAAAATCATAAAACAAATCACAAGTAAAGACACAACAGAATTGGTTATATTGTATCCTCCATAAATTAGGAATCTTATTTATGTTTTCTCAAAAGCATAAGCGTTTGATAAATCATATTGAATTCAAAGAACTCTCAATTTTCAACTTCTTTTTTTTTTAAACCAGTGGTTCTCAAACACAACCTTCAGTGTGATTCAGCATCACCTCTAGGATTTGTTAAAGTACAGGTTGCTGGACCGCACTTCCAGAATTTCTGATTCCGGTGATGCTGACACTTATGTTCTGAGGACCACAGTTTGAGAACCAACCTTTGTTCTCACATTTTGAGAACCAAATACCACTGGTCTAAAATGCAATATGTAGGAACCACTTGGACAACTTCTGAGACACAGATTCATGAACTAACTTTCAGAGATTCTGCTTCTGTAGGTATTGGCTGGGGCCAAGGTATCTGTGTGTTTTAAAAGCTCCTAGGACTTACTAAGAAGCCAGGTTTGGAAATTACTTCTCTATGTAAAGCTAAAGGTCTGTTTTGTTTATACATACTACACCACATAGGCTCCCCTAGGATTGAAATTCAGAATAAAACTAACAATAAAACATGATAAAACAGCTCCCTGATGTAAAGAAAGAAAGCAATAAATAGAGCTACTTCTTATCTAGTAAAATATTGGCTTACTTGATTTCCATTAAATTTCCATTAAATTTAAGACAATTTGACATTTTTATTTAATGTATATTCCCTTCCAAAGGATGATAACATTGTTTTGAGTTTTATACGTCCTTAAAAGTGGAAGCTGATACACTAAGATTTCACATATATATATTATAATATACATGGTACCTTATAATAATTTATGTGATTCTGTTATTTATCTCTTTTTAAACTTATTAAGCAAAGCATCACAGAAAGTATTTGGTTCATTCTAAATTTATCACAGTTATCTGAAAAATAGTCATCTAAGGCATGAGAAATGAGGCAGGTGAACTCTCACATAAGAACATTTTGATGACAGATTATATTGAGCCACTTGCTAAAGAGTACAATACTTAATCATGTATCTTGGCCCTCTAAACCTTTGCTGTTTATTTCTCTATATCAAGTGTTCCATCCACATGCAAAGATGATATTATTTCATAACCAGCAGTTTTGCAAACTCCACATGGCAACCTCTAGCATCAAATTTTATCTTCTATGGACAATAAAATTCTAAACCAGGATTGTGTTGTAAGCTCAGCAAACATTGAAAAAAGAATCTAAGCTGGCTTTTACATAACTATCTTAGGTATGTAATTTAGAAATGGGTGAATGTTTAGTTTGGTCAATATGGTAAGCAGGTGTGGCTTGAAGATAGACCAGGATGAGCTAAATTAAGTAAAAGTGGAATTTTTACATAATTGCTTTTCTGACCACCATGAAAATTTATATTGCATATTATGAGATTAAAGGTCTTGCACAAATTAAAGATTTAGAATCATATTTTCTAAATAAAGAGTACACATTTTTTAGTCTTATTCTTTATTTCACCACTCTGGCAGGATGAAGCTTGAAATATGCTTTATAATTTCTTTAGATTTTCTTTTACAATCAAGCTTAAATTTTTTTTTTACAGCACTCCTCAAGATTCTACTCTTTGTACTACCAAGGATCTGTATTTGCTGTATATTTAACATGAATGCATGTATATCATATGAAAACATTGGGAACTCTAGTTTAGGAAGCCTGAGAAGACCACACCTGGGAAATAGTATGTTTTTAAATAAATGTTTGCTTCATTTTTCTATAAGAATAATTGTGCTAAATTCAGAATTAAACCCCCCTTCCAAAGGATCACATACATCACATATTTATATCGTACATATAATACATCACATATTTAGGGGCCAAAGACACAGTGTTAAGTGCTGGGGCTATCCAAAGATGTAAAGGCAAAACTCTTGCCCAGGAACTTTTCTTCTACAAGGTAAGCAGGGATTCACAAGGACAATCTGGGACAAATACCATGGGGCAAATAGACCAGGATTCAGCGCAGTCTTGATAGGGACACAATTTCCAAGTCAAAGGATATAAGAATCTTCAGTCTAGCCAAGAGAAATGAGGGAATTATGCACCCAGAGAAGAGACCGTAAGAGAATATGGTGCATTTGAATAACCTCAGGCTGTTCTTTGTGAAGAGAAATGGTAGGCGGTAAGTTGGGATGGTGGACAGAGAGAGACCAGAATGTGAAGGGCCTCACTTGTTTCGTATGTTAAAATAAGAGCGTTTATATTTATTTCAGTTAAAACCGGGATTATTTCTCTATTTACATGGTGGAAAGCGATTTGCCAAGCTTTTGCTGGCTGTTCCCAACTTCACTGTTCTCTTTGTAGATGCAGTCTACCAAGTGTAAATGCTGCCAAGTCACGTGTGAGAAGGCAACCACTAGGTGGCAGAACTGTACCATATTCTGTGGTCGGGACCACAAAGCTGATCTCTTCACACCATCATCCTCTTACTCAGAGCAGGTTGGCTGCAGAATGGTGGTAGAAATCTAGGATTGTTCAGAAGCTTTGTTGAAGAATAACCAACAAATTAAAGGGAGGTCTTATGACTGCAGACAACCTGAACTCTGCCGTCTTTCACTCATCCCATGGACGTTGGTTATTGGATGAATGCAGCATGGAGATATATCTTAAATTATTTATTTGATTGAAAACATAATCAAGGCTCATATATCAACAGATATGCACCATATTTTAATATAATTACCTCATAACTAAGCGCAGTGCAAAAATAAAACAAAATGTCAATCTATTTTTTTTTTTGGAAAATTGTCGACATAGAGTAAATCCACTACCATATGGCCCACCAATGCAGCAGAAAACATGGGGTCTAATGGTGTTCTGTTGGCAAACTATCGTCATTGATTTATTTTTCTAAGCTACCAACTGGCTTGTTACTGTGTGATTTTAGTTATAATCTCAGTAGATACATTTGACTGCTTTTTGTTGTTGTTTCTATTTTTAAAAGCCTGCAATCAAAGTTCCAGAATTCTACAGTATTTCCAGATCTGCAATTTAGAATGGAAAAGTGTTGAGAACAGGTTGATAACACTAAATACGTCAAAGCTTCTCTTCAATATAATGTAAATGTATGTTTAAATTTATGCAGCCTCTATGTTTAGTCACAAAAGATCTGCATATTTAGATACGCTTTTAGATAATAGTACATTGATTAAATTAATTCATTATATCTGTTAATCAAATTATTAATTTGATTAATTGGGTCTAAGCATGTTCCTTTGGTGATATAATCATTATCTTAGCCTGGTTTTATATTAACTGCTAGATGTGGAGGTAATTAATACCCTGAAGAGATAATTAATATCCTGTTGCCCCAGGTAATATTCAAAATTGTTTTAGATCTAAAATGTAGAAAATGCAGGACTCTTTTACAGGCATTTCCAGCATAGGAAGAGGATTAAGGGAATGACATTTTATTTTGCATGTCTGTATTAGATAAAGGTAATAGAGATTCAAGTGTTTCTAAGTAAGGAATATACTTATGTGTTAATATTTTAAATTTAGATTTTAGTTTTTGGCCATAAAATCTGCAAAAACTGTATTTTAATTAGACTTTTATATATGGAGAGACTCAGACTCTCTCCAAAATAAGTTAATCTGTAGAAACTATTCAAAATACACGCACACACACACACACACGCTTGTGCCCGTGCACACATGTACCCCACCCATTTTAAGCATAATAACCCCAAAGTCTTTATGACCAACAAGCAAATAACAATGTAAACTTTCAAATTACACATTACTAAAAGAACTAGAATGAATCATTAAAATCTAAAACTGTTTATGTTACAAACTTTTATTGATTCTATTCTGTTGCCTACTATAATGAGTCCTTGTTTGTCAGAGACTTGTTGTCTTTCGTTGGAAATGCATAACTCTGCAGGGATTGGATTTCTCTCCTTTGAAAAAAGAACTACTCAATGGGATTGCAGCACTCTGGGCCAGCAAATTCTCTATAAGCATATTCCTCTCCTCTTCTCTCCTTTTTTTCCTTCTTCTTCTTCTTTTCTTTTTTTCTTTTTGGATTTCCATAATCAAGACAAAATATTAAAAAACTGAAATGAGAAAAATGTGTTTCTCAAGCTCTCCCCACCACTTATTGTTTAAATAAAAAATAGACATAATGAAAGCATTACAAACTATTCACAAGCAAACTAGCTATATAAAACTTATTTTAATGATGGCTATAGAAAAAAAAAACCTTTTTGTTAAAAAATACAGCTTTCTGAAGTCAGTTTTTATAGGCTGGGATTTTAGGCTGCTGGATAAAACCAAAGTCTTTATGGTTTTAATAATAATATAATTAATTTCTAGCTGAATAGAAAATCTCCTTGTTTATCTCATTTATTACATATGAACTAAATTAACCTTTGACTATCCTAAGGAAGATAGAAACTTATTTGTACACAGATCTGACACTAAAATAAAGTGAAATGTAATGCCAAGTCCCTTGTATGGGCTCCTCTTCTAATTTCCCATATTGCTTTAGGGAAAAAGAAAGCTATGTACTACACATTTATGTAAGATGAAATCCAACTTAACCAGGCATATTCCTCAGTTGTTCTGATATTACAATTCCAGATGGAAACCTTTGAATTTTAGCTTGCTAAATTGTGTAAATTATTCTCTATCCAGCATTCTCTGTTTTTAGAGATAAGATCTTACTTTGTCATCCAGGCTGGAATGTAGTGACATGATCATAGCTCACTGGAACCTCAAACTCTGAGCTCAAGTAATAATAATTATTATATTATTAAATTAATATATAATAATATATTGTCTTATATTATTAATATATTATTATTATTATTATTTGTAGAGCTGTGCTTTTGCTATGTTGCTCAGGCTATTCTCAAACTCCTGGGCTCAAGATATCCTCCCATCTCAGCTTCTCGAAGTACTGGCATTATAGGTATTAGCCACCCTTCCTGGCCTCTATCCAGCATTTTTGATGAGCATTTCTCAGTTTGATATCCTTCTCCCTATATTATATATTATATACATATTACATTATGTGTAATGTATTCACCTGGTGAGACCCTTATCACCCTTATCCTATTTTTAAATGCCTCCAGTAAATACAAGTCTTTGATTCTCCCACGCTCAGCCAACAGCAGGCGCCATAGTTCTCAGCCACCTTTTCTTGTCACTGTAGTCAAACAATAGATTTAGGCTTAAAGAGTAAAACCAGAGTGTGGGATAGATAGAAAAAATTTTGTAAATATTACTGTTCTAGTGGGGCTTATCTAAATTACTTTTCTTCAGATTTCTACAATCAGAACTTCAGTTTTGGATTTCTTCTTGCTTTCTACTATGACAATGTCTATACTCTGTGTGTACATGTATGCTTTGGGAAAGATAAAACATTTCACTATATGAAATATCTAGCATTTTCAAGTATGGAAGGAATACCATCAAGAATCCAACCACCCAGCTTTTAAAAATTATCAACTCAGACCTCATCTATTTTCTACCACTCAGATAATTATAAAACAAATTTGAGGCACTTTAACATTTTCTCTGTAAGCATTTTAGTATGTATCTCTAAAATATGTTTTAAAATAACTATTATATAATTAAAACACACCTAAAATTGGTAAGAACTAATATAAAATGTATAGTATTTGTTCAAAATTTTTGGATTGTCTCATAAATATGTTTTACAGTTTGTTTAATTAGGTATCAAATAAGGTCTATGCATTTAGTTTGTTAAGTTTCTTAAATATATTAAAAAATTATTTTACTTTATGAACTGACAAAATTGTATGGGTTTATTTTGTACAACATGTTTTGAATTATATATATACACAGTGGAATGACTAAATCTACCTAATTAACATATATATGTTTCCCTCACATAGTTAGAATTTTTGCAGTTAAGAACACCTATGGCCAGGCGCGGCGGCTCCCGCCTGTAATCCCAGCACTTTGGGAGGCCGAGGCAGGTGGATCACGAGGTCAGGAGAATGAGACCATCCTGGCTAACAGGTGAAACCCTGTCTCTACCAAAAATACAAAAAATTTAGCCGGGCGTGGTGGCGGGTGCCTGCAGTCCCAGCTACACGGGAGACTGAGGCAGGAGAATGGCGTGAACCCCGGAGGCGGAGCTTGCAGTGAGGCGAGATCGCGCCACTACACTCCAGCCTGGGCGACAGAGTGAGACTCTGTCTCAAACACAAACAAACAAACAAAACAACACGTTACATCCACTCTTAGCATTTTTCGAGACTATAACATATATTTACTTGTTCAATAAACCTGTAAACGGGCCTTTTGGAGTTTCTTCTAGCCTGCATTTTACCAGTTATAATCCCTTTATGTCATTTACTGTGTTACCGTGACCCCAGTATTTCTTGTAAATTGATAGATGGAGCCAGAAGCTAAATCAGAATTGGGTGTGAATATTTTCAGAATATCATTTTCCTGAAGGCACGTAATGCCTGCTTATACCGTTTTGTGTAACTGTAACAATAATAAATGGTCATAGATTAGGTCTATTATTTTGGGGGAGGGGTGTTATAAAATTGACATATTTTAATTCTATTATTTCTTTTGTATTCATTAGCTAAAGTACCTCAATAAAGAGAAAACTTGCTTCCTATTTCTCAATGTGTGGTTCCCCCAATAAATAGATAAACACTTGATAGATTTTCTTTAAAAACTAATTTAAAAAATAGCACCTGTTAATGGTGTCCAGAGATTGTTTTTAACCATTCATGTATTTCATGTTCATCTATTTATATATTCATATATTTCAATTCATATATTTAAAAATACTTGCTGTGTTTCAATACATAGTAGTTTTTATTTTTAATAAGATTCAATTTGTTCTACTCTTGCATAACGAGAGTTCTTTATGTTGGCTCCCAGCTTGGTCCATTTATCATGACGTTAGTAGTCATTGCTATCTCCTTGCTTTCTGCTATGACAAATGTTTCCAGGGAAATTTTGTCCATGTCCTTTCTCAGACCTCAAATCAGTCCTGCCCTCAAGAAGACCAGTTGCTTTTGGTAGGAAATAGTATTTACAGATTATTAAAAATCACAATCTAGCTATTAAGAGTCATCGTTACTACTGGTTTGTCATTATTTCTAGGCTTTTTCAATGAACAGAATTTAAAAATTTTTGTTACTTTTGTAAAGACTACCATTAATAATTTTATATCAACAATGACATTCCCATTTAGGCCTACAGAGTTTCATTTCACTCCATCAGTCTCACATCTCCATTTCCAATGCATAAAATCCTGGATTTCAAATACACCAACATAATTTCCCAAATTTGTTATCCACAATGTACACTATGCAACAGTATAAGACAAAAATACTAACCACTGCTATCAAAAATATATTTGTTGAAACTGTTTAAGAATTTTTTAAACACCTTCTCCTTTTTTGGCTTAATGTATATCTGACTCAGAGTGTATGAAATCACTGTTTCACAGTAATTTGGAATAGTTTCTCTGTTTTTGAGTATGTCATCAGCTTAATGCACAGTTAGGTTTATTCATTTCATTGCAAATATAAATTTTTGAGATCATTTCTCTGTTTGTTTTTGTTTATAATTGTGTAAAATATCTATAGAATTCCAGTGTGGTCTATAAAACCATGTATACCAAGAGAAGTCTAGTGCTTCTTACTGCCTACTGTATCCTATTTCTTCCCTCATTTTTAATTAAAAAAAGTGATTTAAGCTTCAATTATAGTCAAATATATATATACACACACATATATGTATACACATATATATACACACACACATATACATTTGTATTGCCCTTAGATGTCCACCTTTTTCATGTTCTTTTTTGTCATGTAAAATATATATTTTAGAGATAATTCAATCTTAGTACAGATATTTCTTATTTTTGTATAGCTGCATAGTACTCCACTGTGAAGATAAAATATAATGTATTTAATTTGTCCCCATTGTTGGGCATTTGCTGGATAAAGATTCGTGTCTATATGCCTTTTCAAAATTTTTACCAGTGGCCAGGTGCAATGGGTTACACCTGTAATCCCAGCACTTTGGAATGTCAAGGAAGGAAGATCATTTGAACCCAGGAGTTCCAGACCAGCCGGGGCAACATTGAAAGACCCTGTCTCTACCAAAAATTATAAAATTATCCAAGTGTGCTGATGTGTTTCTGCAGTCCCAGCTACTTGAGAGGTTGAGGCAGAACGATTATTTGGTCTCAGGAGTTTGAGGCTATAGTGAACTAGGATCACATCACTGCATGCTAGCCTGGTGACAGAGAAAGACCCTGACTGTAGAAAAATAAAATAAAATAAATAAAAAGTTTACCAGTTTAGCTTTGGGGTTATTTACTAGCAGTAGAATTGCTGGCTCAAAGGGCAAATGCTTTCATAATTTTGCCAATTATTGCCTCATCAATGTTCTCATATATGGACTATGCTGCTTGGCATCCTTACCAGCAATACATGAGAATGACTCATTTACTTAACCTGGTCAACAGAGGATATAGGCCAAAGTTTTTGATTTTTTCTAATCTGTAGGGGAGAAATGGAAACCCAGTTAGTTTTAATTTGCATTCAGTTAAATGAGTCAGGTTGAGCATTTTCTCATATGGTTAAAGGACTTATACTTCCTTTTCCGTGAACTGTCCATTTATATGCTTTGCCAATTTTTCTTTTTCTTTCATAGATTTGAAGCTCATATATTCTAATTACATTAGTATTTTGTCTATGATATAAATTAGAGGTAGATTTCCATTATGTCATTACGGTGTTTCACTTCAAATATCACAATGGTCGTTATTTTTTGCTATGAAACATTTTTCTTTTTATACCTATAGTCTATTTGTCAAGCTCACCAAATTTTTTCTCCTTTGTGCATCTGGATATGAGTCATAATTAGGAAAACTTTTTTAACACTAAAGCTATAGAGGAATTTACTCATGTTTTTGTCTAATATTTATATAGTTTCATTTTTAACATTTAAATTATGTAAATTTATGATTTCTGTGGAACTATTCTAGTGAATGCTATAAGGAATGGATCCTTTTTCATGATTACAATGGTATTAATTATACCTTTGTTTTATACCAAATTTACACATACAATTGGATTAATTTTTAATTTTTTAATTCTCTTCTAATAGTCTTCTTATTCATGGGCTAATGCCATTCACTTTTAATTAAAATGGCTTTATAATATTCTTTACCATCTGGTGAAGCTATTTATCAATGCACGTTTTATTGGGAGTCAGGTTTTTTTCTGGTTATTTTGTTTGATTGTTTTCTAGATGAACTCTGTAATAGACCTATCTAGCTGTTGAATATTTATTTTTACAGGTTTCTAAATTAACGAGGGAGAACAGATATTTTAATTATGTTGGGTCTTCTGTCCAACATGATGATATATTTCAAATCCACTTTCTTGGTATAGTTTTTTATTGATACATAATAGTTGTACATATTTTGGGGTACATGTGATATTTTGGTGCATGTATACAATGTGTAATGATCAAATCAGGGTAATTGGGATAAAAATCACCTCAAACATTTCTCTTTTTTGTGTGGATTTGGAACACTTCAATTCTTCTCTTCTTGCTGTTTCAATTTCAATTTAGCTCAAGACGACATGTATTTGAATTTTTAGTATTTTTAACTCCTGTTAGGTATTTTTTACTGCAAATTCACTACTCAACACACAATGAAATTCTTCAAATGTAAGCATCTATATTTCAAGGCATTAACTCTAGTATTTTTTTTTAGCTTTTCTAGACTTACATGGTTGAATAAATAAATTTATCACACCAGTTTATCTTCTATGAACTTTTTATTCATATTGGAAAATCTGTTATGACATTGTGAGTCAATATACCTGGAATGCAGAACTGGATCATTAAAGTCGAGTTAGAACTTAGTGAAGGAAGCTCCTGAACCTCCTTTACCTTCATTCTTTTTTCTGTAAAAGGAGATGGAGGGGATGCAGGTATCATTGTATCATTTAGGAATAGATTCAGTGGCATATAAAATTAAATAGACAGTGGCTTAAGCAAATAAGGTGTTTTGTTTTGTTTAGTGCATAACAAAAATTTCAGAACTAGAAAATACAGGGTGGGTTGGTAGCTCCAGGAAGCCATCAGGACTTAGGCTCCACTTAGCTTTCTAGTCCATCACCCTTGGAGTTGCTCTTATACTTTGCGTTTATAATTATAACCTAGTGGTTGCAAGATGGCTTTCCTGACTCCAGCTTTATGTCTCTCTTTAAGGAAACAAGAAGAGGAAGAGTGTAAGTGTAGAATAAAAGTTGTATCAGCTGCTTTAGATTTTCCCGTAAGCTCTGCCTAGTCATTTCTGCTTATATCTCATTACTTATACCATATGGTCACTGCTAGTTGCAAGGGAGTGGAGATTGGAGTGGAAGTATTATTTGTTTATTTGTTGGATTTCATTTGAGAGTAATGTCATACCAAACAAAATTATGATTCTGTTCATAAAAGAGGAAGGCAATGGATGTAACAGTTCACCACAGTGGACTACATGATCTCTAAAGTCCCTTCTATATATATCAAAATAGAAACAAATAAAATCTTTTACTCTGTCAATTGAAGAATGGCAAGGTTCATAAATTTGAAAAGAAGAGATTTATTTTTCATAAAGGGTTGCAACCTGCATGGCGGACACTCTGACAGACGGGGAAGCATAGCTCCTTGCCAAAATCCTGAAACAGTCAATTG
>NW_012105365.1:5347831-5353736 GCF_000951045.1 Mandrillus leucophaeus
TACAGGCGCCCGCCACCTCGCCCGGCTAGTTTTTTGTATTTTTTAGTAGAGACGGGGTTTCACCGTGTTAGCCAGGATGGTCTCGATCTCCTGACCTCCTGATCCGCCCGTCTCGGCCTCCCAAAGTGCTGGGATTATAGGCTTGAGCCACCGCGCCCGGCCTGAATATTTATGAAAGAAGAAACATGAACATGCACAATGGAGCTTCATGGTCCCTCATAAGTAGCATGTAGATTGGCCAGAACCACTCTGTGGTCAGTGGTCTCTTACTGGGAAGGAATGCTGGCCAACTGTGTCCAAACTGCTGAAGGGAGGGGACAGTGTCTGGGGTTGGTTGCTATCAGTGATGGAGTCTTTCAAAAGGGCTGGTTTCTGTTTAGTGTTGGTTTCTGTTAGGTGTGTCTGACCTCCCATCCTGTCATTGTCAGGAGCTCAATTTACAAGACTACTCTGGGGTCCCCTTGGCCAAGAGGGAGTCTGTTCAGTCATTTATGGGGCTTAAAATTTCATTGTTATTTATCATCTCTCTTGCCCCCACAATATTTCTTTTCTTTTCTTTCTTTCTTTTTTTTTTTTTTCTTTTTGAGATGGAGTCTTGCTCTGTCACCCAGGCTGGATTGCAGTGGTGTGATCTCAGCTCATTGTAACCTCCGCCTCCTGGGTTGAAGTGATTCTCCTACTTCAGCCTCCTGAGTAGCTGTGATTACAGGCACCCACCATCATGCCTGGCTAATTTCTGTATCTTTTAGTAGAGATCGGGTTTCACCATGTTAATCAGACTGGTCTCGAACTCCTGATCTCAGATAATCCTCCCTCCTAGGCCTGCCAAATTGCTGGGATTATAGGCGTGAGCCACCACTCCCGGCCACCCCCACAGTATTTATTCACTCATTTCTTAAAGATATTTTCTATAAAGAACCCAAGCTTTTATGCACTGAAATTTTAAACTGTATAAACAACTTTCAGGTGGTAAGCATTTTTAAGTATCAGATGTGTGGGGAGAGAGTGTGGGAGGAGGAGCAGGAGGAGGAAAACTGCATACACAAATGGAGGGGAAATGGAGAAGCAAGAACTGCTCCAATCTCACTTGATCTTACATTTCTGTTGTTTAGTCACAAGCATTGGGTTTGCTATTTTACAAAATAACTGGACTATATAAAGAATTGTTTAAAGACATATAAAAAAACAACTTTTGAATCACTGCTATTAACTACAAGTCACTATCTACCTTTTTGTGTCAACTTCACTGAGGCATAATCTATAGACAGTAAACGGCCCCATTCTAAGTGTACAGTTTGATGGGTTTTGACAAATGTAAATACCTGTGTAATAACCACCCTAGTCAGGATATAGGTCAATTCCACCACTCCAAAAGGTTTTTATATTTCATTTTACAGTCCACGTCTCCCAACCCAACCTGGAAAACTACTGATCTGTTTTCTGTCACTATCGATAATTTGCATTTTCTATAATTTCATACAAATGGGATAATACAGTGTATACTTTTGTATCTGGGCTCTTTAAATCAGCTTAATGATTCTGAGATACATCCATGTTGTTGCTGTATCAGCTGTTCAATCATTTAATATTACTTAGTAGTATTTCTTTGTATTTTAAAAAAATTACTATAGGCCAGGCATGGTGGCTTACACCTGTAATTCCAGCACTTTGGGAGGCCTGGCAGGATGGATCACCTGAGGTCAGAAGTTTGAGAACAGTCTGGACAACATGGCGAAACCTCATCTCTATAAAAAATACAAAAATTAGCCGGGCGTAGTGGCACTTGCCTATAATCCCAGCTACGTGGGAGGCTGAAGCAGGAGAATCACTTGAACTCAGAAGGCGGAGGTTGCAGTGAGCCGAGATCGTGCCACTGCACTCCAGCCTGGGTGACAGAGTGAGGCTTCATCTCAAAAAAAAAATATATGTATATGACTACAATTTGTTTTGTCTATTCATAGATTGATGGGCATTTGGATTATTTCCAGGTTTGAACTGTTACGATTAATGATTAAGTTACTATGAACATTCACATAGAGATCTTTTTACAGACGTATGTTTTTATCTTTCTCAGATAAACATAAGTGTTATTGTTAGGTAATATGATAATTGTACATTTCAATTTAACATTGCCAAATTCCTTTCCAAAGTAGTAGGACAAATATACATCCCACCAGTAATATATGAGAATTTTATTTGTTCTACATTCTTACTAATGCATAGAATTTTTAGTCTTTAAATTTTAGCCATCTAATTAATGTTTAGTGAAATGTACTGAGTTATTGAAGCACTAAACTCACAACTTTCTCCTGTAGTTCTCTTTCAATAGTAGATTCCTCTTTGGTTTTGCCTAATTTTTCACTCTGCTTTGTAAGTTCCTTCCCAACCATGAGTAATTTAGCTGTCAGGTAGGGATATGGGCAGAATTTATACTTAAATTTTGGGTCTCATTTCTTTGCTGCTTTTGCTGGGAGGATTTTTCTTTTAAATTTCCAGATGTTCTGCCAACCCTGCACTCTGTCACCTTGAGCTGTAAAGTCGAAGTTTTCTAATGCTCCCTTTCCTATCCCTGTAGCTGTGGTAGTTGAAGAGCTCACCTTTTGTTCTTTCCTTTGTGCGGTGGCTTGTGCCTTGATATATTAACCCACAGTTCTCTAAACTGTGTTAATTTTTCTTCATTCTAGTTGCAGTTTGTTAAGAGTAAGCTCTTCCCTAGCTTCTTTAAAAAAAAAAAAAAGCTTTAGTGACTTTAGTTTTTCTTTTTTGTATTTTCCTTTAGATTTATTTAATAATTAATATCTGGCAGAAGTTTTGCATAATCACTTTACCCTTTTCCTGGAAATGTCCCCAGTTTCCAGCTTCTTAATGCTGTTTCCTCCTGTGCTTTCTCAATCTCTCTCCCAGGAGGTAGAATCTAGTAGAATATAGGCACTGACCACTTGTAAAAAATTATAAATTACCTCTTAGGTTTTACCTTTTGTCCTATATTTATGAATGCAGTCTTTTTCAGAAGGTTTATTCTTCATGGGACAGGAAAGATCTAAGATGTTGGGAACATGTTCCCTGAAAAATCTTCATTACTAGGTTTGAAAAGAGGGCTCAGATGCCCGTTAACTGATAAATGAGTAATCAAAATAAAATATTGATTTCAAAATCTAATCCAAGTCTGGGGGCCATGCAGTTTAGAACAGAGGAGCAAAGGAAAAGAGTTTCTTTACTTTCTTGGGACAAGAATCATCTAAAGCAAAAGTTAAAATTTAGGCAAAATTAAACTGTGCTGCTTTCCTATTTCCCTTTCTTCTTTCTTCTACTTCCCCAGGCACCCAGCATGTGTTGTTCTGTTGCTCTATGTCCTCACTGCACCTCATGGTGAGATCTCACTTGCCTCCTAAAACTTGTTTTCTCTCCAAATTATTTACCTCCCTCCTACTTAAAAAGAACTCCAATTCTCCAATGTGGTTCTTCTCTGCTAAATATTTAGGAGGCAAATTTCCTCACATTCCCGGAAGCATTTTCATTTTTAGAAGGAGATATTTAATATCACAAATACATTTTGCATTGAGACCGTTTCAGTGGTGTAATAGAATATATTAAATTTTCAGTTTACATGGGAAAATGTATGTGGGGCTGAGGGTCAAACTTGTGGTCAGTCCCTGAGCAGAGATCTCTACTAATGGTCAGCTCTCCTGGAATGTTCCTGAATTTTACCTCTTCTCACCTATTTCATTTTAAAATCTAGAGATTTGGTAAAAGCTTCATGTCTTTGGTTTGCATAACAGATAGATTGTTTTGAAGTAGTCGTCCATGGCAGTGTCTCATGGGTGGTGGATGGCATGAAGGAGCAGTGGTAGTGAGACTCATTCTTGTATATAGATGAACTTGTCTCTGGAACTTTTCTTCCTCGTATTCTGCTGCTTTTCTCTGCTTTCCATATCTCCCTTTCCAAGCCATTAGCTGGTGAATTTCTCCTCACTGACAATAAGAGAATGTTTTTGTCTGTACTTTTGTTGATCACGTCTCAATACATCTGGAGAAAGGGTCACTTTCAAAGTTTAGCTTGGTACTTCAAAATTTTACTTGCTCTACTGCAATGTTCAGTTAAACTTTATATATATAATATATACACACAGATACATCTAAAGTATATATTATATATAAAATATTACATATAAATATATAATTATATATTTACATGTATTACACATTTATGTTATAATATATATTATATACATTTGCTGCTTATTTCTCTTTTAATATACTTAGATATGGGGTGTTAGTGCTGTCAGCTGAAGAATGATGAGGTTCATAAATTTGGAAAGGAGGACCTTTATTTCTCTTAGAGTTGCAGCCTGCAGGGTGGCTATTATGACAGGCTGGGAAATATAGCCTCTGGCCAGGAGCCAGAAACAAATATTTCGAGGGAATGTCAAAAAGAGTATGTACTGAGTGAGATGGCCAAATACATAGGCTCAATAAGCTATAGGAGGAGTCATGAATATTTATGAAAGGAGAACCATGTACATGCACAATTGTGCTTCATGCCCCTTCATGAGTAACACATAGTTGGTCTCTTGTCAGGAAGGAATGCTGGTTAATTGTTGTGTTAAAACCACAAAAAAGAGGGACAGCTTCAGTGATTGGTTGATATCAGCAGTGGAATCTTTCAAAAGAGCAGGTTTCCATTTAGCACTTAGGTAGGAAAGTCTAATGGCAGTTCAGTGAGGGCGGGGATGTAAGAAGGCACGTCTGACTGCCCATCTTGTCAAGGCTGAAAACTCAGCTTTTAAGGTTACTCTGGTGTCCCCTTGGCCAAGAGAGGGTCCATTCAGTAGCTTGGGGAGCTAAGGGTTTCATTTTTATTTTATTTCTCAGTGCCTTTGTTCTAACCACAGCTGAACCACTTACTAGCTATGTAAACCTGGACAACTCACTTACCTCTCTCTGCCTCAATGTGCCTGATTAGTGCAATGGAAATAATGACAGTATCTACTTCATAGGTATTGTAGTGATTAATGCATATAATGCGCCCCGCATTTTTCCCAGACCCACAGTCCTGTTACATTGTTGATGTATCACTATTTTTAAATCCTTCAGCTATTCTCAGAAGGCTGTTTTCTAAAATGCCTGAAATTTTGTATGAATTTTGTATACATAAGTTCCAGAGTAATGCCCTATTTCTATGGCTCCCGTAATAGTACTCTGTTTAGACCTCCAAAAAAAATTTTAACTCATTACATAGTAATTTTTCAGTTTGTATTTTGCAAAATATAACAGAAACTCTGAGCTTCTTGAGGTCATGAAGTATGTCTTATTTACATATCTAGTGCCTAAGGTAGTTCCTAGCATGCTATGGTCTTCAATACGTGTTTGTTGGATGGATGGATGGATGGATGGATGGATGGATGGATGGATGGATGGATGGATGGACGAGATGATTATATGGATTTTCATTGAATAAATAAATCATTAGACTTTGAAAAAAATTAAATACCACAACATCTAATTGTTTTTATTAATTCATTTAGTCTTTCCCTACTCTGCTACATAATTCCTAATTTTGCTTTATAGAATCCTTTTCTTTAAAATACATATTTCACCCACATTTATTTCAAGTAAGAGTGTCTTCGCTTTTAAGTTTCTTTTATGCTTTTCTATTTATTTTCAAAGTTTGTACTACTACTAACACTAATCCGTTTGAAATGAAACATATCAAGCCTCACCTTTCCCATCCCCTTCACAGAGATCATCCTGAAGAACTATAATAAGAAGTAACTGGTTTTCCTGACTTTCTTTCAGGAGTAAAGGGATTCAAAATTTGGAAGTTTATTTTAATAATTTGTCACACTCTGAAGACCCATAAATCAAAACAGCCTTCTCTGAGCTTGTTTACAAATGGTTCATCCTA
>NW_012105365.1:5353786-5393856 GCF_000951045.1 Mandrillus leucophaeus
ATTTAGAGACAGACTTTTAGTCTGTTGCCCAGGTTGGAGTGCAGTGACATAATCATAGTTCACTGCAGTCTCAAAAACTCCTGGGCCGAAGTGATCCTCCAGTCTTGGCCTCCCAAAGCACATTACAGGTGTGAGCCACCATGCTCAGCAAGTTAAACTGATATGAAACAGCTGTATGCTCAACCATATTCTTGCTTTTGTGTATAATAATTCTTAAGTTTGCCTTCATCACTTCTGCTGTTAAGACAGCTTCTAAATTATTATATTGTATCATTGTGACCCACTTAGCAATTTTTTTTTTTTTTTTTTTTTTTTTTTTTTTTTTTTTTTTTTTAGTTTCATTATCTTCTCTGAGTTCTTACAGAATTTTCTTTTCTTTGGTTATGAGAAGCAATGCTGAATTCTCATGTTACCTTCAGTGGTTCAGTATCTGTTTTTCCTAGTCTTCCACTGTTGCAGCAGGTAGTTAGGCAGACATGAGCAGGGCAGGAGAGAGCACCCTCCCCACCAGGAATGTCAGGCCACCATCAGGTGATTGTCAAGTGGCTGTTAACTGTCTGTCTAAAATAGTAATTGGTTGCAGGCAGCATCGGGGAAAGGCAGTCTCCCAATCAATAGAAAAAACCTGAAGCTAATCATCAGGCGCTTCCCAATAAGATCTCATGAGTTGGGTGAATGGGCTCCAGCATATACGCTAAGAAAAAAAATGTCAGCGTTTAACTGGTACATGACCTTCTTAGGAGCATTTGACTGGTCAGGAAAAAACTCAAGTGAGCATGTGTACAACTCCAGTAAACATACTGTGTATGCCGCAGTCCCAAGCACTAGCAGGCCGCTGCACATGCAGACAGCCCACCCCAAAAGAACCCATACACATTCACTGCCAGTAACACCACTTTATGCAATTGGTGAGCACTACTTTCTTTGCATATTACCTTTTTTGTCATTTAGGGATTGAATGCAGGGTCAATCACAGAGCTCTTCTATTAGCTTCATACGAATTCTGATTTCTCATCCTAAGAAAGGGGACAAGAAGTCCTCTCTTGCCCCATGTGTTGTAAAACAATAACATCACATGTTTCAGAAAGTGCTACGTGAATTACAAAGCAATTTCACATATAGTTAACACAATATGTCAGGCACTGTTTTATGCACTTAATACACATTGCCCATTTAATCATATGAATAATGAGGTAGGCACTGTAATTATTCCCTTTTCATACAGTCAAAACCTAAGCAAAGGAAGTTACTTGAGTTAATCTAGTCCGCAAAGCTACTAGTTAACAGAGTGGAATTCAAACTCAGAAAGTTCGGCTTTGAAGCTGGACCCTTACACTACATGATTTATGTGAAGCTGTTTGCTCTAGAAAAACTGCCCAGTGAGATGCTAGCATTAACACCATATGAACATGAGTAAGTATCTACAAGATAGGTAAATTTATTATTCCCTGTCATTTAACTAAAGCAGTTCATTTGGAAAAGTCTGTTGTTGCCAGGAATTCATGTTGCTTCTCCACTCTCTAGATATCCTATGTGAAACTGCAGTGCCAATAATACCAAACTGAGGTTATCTCAGTTTAAACTTTGGAAGCAACAGCATTTGAAGAGTGCAGAAAGAAAATTAGAAACATGACAAATACATTTATTAAGAATGGAATCAATCCCCCCATCAAACAATGTTATAGCAACTGCTTCAAATCCTGCCAGTAACAATCACACAAAAAAGTACTGTGTAGTACAATGCTTAGTTGTCTTTTTGGACTAACGATATTTGACTATTTGAGAGCCATGACGTGCTAAATCAAGCCAGTGAGGCATTCAGCCTCAAAGTCACTCCACTGGAAAAGTAATACTTAGCCCAGAAAATTTACCCTAGGAAATCCTTCATTAGTTAAGGATGCTTTCTCTTATGTAAATATATGTATTCCACAGAGGGAGAACATAAGTCTGATTTATTATTCAGGCTTTGGTGGAGCTAGTTAATCCAATTGCTTGGCCAACTGAGAGTAAGTCTGGATAAGGAGATAGAAGGAGAGGCAGTGCAATACATAGAAGAGAAGCAGGTTTTAAGGTCAGAAAAAAAATAGCACCTGAATGCAGGTCTATCACTCAGAAACTGAGGAACAAAGAACAGATTATAAAACTTCAGTTTTCTTATCTGTGAAATGGTATAACAATTAATTCATGAATTTATTTTGGTGATTACATAATATGGCATATATAAAACACCTAGATTATAATGTCTATTAAAATGTTAATTCCATTTTCTCCTTATACATCCCTGGAAGATGTATTAAAGAGGGCAGATCATCAAATTATTTCTGACCCCAGAGGTTTGGGTTGAGCAGAAAGGGAGACGAAGATGGATGGATTAAACAAGAGAGTACTCTCAGTCACAAGAGGGAAGTCAGAGGTGCTAAAGAAAAGATTAAACTATTTTGAAGTTCTGTTTATGATTAAACTTGATTCTGTCTCTCTCTCTGCCTCATCAGTCTATCACCTTTCACTTTTAAAGGCAGACCTATACATGGTAGAGAACAAAACAAGTGAAAAGCATTCCTAGAACTTACTTCCTTGCTTGGCTTTAGAGAAAGCAAAGAGAAGAGAGTAAGTTGACATACTCTGATGTGTTAAATGGTCTTTCAAGCTGCACTCACCGCTTTATCATCCAGCTAACCCATTCAAGTTTCTCTTGTATATTCTTTCCTCTTTCATAAGTGAGGTTACCCAGTGAAATTCAGGTCATAATTCCTCCAGATATAGTTGTTGTTATTATTATCAACCTGGAGCAGAGACTTAAGTTAATGAGAATGAAAATGCTAATATCAATCAACAGATGAAAACAATTGAGGTGGTGGGCAGCAGTGGATCAGGACCTTCTGTGAAATCACCCTCACAAAGGCAGTAATCCCTTCCACCTGTGTGCACTTTGTGACTCCTTTAGAGCAGCTGACTAAATTACTGCCTGCATTTCTACCTTCCCTTCCCTTTTGGATTCCTTCTTCCTCCCGGAAATGCGAGCAGTTGGGGAGAAAGCTCAAGGTCTTTGCAGAGGCTTTTCTGAAGGTAAAACTTCTGATTATGCTTGAGAATTTAAATATTAAATGGACACAAATGACATTCTACATAGGTTTTTTTTTTTTTTCATTTTTGACTTTATTTCTGACCTATTTTTCTATTTGACAAAACTTAGAGTGATTTATGGTGCTGTCTCATTTAAAAAGAATAAATTCACTAAAGCAAGTTCCATACAAAAATCAGTATCGCACATCCTGAGGCTGTTACACCATTAGCTTTTAAGGAGATTAGGTTTCATCAATACTAATGTTTTTCTTATACGCTGTTACAGGTCAGTGGTGTTGGGTGATATTTACCACATTAAAGTTACAGTAGCATATTAAGATAATATTAAGTATTGGAGAAGATAACCTCCCAAATGGTGTCAGTGCCTGACAAAAACACCCCACATCTACACATATCAAAAGTTGAATGTATATCTTGTTCAGAGAGACAAGTTAACTCCAACACATTAAAACATGAACATGGAATAATTTACTGGAGTGGTGAAGTGATAAATTTATGCATTTTTCTCTTTCTTTTGGTTATTTTAGTGATTCAGATGTTTTTGGGGGAATGTAAAACAAATTTTACCTGTGCAGCTGAAATGCATACATTTCAAACATTTTCACCAAAATTTGGTAAGCTTGTATCAGAGTAAACAACTGTTATTTCATGTGTTTATTAAACAAAGCTGTGAGCATCTTCCCTGTGGCAGACCTTTATCCAGGGCCTGAATAAGACAGATGAATATAGGGATATTATAGGGATGAATAAGACAGATATGGTCTCTGTTCTCATCAAGCTTACATTATCACAGGGAGAGAGACAAAAACCAAGTTGACAAATACATAGATAATATTTCAGATAAATTTAACAACTATGAAGAAAATAAACAATAAAGTATAATCTCCCCATGGACGGGAGATAGTCTTTTAAATTGGATAGTTAGGAAAAACCTTTGAAAAAAGGTAAAAACTCAGAAGCCATGCAAATGGAAAGTATTACAAATAATTGTATTTATGCAAAATAAAATGCAATATTGTGATAATTTATATAAATTATTTAATTATTTTGACTTGGTCTTGATCTATGAGATAATCCATTATTTTTGCCTATTTTAATGAATTGTTCAGACATTTGTTGCCAGTATCCAAATTCATAAATATTTATGTGTGGTGTTTTTCTGCCATCTTCTATGTAGCCCTAAGATTTTCCTTAGCCCCAATTATCAATGCTTGAAAAATACTGCTTTGGGTACCAAACAATTTGCTTTCCAAGGTGATGGTTGGGTCTAAGAATACAAAGGAAGCTAAAATTTCATAACTTAAATTTTCAACAAAATTGTCAGAATCTGCATCTGAGATAATTTTCTGACCAATCCAATTTCTTTGTGTTTTTGTATACAAAGTGATAACTTCCCCCCCCCCACATCCTGCATTCTCTGATACAAGATTTTTATTTTTCTTGACTCTATGTACAAAAAATGACTTCCTGAACTTTATTATATTCTCCTTAGTTGATCTAACCATAGCAATGGGCATTGTAAAATAGCTAGTTGGTCTCTATCCTGTTAATTATTGCCAGAACTGGATTACAATTTTTACAAAAGATAAGAAACTCATAGTTATACTATGTACAAAGAAAACTTATCACAAGTAAGGAAAGACAATGAACTAGAACTCTCCCATTCAGGT
This sequence comes from Mandrillus leucophaeus, assembly GCF_000951045.1. Taxonomy (NCBI): domain Eukaryota; kingdom Metazoa; phylum Chordata; class Mammalia; order Primates; family Cercopithecidae; genus Mandrillus; species Mandrillus leucophaeus. Next base: position 5,358,541 of record NW_012105365.1, read on the forward strand.
TATATTTTTCTGAGACTTATTAGCATCAATTGAAATGGCATATTTTTCTTGATGTGGACACTTACTCACCAGTCTAGATGGAGGCTACTGATGCATTTCACACAGGCCACCAGAGAGCTGTGTGTAAGTGCTTCCCCCTATCTGTCAACTAGTAATTGTTCAAATGATTCCTGCAAGTCCAAAGCTGCTGGTCTATTTCCAGGGCTTAGTAACAGCGATAAACTAAAGTGATGACAGCTTGAATAACGGAAAAACTGAACTTGTAAAGGTACATAAAACTAAAAGTTAAAACATAAGAAGTAGTGCCCTTTTGCAATGTTTGAAGTGTCTTAATCAGAGCATTAGTTTTTCTTGAATATATATATTTTTTCTAATGTCATGGACACATTGTATTTTTCTAATATCAATCAATGAGTTAAACAGAAAAAGAAATCCTATCAGGATGATTGGCCACCTTATTGTGGAACTCATTTGAACATTCAAACATTGTATGGATTATTGATGTAAACATACACACATTTTTTAACAACATATGCAGAAATGCTACTAGGGCAACAGGCTATGTGGCCATCCATATCCATTTTTATTATGCCTCTAAGAAGATGAAGTCAAAATTGTGTGGAAAATTTAGTAAAGTGTTTCAAAGATGTTATGTAACACCAACCCTAAGTATTTGTAACAAAAGGCTGCTCCAAGCTAAAAGTCTAAGGTAAGAGGCACTAAGCCAACAACACAGAGTTTTAAAATTTTCTTAGGCAAAAGAAACCTACAGAACCTCTAAAAACCTGGTTTCAGGAAAAATAATTAGAAATAATTATTAGAATTAATTAGAAATAAATGAGAAATAAAAATAATTAATTGGAAATAATGCTGAACTCTTAGGAATAATATTCCCTTAAAGCAATGTTATAGCTAGCATTTGCTTTTATTTGTGTCTGTATATAGACTCATAATTTATATAGAGAGAATAACTTTTGCTAAGGTGACTATTTGCCTTATAAGCAACATCTAATGAATCTTCAAAACATACATACAAATTGGGAATGGAATCCCAACATTTTTACGTTGATTTTGCCAAGGGAATATTAATTTCAAAGAGATTGGATGACCCCAGGGAGGAAAGATCATTCTACATCTCCAAATTAAAAGAAAAGAAAAATGATTTTCTTTCTTTCCCTTCTGCCCCCTTCTCCCTCTCTCCCTCTCTCCCTCTCTCCCTCTCTCCCTCTCTCCCTCTCTGCCTCTCTGCCTCTCTGCCTCTCTGCCTCTCTCCCTCTCTCCCTCTCTCTCTCTCCCTCTCCCGCTCTCTCTCTCTCTCTCTCTCTCTCTCTGCCACTTCTTCCCTCTCTCTCTTTCTCCTTTCTCTCTTTTGAGAATTTACTGTGGCTCTTTGTCTCTCTATATATATTTACATAGCTTATACATTGTCCAGCTCTCCACATTATTTAAACTTGATTTTGTAGATCATTCACAACTTTTAAAAACAGAAAATTCATTTTATGTGGTCAAATGTTTTCGTCAAGGATAGTTGGTAAAATCATATAAAAATGCTGTTTTGAAAATAGGTTGGAAGATGATAAAGGCAACTCTGTGCTTCATCCTTCTGAGAACAATTTGATAGTTTCTTGGTCTTGTTTTCTTAGGAAATCAATGTATGTGATTTACAAAAGGTCAAGTTTGACCTTTCATCTATTATCACACCAATGTTTTCAAATCTGTAGGATACTTCTACTTCCCAGGACTTCTCTCACTATGAATTCTACATGCCTAAGCCCACATTTGACTCCTATATTCTCTTCTTTCCTGGTTAAGCATGAGTTTCTCAGCTACTGTATTTCTTTCTACCATTCCACTGTCTCAGACCTCCACCCACTTAAAAAATTACATTTGACTATAATGCCTCTCTAGCATCTCTAATCAATCTGTCTCCTAATTCTACTGGTATCCCATCCTGAGAAAATCTTCCTTTGTATATCTCCTCTAGGTACCTCACTGCTCTGTTCTGACTCATCTATGCTACTCAGGAGAGTTGTTTGTATTTTATGTCATGTCCCACTTTCCACTTACTGCTTAACCTTCTGCAAACTGGCTACTATAGTGCTCTTCATTCCTTCTAATAGCTAAATCCAACATACAAAAATGCCATTCTTATCCAACTGAACCCTGAACATTCCTACTGTGAGACTTTTTTTTTTTTTTTTTTTTTTTTAAACACAGGGTCTCGCTCTGTTGCCCAGGGTTGAGTGCAATGGTGCAATCACAGCTTACTACAGCCTCAACCTCCCTGGGCTCATGTGAGTCTCCTATGCCACCCTCCTGAGTAGTTAGGACCACAAGTGTGCATCACCATGCCCGGAAAATCTTCATACTTTTCTGTAGAGGTGGGGTTTCACCATGTTGCCCAGGTTGGCCTCTAACTCCTGGGCTCAAGGGATCAACCTGCCTTGGCTTCCCAAAGTGCTAAGATTACAGTTGTGATCCACCACACCTGACCTACTATAAAACTTTTCATTAGTCCTTCCTTTGAAAGATTCTGCACTTCATTTGTTTCCATGATCTGTTAGGCTTCTGGTTCTATTTGTATTCCTCTGACAATTCTTTTTCTCATATGATGTACATGAATTGAATAGGAGCTAAGAGGTATCTTCTGTAGCAGCTTATGGCTTCTGGTGATCCTCAGAGGTATAACTTTGGCTTACAGGGATGAAGAAATTTAGGCAGTTGTTGGGAGCACAGTAATATGAAGAAACAAAAACATATGAGAAGTAGCAGAGGTTTTAGGTAATATGGTGCCTTTAGAAGCAGTTTGGGAAACTGGAAGATGAGATGGTGGTATATGTGTGGGTAAAAGTAGAGAAAGAGCATGAAGAATCCCAAATACTATAGTAAGATCTTGTCCAGAATGGTTGGTGGTACTACTGGTAGATTTCAAGCTGTGACATGATAAAATTAGCTTTGCATTTCAGAAAGGACATACTGGAGATAATTTAGAGAATAAATTGAAATTGTGCAATATTGGATGTAGAAACAATGTGGAGGGTTATTTAAAAATCCCAATAAATTAGCAATGAGGATCTAAACCAGAACTTCAGCAATGAAGTTAAAGAGAACGACATAGATTAAATAGCTATTTGGATTACAGAATTGATAGAACCTGACGACCAATTGAATATGGAGTGGAGCTGAGAGGGAGAAAACAGGTGAGGAAGACTCTGACAGATGAGTAATATCGAAGTAAAATAACATGAATAACATTTTTTTGGAAAAAAAAAAAAAGATCATTATAAACTGCCTGAGTGGTACCCAGATGAAATTGTTCACGAGGGATGTGGAAAATACGTATCGTGTTTAGATGGTCATTCCTGGTGATGAAGATCCTTAGGAGTACATAATCAGTATATAGGTGGCAGCTACAGTCAAGATTATAAAACCAGGAACAGAGAGACAGAGAGACAATAAGATAGCTCTATCAGTAAGATTAGATGTGCTTATGCTACAGTAGCAAACCTTCAAATCTCAGTGATTTACAGTAATGGAGATTTACTTCTCACTTTTGCTACCTATTTATTGGTTGGGTTTAGACTCTGCTCTTATCTCTCAGGTGCAGCCTTCCAGAACAACTTTTATATGAAACATTGTTTATCATTATACAAGGGGAAAAATAATGTGATGAAGCATGAATGAACCCTTACAGCTTTTGCCTGGAAGTGACACATAAAACTTCTGCTAACATTTCCATTGTCAAAGCAAGACACAAGGTCAAAACTGACTTATGAGGGGGTGAGGGAGTTTACTTTTTTTCCCAGGGAGGAAAAGCAGATCTTTGGTAAACAGTAATAACAGGATTGCCAACTCAGCATTCTAAAGAATAGAAACATTTAATCTGGTCTTTGAAAAAGGAGCACCTCTCAAGAAGGGTGAAAAGAAGATGCCAAAAATTTAAGTAGAAGACTCAAAAGTACTTTTCCTTAAATGAAGTAAGGAAAGGACAATTTTTGTGTAATACATTAATGATTTTTGCATGTAGTGTGTTTTTGTTGTAATGAAACTTGTATATCAGTCATATGTTTGCTTTTAATAATCATTTATAATTGAAACATCGGCTAAAATTTGTCATCTTAATGATTTCTTGCAGGAGATTTATTCTGTAATATGCATTGCTACAGGCAAATGTAAAGCAAAGAATTCATTAATACAGGGTTTGGATACACCCTCATATAAAGTTAGAAATATTTCCACATTTCCATTCAGCTCTAGTTAAAAGATATATTTTCCTAAAAAGAAATTCAGGTTAGTTTTAGACTTTTTCATACTCTGTGCTTGTTGAACTTGGAACTAGGTGTTGTTATTTACCGCTTCTATTTCAGGCAAAATCATTGAGCTACTCCCACAGCTGGAAGTAACTTTTTCTTTTTTTTTTTTTTTTTGCACAAAATATGATGTTAATTTTTTTAGCAGGTGAATAAATTACTAATTGTTTTTCTATTGTGAGGAGCTGGGAAAACTTCCAGGACTGAAACCTGAATTCCAGAATTTGCTCTTAATAAAGGAACAGTGAAACAGATAACAGGTGGGGGTGGTTCTGTCTTATTCTGAAATAACATGGGGAATCAAGAACCTAGATTTTAGATTTTCGAAAAAAATCTATGTTCTGTAAGCCAGTAATTGGCCAGTGGTGACCCTGCTGATTTTTCTTCCTTTTAATTTATTTTTTTCTTGTTTATACTTAAGGTATACCTCATTATTTTGATACATTTTTTGATACATATGCATAGTGAAATTACTACAGGTAAGAACAGAACATCTCACATAATTATCTTATTTTCTTTCCTTTTTTGGGGGGGATAAAAGTAACTAAAATTTACTCTCATCAAATTTTCAGTATACAAAACAATAATATTAACTATATTAACTATAGTCTTTCTGCTGTACATTAGATCCCTAGACTTGTTCATCCCATGTGTATTAGTCCATTTTCATGCTACTAATAAAGACATATCAGAGACCAAGTAATTTATACAGAAAAAAGGCTAAAGGATTCACAGTTCCACATGGCTGGGGTAGGCCTCACGATCATAGTGGAGGCAAGGAGGAGCAAGTCACGTCTTACATGGATGGCAACAAGCAAAGTGAATTGAATTTGTGCAGGGAAATTCCCCATTATAAAACCATCAGATCTCATGAGACTTATTCACTATCATGAGAATAGCATGGGAAAGACCCACCCCCATGATTCAATTACCTCCTGCTGAGTCCTTACCACAACATATAGTAACTGTGGGAGCTACAATTCAAAATGAGATTTGAGTGAGGACACAGCCAAACCATGTCACTATGTAATGGCATGTTTATACCCTTTGATGTGCCTCTGCCCATTTCCTCCCCTTCCATATCCCTGGTAAACACTGTTCTGTGCACTTTCTCTGTAGCCAGTGTTTTTTAGATTCCACATATAAGTGAGGTCATGCTGTACTTTTCTTTCCATGTCTGGCTTATTTCATTTACCATAATACTGAGTCTCAATGTGAAATTAACTCATGTAATAATTTTGTGCACCAAAAAAAAAATCAAGGTTCTATGGGAATCAGTTATGAATACAAGATATAAGATACAAGGCCCCTCCCCTTGTGGAACTTACATTATAATTGTGGAAACATACACTAAACAACAAATTATACAATTCATAATTGAACTATATTACTGATGAGTGTCAGAATAGAGAAGTATAGTTTGTAAAAGAACTTAGTCTGACTTTGGGAGGCAGAGGCAGGTAGATCACTTGAGGTCAGGAGTTCAAGACAAGCCTGGTCAACATGGTGAAATCCCATCTCTACTAAAAATACAAAAATTATCCAGGCGTGGTGGTGTGTACCTATAATCCCAGCTACGTGGAAGGCTGAGGCAGGAGAATCGCTTGAACCCTGAAGGAGGAGGTTGCAGTGAGCAGAGATCCTGCCACTGCACTCCAGCCTGGTTGACAGAGTGACACTCTGTTCTAAAAGAAAACAAACGAAAAAAAGAACTTAGTCTGTTTTTTTGAGAAATTCATTCAGAGTGGATAGATGAATGAATAAGCATTAGCATGCCAAAAAGATGGGAGGAAGGTGTAATTATGGAGCTTCCCAGGCTGAAGAAACAGCAATTATGGAAGTAAAGGCAGCACTGTTGCCTGGAGTATTTGAGGAAAGGCTAGTTTGTGAGGGAAATGTGAGAAAGATAATCAGTGGCCTGAGTTAAATCCAATCTGGCAGTGTCAAATTCCAGAGGACTTTGTAGTTCATGCTAATGATTTTGGATTTTGCTTCAAGGGCCATGAAAATCTTTTTCATTAGAGGGGAGAAACATATTCACTTTTGTATTTTTCATTCTGTTGGCTGTGAAGAGAATGGAGGAGTAGAAATGGCCATGACAGCTGAACTTATTGCAATTTAAGTAAGGGGTCATGTTCACTGGGAGTAAAAACGGAAAGATAGAAACGGAATCCACAGATACCTCAAAAATAGAGTCCAATGCACTCCTTGATTGATTTGATAGATGTGGAAAGTGAAGTTCTAAGAGGGATGGACCAAGGATGACTGCAAGGTTTCTGGCTCATGTAACTTTTTGATTTAAAGTGATCATTTACTGAGATGGAATGCTGGAGGGGGACCAGGTTTCTGAGAGAAGGTTTTAACTGTGTAGTTTATATGCAAAAGTATTGTTGCTGTAGGTGATGGCATTTAGGTGAGTACAAGGCAGCTCACAAAAGAGATCTGAAGATGACTTTCTCTTTGCTCCAAGACCAAGATTTGTAAATTCTAGGAAAGATTGACTAATTTATTATAAAGGTAATAATATCAGTTTAGCCATTCTTGGCCTATTTTAATGCAGGGACAATTTTTAGGGAATATTCAAATTAATTGGGTCATTTGGTTTTTGAAGAACAGACTCTTCGGTATTAAGTTGTTTGTTACCAATTACCTCTAAATGTGTCTGTGGCATACAGTGATGATGATTGTAGTTCATACTTGTTAGTCCTTACTATGAAACAAGTATCATTCTACCATTCTACGTGCTTTATGTATATAATTCATTTAAGTCTCTCCAAAATCTTAGGTACTATTAATATCCGTATTTTTCAGATAAGAAAAATGAGCCACAGAGATCTTCGATACTTGTCCAAGTATACACAGCTAGTAAAAAAAAAACAATAAAGATTTGAATACAGATAAAGATTTGAATACAGATAGTATAACTGCAGAGTATAAACTCTTAAATACTTCACTATGGAACTAGACTGTAGTGAATTCTACTGTGCAGAGACCAAAGGAATTTAACTGGAAAGAGGTAGAGATTAAGAAATGTTCTCATGATTTTGGAACATACTACTTTAATAAAAAGCTAGTAGCTGCCTCCTTGTGTACAGCCCTATGTCTGTCATTATTATTAAGACTGATGCTACCCAGAGCGAGTGATGCTACCCTGAGTGAGAGGTTGGTGATAATTATTCCCCAGGAGTCCTACAGAGTCAAATTCCTTAGGAATTTCCAGGCTAGGGGTTATGAGATCTTAGCATGTGAAAACTACGTTACAATAACATCTGTCTTTGTATTTCCAATGTCTGCAAGGGGGCTTGATGCAATGACAGATATAGATATTAAGGAAGTGTTAGTGGATAAATAAATGAATCAATGATTATTTTAGTAGTTACAAGTACTTCCTACATGTCTGTCTTCCTGGTATGGTGTCTAGGAAGGAAATAATCTGTAAGTCTGAGGAATAATTTTTTGGTCAGAATCCTCTCAATTTTTATTCAGAATTCTCATGTATAAATAAGAAACAGGCAGGAAAAAAAAAAAAACCTGACAACAATAACAAAATCTCAAGTTACTTGACAAGCTTGTGGTAGATTCAAAACAGTTGCATAAATTCTTAGTGATACATAAAAATCAAATTAACTTAAGGAGAATGACACTATTTTATAATTATGTACAGAGATTTCCCCCCTAAATTCACCAGTTAACCCTCATGCCATCTGTTGATTTTCAAAAGGAAGATAAGGTTATCACCAATTTGTAAGGACGTAACCAGAGCAAGCAGAGAAGTAATTTGCTCACTTAGTGAATGAAATAAAATACAATTTTATTCCTTAATCTCATAAAACCATACCAGATCTTTAAATTCTTTCCTAGTCAACCGTACTGATTCTTGAGTAAAAGACACTTTCCACTGTCATGCACTATAAGAAAGCTATTATAGTGCTCAGTTTGGTGTAACTCCTGGCTTTCACTTTTAAATGCTTCGGGCCAGTTCATTTATTGCTTTACTAGCTCTACTGAATCTGCCTTAGATTCCAGGGACTATGGGCAAGGGCTCCTGAATAGATACTCTGAATTTTATAAGCTGGCCAGTTTGAATGTCAAAAACTGTATAGTTTGAATTATATATCCCTTCTAGTATTTGAATTTTTTAAAAATATGAGCAACCTATATTATTTATCTCATGTGAATGCGATTATTTGATTTGAACTTGTGAAAGTATACAATTTTACTTCAAACTTACCTTTTTGAAGACTAGTTTCTAACTAGCTCCTATAGTTGCCAAATAATTCTACCAGTTACAATTTTTTACATATTATTTAGTGAGCCTCTTAAATGCTTTTATTTCCAATACAGTCACTTAATGCAGTAGATGTGCTTATTTGAACTTATTGGGGAAATAGATTTGGCTTTCTGCTGATAGAGATTTATTGCTGCAACTTATTGTAAATTCAATCAATAATTGATTTCCTTTAGGAAGATTTCTACAACAATTGTGCAGTGCTGTGTGTTTGGGGTACTAAGAGAAATATAGCACCTATAGGAAGAAAGAAAGAAAGGAAGGAAGAGCAGAGAGACTAAAAGGCAAACAGGTAATATATACTTTCCTAAACTTAATTTCCTTACATACACATTAAACGGTACATTTAATTGAATGGCATGAATTACAAATTATAATTTTTTCTCCATGTTTAACGAATGTTTTCTCTATTCAATCATGCATGTTTCGGACGTTAATTTTATCTTAAGGCTGATTGAAATACGTATCTACTATACAGTAAAATTATTTTCATGTCTTTTTAAAAATGACATGGCAATTACACCTGTGGTAAGACTAATATCTGGAGTACTGGAGGAAAAATGAAAGATGAATGCTATAATTTATCAGATCAGTACTTGCTAATTATTAGAGTTGAGAGACTTCAAGGATAAGTGGAAGAAAGGTGAGTTACGGGAATAGATACTGATTCAACATATTGATATTGTGATGCACCATTTATAGTGAAATTGATACTTTGCTACTAAATATTGCTCTTATGTTACATATTGATGTGTCAAGAAAAACCTTGGATTCCTTGGCTATAGTATCTTATCCATAAACTTCAATGGATATGGAGACAAATTTATCTTGTTACCCATTTCAGATTTTCCAAAATACTTTAAAACACACTGTTTAGGAATCAACCAGAACATTGCTTCTTTACTGTGGAAACAAAGTTTTGAAAACAGGGGGTAAAGAGAAGAAAAAATCTCAACTACCACCTAAGATCTGTGGATTTTCATGTTGCTAGACAACTCGAAGAAAGAAAAGTAGGAGGTTTGAGAAATGAAGGCCAATTAAACAAGAAAAATTTTATCTGGCAGTACTGTTTATCTCACCTTATAAAGCCCTGCTTAAAAGTTTTATTTTAACACCCTATTTATTTTAGCAGTGCTTATATACTGAATGCATTTGAAACCTGAGTAGATTTTTCAGAAAGTTCTAAAAGTACATAAAGATTTAATGATGTGTTAGACACATAGATGTCTCAGTAATAAAAAGTCAAATAATCTTTATAATCTACAAAAGCCCCTTTCACAATTGGTGAGGAAGGAAGGCTTCACCACCTATTCATTTGTTAAAATTATAAGAATTCCTGTACATTAGTCTTTGAAGCAATTTTAGAAGAAAAAGGAAAACTGCTATTTATAGTGATGCAATTATAGACCAAGAGATGACAGTGGGACTTGGCTCCAAGGTGCATGGTTTTGTTTTAAATTGAACAGGAGTTTTATGGCTATTTCATTTCTAAAGTCTTGTCTTTTGTAATACTCATATCTACACAGAAGTCAGGCTGTGTTCTAACTATGGTGAGGTGGCAGGGGAATGAGGTAATTTAATTCAGAGCTGGATATTTGCTCCTGATAAAATGGTCGTTTTTAGCACATATAAATATACTATGAAAATTGAATGCCAGATTGCATGAAGACTGCTTCTGGCATTAAAAAAAAAATGTAAGAGCAAGTAAGGATTAGAAAATAAAACTTGAGAGCTTTGGTATGAAGCAGACAGAAATAGAGGTTAGAGAATTTGCTACAAATTTCTGAAGATGAGATTGAAGTGGTATCTATCACAGTTTGGGTTTCCCTGGAAGCAGATGCTAAAATGGACATTCTGAAACAAGTGGTTTGATAAGAAGTGCTCTTGGGACCACTGTCTGTGAGGAAAGCAGGTTTGGGCGGGAGAGAAACTGAACTGGAATACAATTGGAAGGGAGGCCTCATTTGACATAAATGAAACTCTGAATCTGAGATGCCCCTTCAAAGGTGTCCCGAATTGAAATATGGTTATCAGGACGGTTCATGCAGGCTGCCCCTGGGAAGAGGGTAAGGCAACAACCTTATTCAAAGGGGAATGTGTTCATGAGCTCTCAGCAGGCAATAATCCCTACATCTGGGGTATGAGAACTTGCAATTCTATGAGGCTCTTGCTGAGTACCCTATGTAGAAATATTTATTTTATATGAAAATAAGACATTAGAGCTGTAGAACCTAGAATTTTAGGAACTAGAACAACTAATTTCCCAAACAGGAAACCAGAATTCATTGAAAGCAAGATCTCTCTTACATCTACACTTTTGGTTCCACGTATTCAACTTATTAAGGATACATAACTGTCATTGATTTGACATGTTCTAAGTACTGGATGATGATGCCTTATAGTGTCAAGATGATTATTTCGAAGCAGCTAGCTGCAACTTCAAAACGCTATTCAACTGTTTGATCTGGCCAACATCTTTGCTGTGCACAACGTGTGGTAGAACCACTATATCTCATGGTTATATTCCCACTACCACATTACTTTTGCTAGGAAAAAACTCTCCTCATCCAATGTGATGTTATACAGAATACCACACCAGAGAATTCACAATCCTTTTAATCCTTAGATAGTAGCACTCACTGAAGCCCTTTGATTTGGAGAAGCATATTTCTGGAATATATATTGATTTCATTCAAGATGATTCACTGTCCTTTCCATGATGGTAAAGGTATAATGTAATCAACTTTCCATCAAGTTCCTAGATTGATTTCTTAAAGGGATGGTGTCATATAGTTAGTAGTATGCTAAAGCTGTCTTGATTTTGTTCTTAAGATCTAAATTTTGCATTTCTTCACAGTTTTACTTTCAGTGATGTCAGGTTAGGGACTTGAAATTTATCATGCTTGGTGTATTAATACTACAGAAATTAGGGCTCTTTTCCCTGGATAGCCAGTTGTTAAACATTTATTATCACTTCAGTGATTTTTGGAAGCTTAGTATTCTGATGCAGAAAATTTTGACCTTCATAGCTGTTAGTAGCTAAATCAGCCTTAGTGAGTGCAAGCCCATACTATTTGCTCCATATATTCCTTCCCATCTACTCTGTTCTTGAGCCCAGAGCACTGAAATGGCCAATGATAGAGACTGGCTGATGTCAAATGGTAGAGTTGTTCTGATTTCTGTGTTATTAGTGCCGCTTCTAGGTAGATGTTTCTGCATGGGTGTCAACATACCATACAAAGATCTACAAAAATTCCCATAGACTTATCTACATTCATTTTTTTTTTTATGAGACCTCCCCAAGTTTTCCAGTTTTTCTCTTTTCATGTCTGTGTCCCAATAGTTAAATCATTCATCACTGCCATGGGACTGTATATATTATTTCAGGCCATTTTCCCCCACACAGTATGGATGGCCTACTATACAAATTTCTGACCAATACAAGGAGTTTCCCCTATGGCTGACTTTCATGTCCACTCCAGGGTGAAGACCTATAGTAGCAGGTAATTTTTCTCTTCATCTTACATACTGAGCGGATGGATCTATAATCCAAGTGATTCTCCCCCAACCATAATTGTGAGCCAAGAGAGAGGCACTCAAATCTGTTCCACCTGTTTGTGAACAGAACCTTGTGTTCTTTTCACTTGATCATATCCACATATTCCATTTTCAACTTACAAGAGATTGTTGTTAGGTCCAGTCCACTCTATATTGGGACAAAACATAACTAACCCATGATGGAGCATGCTGGCTGCATGGACATTTGATGTATCAGGTATTCTATCTCTACCAAGGCCCAGAAGGACATTATAGACTACTTTTCAAATAATATTTCTCTGCTGCAGATGGCATAGCCTTTGTCAAGAACCCAATAAATCTACGCTGTGATTTTCCTGCTGTAGAATTCTTCTCGTTTACTTCTAAGATCATACAGTCTATTGAGTTATATAGCCTAAGAGACAGGGATACTTGCACTAAAGCCTGGACCTGCTGTCAAGCTGTATTCTTCTCTGGGACCATTCAAAACTTGTAGCCTTTTGTGAAACCCAGTAAATGCATTGGAGCATTATTTCCAAGTCTCAATTACACTGCCTCTATATCCTGAAGAGAATGGACATGTTCATACTTTAAAGCCATCTCAGACACAGTGTTCAAGAGTCATAAAATATCTGCTTATTTTCTTTTCCTCAACATAAAGTTTCTTGAGTAAATGGCTGTAGAACACTTTGGAAAAATGCCAGAGGAAGTTTTACTATATACCCTATTGCAATAAGGCAGGATCCTCCCTCCTGTGGACCTAGCCTGTCTTCAAAGGGTTCCAGATCTGAAACTGACTCTTGTCTGGACACTCTGCGAGGAATCGTGAGTTTTACTGGGGCAACTTCACTCAACCACCTGATCAATCAACCTTGATTTCTTTGTATTTGGTTGAACAATACCCTCTCCTGTCCTTAGAAATGCTGTGTTACTTTCACAATTTCCAAGGCTCTCTATAAGTAAGGCCACCCTTATTGCTAGTCTAACCTTGTTCTTATTGGGATAATTGGTTCAACTTTATCTTTGATGGTTAAATAACACCACATGAACTCTATTATTTTGGGATTATATCATTCCCATTGCCATTACGGAACCTACTTCTGTATTAGCAGCTCCTATTATGCCTGCTCTGCAGAAGACAGCCACCACTGAGCTTTTAAAATAATATTATATCCAACAAATTTCTTACCTCTTTAGTAAACAAGATCTTCAAGGCCCACTCTGTGAAGCACAGTAATTTGGTGAATTTTCTGACTTTATGTAGCATATTTACTCTCTTATGTAGCATATTCACTTCTCTGAGCCATTCAAACTCTTCTTCCGACACCTTTTATGGCCTTTGTCATTTTTACTTCACTTAGTGTGGGCTATTGCTTTCTCCATCCTTCTAAGAGTTATTCTGATGGAATATTACCACCTGTCTCCACCATTGCTTTCTACATGCTTCTAAGAGTTATTCTCATAGGATGTTACTGCCCATATCCTAGAGTCCTTGCTAGGGTTTTAAATATTGAATCATGGAGTTTGCTCCCACACCTATAAATTCTAATTGTATGTTCAAGCAAGTAGAAAGACACTAGATATTAACAAAGAACAGTGAACCACTTTTGCAGGGCCAGAGGGTTCTGGAGCATCTGGGAATTTTAGTTTGCAGATACAGATTTTCCAATCTTAATCTTCAGTTCTCACTCATTGCCAGTCATGGATGTGACCTTGGCAGAGTAGACTTGCTAACATCGAGAATTCAATCTTCCTGGAAGCTTTTCTATCTTTTTAAGTCCTGGATCTGGTCCTCAGAATTTACTACCTCAAGAATATAAGATAAAAAGAGAGGCATTCTAGCTCTCATACTTCGTCTCCGATAAGTAATTAATTACCCTCCATCTTTCTATTGGTATTTTTTTCCTTTAATGCATCAATAGCACCTACCAAGAGCCATTTGATTTTATTGTCATCATAATCGCTACTTCCCTGAAGTTGTCAAGCAGCTGGTCTATTACACCCACAAGAGCATTCCTTTCCACTAATATCTTCTCCCAGTTCACTAGTGGGAAAGCCACATGCCATGGTCCATCATTGCTTCATCTAACACCAGTAATTGGGTAGTAGTCTCACAGTGAATGATAATGGCTCCAAAATCTCATTTTAGTGCCTGTTTCTTAGTACCACTCTAACGTCAATTTTCATAGGTCATTTTCCCAAGGCAATAGACCCTAAGATAGAATTTACATGCAGTTGGTATGCTCGAGAATGCTCTCAGGAACAATACCTGTAAGAGAGTGAGCAAAGCAAGAGTAAGCAGAGGGAGAATTTGAAATTGATACAGTTTCAGCAGAGGACTCATCTGTCTCTGTTGGAGCTCTGAAGCACAAATGGTCCAAAAGTATTCAAAATTGTGGCAAGGAGGCTGGATCTTTCTCCCCACATCAATAGTATTGGATGTTGGCTGTCCCTGGGGAAAGCAATTAATCTTGAATGTTCCATCTCCCTTTTGCAGAGAGCTATTCCTAAATAACTCATCTGTGGCTAACAGAAGGCAGAAGCCCTTTCTCTGTGGGATGAATGCTTCAGCCCTAAAGGATAGATCTGGGTGGCATAACACAGTAGCTTCTCCAGTGTCAGAAAACTGCATTCGTGTTGAGATTTTGGTACATTCCATAGCATTTTAATTTTTATCAAATCATAAATGAGAGCAAATATTGTCTAATACTAAGCCTATAAAATTCCATGACTGAATTTAAAGTTTATTTCTGCACATTATTACTTTTAAAGGAAAATATTCATAGAAATCATTCTTGTATATGTATTCAATCTCTCATGAGGTTTTGTTATCCGCAACATTGAAATATTGAGGCAATATAATTTTATATATACAAAAATAGAAAGGAGGCAACTAGTAATATGGGCTAGTCATATCTATGTAGTAATTTATACATTTGTGAGAAAGTAATGACATTGCTCAAAAATCAGAAATACTAATAAGACAATAACCAATATGAACAAGACAGGTGAATATTTAAAAATACCAAGTGAGCACCATTTATATATATGATTTAGTTAATGCTTTAGAGTTTTAATGTCTAATTGCCATTTTCCTTTATCTTTGAAATGGGAGTTCCCTGCATATGGATAACCTAGTTATAGAGAAGAAAAGAATGACAAATTCCATGATAGCCAAATATTTCAATGAATATCTTAAATGTTAAATATCATACATTAATATTATAGATATAACATCTGTCTAAAAAGCTCATACTTGAATAAAATTAATTTAAACTCAGTTGGATCTCTTTTTTATCTATACCACATTTTCAGTGTGTCAAAATAACATTCTCTCTGATATATTCCAATGTGCCTTTTTGATGTTGATTGAAAGTCACTACTTTATCCTTCCAAGTAACATTTGTTATCAAACATAACACATGCCACTAAGAATTGTCAATTTCTAAGCGTAAATAGAGACCTATTTTTATGCTTTCAGCAGGTGTGGTTGTCCTTTAGCAATAATTACTGTGGATACCAGTCTTGCGTAAATGCATGGGTACTCAGGAGCAATTTACTTTTAGTATTAAAGCAACATGAAAAAATACTTTTGTCATGAAGAAAGGTCACATCTTTTAATGGAAAATTTTGACCAATGCTAAATAAGTTTGTTTAGAATTTTGGAGCACATAATATATTCATTGCATCCCACAAGTTCTCAGAGTTAAAGGAAAAACTCTATTTTACCCTCTGCTGTGAGAAGTGTTATAGTTTTGCTGTAATTCCCATGAAATTACCTTTATTTGTTTCTTTATTCATTATCTTTTTACAGCCCTCTATTTAAGATTCAAGATTTTTATTTCATCTGACTTTCCAAATTTAGTAGCTTCATAAATTCTATTTTCCTGTCACAAAGTGCTCCCTGTGAGGTTTCATGACATTGGATATGTGTCGTCTATTGGATATAAACCGAGTTACTGGATTTGGGGGTGGGTGTCACTGGTGTCATACCTGAAATGTCACGACCTCCACATTCCTGTGTGGTGGGAGTTCTGCTGTTAGTTCACACTCAATCTGGAAGTTACTCTTCCCAACAAAAGAAGTAGGATATAAAACTTTTTTTCCCCCATCTCTGCTGTGTAGGCAGAACCCAGAAACAGATGGCTGGAGAACACAATGTCCTAAGATTAGAGACAGGAAAATTCAGGTCCCCCCAAATAGAAAGAAGCAAGTCCGCAGTCCTAAGTACTGCAGGCCAGACATTTTATAGCACATAACAGACAAGAAGAAACTAGCTTAATAATCACTTTGATTAAAATAAATCTACTGAAGGTGGCCTTGAAGCAGAGACTGAAGAAAGCCTGCAATGCAAGAATGAAGACACATAATACAGAATGGTGTGGTTTGAGGACAATGTGAGAGAGCACTGAAGCCCAGAGCAGAGACTGTTCTCTTTCCTATAATTATTAACAAGGCTTTTATCGATACCTGATCAAGTAGAAATTGGAAATATGCAGAATATGATTCTATATACTATATTCACGAAGTTGTATTTATTTTTTATTTTTATATTTATGTTGCCTAGGTTGGAGTGCAGTGGCCTGATCATGCCTCACTGCAGCCTTGAGCCCCTGAGCTTAATTGATCCTCCCACCTCAGTCTCCTGAGTAGCTGGAACTACAGGCACATACCACCACATCGTCTAATTTTTGTATTTTTTGTAGAAACAGGGTTTCCCCATGTTGCACAGGCTGATCTCAAACTCATGGGCTCAAGCAATCTGCCTGCCTTAGCTTCCCAAAATGCTATGATTACAGGCATGAGCCACCGTGCCTGGCCATGTATTTTTGTTTACCTTATAGAGTACTTATATGAAATGAATTCAGTCATTTTCAAAAAATCCATGTATTATTTATATAAAGCACCAAGGTAAAGAGGAATTATCTAGATTGGATAGGCTCTCCGGATAATTTCAAGTACTCTAAGAGAATAAGGCCAGATCAGTAGCAGCCATTGCACCATGTTGTCTAAACTATCTTCATTTTGACCAGCTTTACATTGATTTGTATGTGTTTTTCGATTTCTTCCTCATGCTATCCCACTGCCTGACACAATCTTTCTTCCATTTACACAAGTCAGTATGTTGCTTATCTTTTGAGGGCTAACTCAGATGTCATTTGTTCATTCTTTTGTCCTTGAGATCTACACTGAGTGTTTCTTATACTATTAGGAGTCAACTGATAAGACCCGGAGAAAAATAAGAGAATGTAGACACATGCAAAGATAACTAAAACATAAACTGGAACTGTAGCAATATGGTTTTTAATGAGCTTTTATTCCATATAAATCAGAGGAGAGGAGGAAAGGAATTAGAGAAGATTTTGTTTAATTTTACTTCTAGCAGGAGATCACACTTGAACTGTCTTAAGGAATGATGTTAATTAGTTGGAGAGAAAGGGAAAGTCCAAATGAATAGAGAAGCATGAAGAAAGGCAGAGTAGTTCGAAATATAGTGATGCATTTGGAGAACTACAATTTAATGTGATCAAAAAGTGAGTCTACGGATAATGAGGACTGAAACTGAAGAGAGAGAGAAAGTTTACTGCATGGAAGTCTGGGATGATAGTATGGAATTTGAATTTTAAATTGTAAGTTATCATGATTCACTTAAGTGTTTAAACAAAAGAATGACAAGATTAAATTACCAAGAACAATTACTTTTGCAATAAAGTAGAGAACAAACATTGCTGTGGGGATGCCAAATAAGAGGTATTATAATCGATCAAGTGAGTCAATGATACACCTAGGTAGGATCCAAGAAGAGAGGCAGATTAATGGAAATATGTTATGAGTTCAGACTGGGAATGCTGAATTTGAATTGCCTGTGCACAGAAAGATAGAAGTCTCAAAGATGCAATTAGATATAGATTTATGGGATTTAAGAGGAAACACTTTGTAGAAGATACTGATTAGAAGTCATCAACTTAGAGGTGGATATTAAAATAATGGAAGTCAGTCAGACCACCCAGAGAGTTAAAAGATTAAAACTTTAAAACAAAAGCTGAAGAAGTTCGTATCTTAATCTTCCTAAAGATAACATTTACGCTCAAGGATGTCAGCAGCATTCTGATAGGGAGTAAAGTAACCTGCCACAGGTCATATGGCTGGTAACAATGAAAGTGAGGTTCAACTACAAGACTTCATGCTGACAAAACTTGTAATTTTTCTTACGTATTTATGTAGCTACTATAATCACAGATAATTTAAGCAAAATTATTTTTAACTAGAACGTTTTTTGGAAAGTTCTTAGTTTGCTTTTAATTTCTTTATATAACGTAAATCAATATCAGAACTAAAATGAAAAATTCCGATACTATAATCCTGGTCCAGAATTCAGAGCCATAATTTGTATTTCAAGCTGTATGACAGTTTTGTTCTTTTCAATTCACAGTAGTCATTTGGATGACTTTGAATAGGTGATAAATCTTGTTCATTTCAGTTATTTAAAAATCCATATGAATAATTGAATCATAAGCATCATATTTGTTAAAAAATGTCAGCAGCATGCATTTGAAACAGTGTAAATGCTGAGTAAAGAGGTAGTTTTCTTTGTGACATTAGTAAAATGCTTATTACTAAATTATATTTGATTTTGTCTGTATTTTGCTAAAGTTTGAAGGGGTCATGGAGTAAAGTGAACATATGAATTGAAAAAGATTTCTTATCCACAAGTTAAATATTTATTGAAGGGAGTGAGTGCTATACTAAGTTAATGCCAAGTTCGCATGTATGTGCATTCAATTTAGCTTTAAATTTCTCTGTGATCATTTGGTCACCTATTAGAAAATGTCATATTGGGTACATAAAATATGTCTTGGACACTGGATATGTTAAAGTCCTCAAGGAATTTGCCAACTATTTAAATACACAAATACTATATATGCAAAACAACTATAGACCCATTTAAGGCAATCAGTGTGCTCTGAGGCCTAAAGGCAACTGAATAGTTTGATTTAGCCCACAGAAAATATAAGGTGTTATTATTTGAAATACAGTAATTAAAAAATTACACTCAAGTAGCTTGGCACCAACACATTCTGTGCTTCTCATCAAAATCTGTCGTGTTGAGTTTATTTTGGATCCTTGTACTGTTAAACAAAAAGACAAAAAACAAAAACAAAAACAAAAACAAAAACAATGACATAGAATGGAAGGAAAATGACTGTTATAGTGAAGGACCAAGTGAATGACCACGGAACTCTGTCATTTGAAGTGTTAGGAAAGAACTAACGATGTGTGTTAGCAATGACAAGACTCACTGAAGGATTGATAGTTCTATCTTTCAATAACTGAAGAGCTGTTATTTAGAAGAAATTATACTTTTTTCTTTGTTACTCTGGAAGTTCTGGGTCCAAAGCCTTAGAGTAAATGAAAACCCTGGAGTCACCCAAAGGTCGGCTTGATTCCAACACTGAGACTGGTTTAGATGAGCTTTCCTGGAAGATATTTAGGGGCTCTCACCCTTTTTGAACCTATTCCTGGATATTTACATCTCCATGCATTTTCCATAGGCTTATTTTTGAAATTTGTGTCCTTAGAAGCCCACTTTGGCTTCTTTATTTTTCCTTTTTCTACTTTCAGAGATATTCCTTGTTGAATTTCCTTTTAGTCCTCCATGACCTTGAACCATGTTTTCTTTTGGAGCCTGAGGTTGCAGTACCAGAGCAATTTGTTGTTTGATCAGAACCAGTAGATACAGGATTTTTAGATTTCTATGGAAAGAACCTTGTAGTTACTAGAGATACATTTTACCTTTCTCTATATTATATAAATATGCTCTACAAATTTAAGGGTGAGTCTAAAGTTGAATTGATGTTCCTAAAATATTAGTAAAAATCTGATATTAGGTTACCTCAAATTCTGGCTGAATAACTTCTAATATCTTAGATTAAGACTTAATTAAAATTATAGTTGATATCATAAAGCATCAGTATCAATGGCACTTGATAGAAAGGCCTGTATGATAAGTGAATGACACATTCTGGTCGTCATTAGACAGTTATTATTTAGATAAGAAAGAATATTAGTGTCCACATAAGTTATGGTAAAAGAAAATTAAATCAGTACTTACTCTGGACCTAAATATCATTATTAAATCAAACTTTTTTCCAAGTATATTTACTAAACAGGGGCAAATTAAATGTTTGTTCTAACAGTTTGAATGACTTTGGTAATCCTAAAACGATAAACATTTGTTAGGAGGGACTAACTTTGGTGGAGTATTGGTTTTACTTATTTATTTTTTATTTCATTTATTGGTGTATTTATTTTGAGACAAGGTCTTGCTCTGTTGCCCAGGCTGGAGTGCAGTGGCTTGACCATGGCACACTGAAGTCTCAAACTCCTGAGCTTGAGGAATCCTTCCACTTTAGCCTCTGAGTAGTGGGGATTACAGGCCCATACCACCACACCTGGTTGATTTTTTTTTTTTTTTTTTTTTAAGAGATGGGGTTCTCACTATGTTGATCAGGCTGATTTTTGAACTCCTGGCCTCAAGCAATCCTCCTGCTTTGGCCTCTCCAAGTGCTGGGATTATAGACTTGCACTCAGCCAAGTATTGGTTTTAAATGATTGTGTTTTTATAACTAAATTACAAACATTTTTGTCATAAAAATTTTACTTATTAAACCTAATTACTGATTTCTGATTTCATTAGCTAGCTGTAATAAATACAACAAATGTAAAATACTGTGTGATTCTCTTAGAATTAAAAGATTGAAAAAGCAATTTTACAAGTAAAAATTAGTTTATAAGATTCCAATAGATACTTTAAATTCTAAGTGGGCCTCTTAACTGTGCTCCACAGAAGGGTTTTTCTTTTTGCCAAATAAATTTTGGAAATGATGCATATTTTTACTAATACACTGAAACAAAATGTCAGTAATCATTTTATGTGCACATGGTTCACTTAATTCTCTCAAAGCAAAGAAGATAATAATAGCTGCTGTTTTCTCTTGCTGGCTGTATAGCTGGGTCATACGATAGGTTACAAAAATTTTTATATTGTCCTCTCAACATATAGATGAAATTCTAAGCCTAGAAAATATGATCTTAATTTCTGTCTGGGGGGTGAGCAAATCTTCATATGAACATTTTTCTAATACTTACAAAAACTTGGCAACATAGACCATATGAGCAAAAGGAATTAAGTTTAGGACTAGTAAAACTTAGCAAACTATAAAAGGCAGGAAAGTGTGGAAAGTATGAAAGCAATAGTAAAATGTACCTTAGGGGATGATACCATCATAGCAGTATTTTTTTGAACATTTGGATAACATAATTCAGAAAAGTGATTCCTAACTGAGAAAGATTTTAATGCCAGTGAATGTGGGGAGTACTACTGGATGCTTTGTAGAATTTTCATTTATTGAGATATTTCTATCTAGTACTATATTGGTTTTACTGGATATCATTATTTTATATAACAGCTTACTTTTGTTAATCATAGTTTTGCTAGTCATTTGAGTAAACAAAAATAAATAAACACGGTTCTGCTAAGTAAGCAGCTGAGAGTTCTCTGCTGTACTACCCAGACTATTCTGACTGTAATACTGTCTTCTCTACTAGAGCAAAAGTTCTCTGATTGCCAGATGAGGATACCCTTTGTTACCTAAATATCTTGATGATTTCTTAAAGCTCTTTCTTTTGGAATTGTCCAATTAAAGCAACCAACACAACCTGTTGAAAAAAATTTGTTTCCCACTTCAGTGCAAAGAAAAACCTCATTTAATTTCCAGTAAAGAGAATGAACTGACAGAGGGTTACCTGTGCTTTTGTCAGCAGTCTAGATGTCTACATTCTGTTGGAGCTGAGCACTTATAAAGGTGTTGAAATAAAAGCTCCCTTTAATTTTGCTATCTGAAAGTCTCTTTTGGGCAGTTGGCTTTGTAATCTAAGTTAACCAGATTATTTATTTATTTATGTACACCTGGGCTTTGCATTTTAGTTTTCCTCATGGTTTAAATGACTGTTCCTTGCTCACACTGCAAGATTTATTAGTAGCTCTTCCTTATTAAGAACTCTTGCTAGAACTAAGTCTTGTTAGTATATATCTACTGGCCTTTACACAGTCATGATCACATTCACAGTCAAGTCGCTAGAGAAAACAGAGAGCCCAAACTCTTTAAGCTCAGACTTCCACCTGTAAAATTCC
The DNA here is from genome assembly GCF_000951045.1 of Mandrillus leucophaeus. NCBI lineage: Eukaryota > Metazoa > Chordata > Mammalia > Primates > Cercopithecidae > Mandrillus > Mandrillus leucophaeus. Next base: position 5,380,871 of record NW_012105365.1, read on the forward strand.
CTGCATTTATTTAGTGGCACTAAACACTTTAAAGCCTTATCCACGTATATCCATCATCAAGATTCAGAAATTCCTTAATAATTTGTCTATGAAGACTCCAAATATATTCCTTTTTAATGTTAGTCTAATTGTTTAGCGTATAATTTATCCTCCCATATGTTAATATCCTGTAAGGAATTTTATAATATGTCTGTTAAATAATTGAAAAAATGTGTGACATTAGATAATTTAAAGTAGATGTTTGAAATTATCTAATGCATCACTAGTTAAGAATTCAAAGGTTTTATAAACATAATTACAAATATTAGCATGAAGCTGAACATTTCCAAGACTTAAGATATGGTAAGTAGTTAACATTTCTGAATCTTGAAAGGTGGCCTGAACTACTTAGCTGTATTTTAACTCTTCTATTATCTAAATTTAGAAAAACAAAAGCTTATAATTCCATAAAGACCATAGGAGCATAAAATGACTTTCTATGCCAAGTTAAATCTATGTAGAGAATTGAGGAATCATCTAGGAGAAAAATTGAATAGAGGATAGGGCTGTTTCCCTAGGACTGAAACAGTTTTGCTATGTTTACTGCTCAAATTCATTAGCTAACTTTTCGTATTCAAATACTATTTGATAATATTTAGATGATTTTTACATATAAAAACTTTAATCACTTTGGAAGTGAACAAAATTAGAGTATGAGAACTTCTTACTACGTAAAGTAAAAACAATTCTCTCTAATCAATTTGAAGGTTTCTAGACTATGGATTTAGAAACTTTAGCATAATGTCCTTTAAGGTTAATGTGTAAATATGTTTTTCTCATGTTAACACTGGAGATGGAGCCTAACTATACTGTGCTTAATGAGAATGGATATAGTTTAATAGAAATGTGATTATATTCTCCATAGAATCATGCCATTACTTTAATATACTAAATACACTGTGAATATGAACAAGCACTTTAAAATCAAAATTAAATAAGATAACTATGACTGTGGAATATTTCTTACATAATACACCAGCCAATTCAAGCCATAAGCAAATGTATTCCATCCTGACTGCCATGGTCTTGCTTTTGACAATGTTCTACACAACCCTCTGTTGTGGAAATTAATTGAAGGATGATGATTTAACAACGTCTTCTCCTTCTTTTTATTGTTTTCATTTATGTCCTCTCATTTTCTCCTCTATATTCAACTTAGAATGGTAGACATTCATTGTTCCTGAGTGAGTTATTATGAATTGATTATCTTTTAGAGATCAATAAAACATTTTACAGATTTTTTTCTCTACTAAATTGCACTTTCCCTTAGGTTTCCAGAAGAGATCTGTGTTTTGTTGCAATACAAGTGACAGCATTTCAATAAATACTGCTTCTTATCTATTTTTGGTATTTCAATTAGCTATTCAGTTAAGAAGTACCTACCCCTCTTCTATTTCTTCTTCACAGCAGGAATTTGTTTTTGCTAAATCCTACGTTTATCAACCTTGGTCACTGTTTTTCATATTAATACATACAGAACCATTCAAACATGACTTGGACATGGCCTAGAAATTGAAATAGTCAAGTCACTAGTGACAAAAGGAAGCCCAAACTCATAATTTTTAAACCGTATTTTAGGGGCTGTCTTTAGAAAGTACTCATTATTATTCAGAGACTACCTTTATTACTAAGTGTAGATAGAAAATTATAACTTCCTTTTGAATAAGATCATTATAAAGTTTGCAGTTATTCTTAGTGCTAATTTTAAACTCCAGAATAAAAGTTTTCTTTTATTCTGAAATCATACTAAGGTTTGTCTAATCTTAAAATTTTCACATAACTAAATTTCACAAACTAAATTTGACACAATTTTTACAAACCCCACAACATTATAGATTTTAAGATTTCAAAGAATATTGAGAGAGGACATCATGCATCTCCTTTTTTAGAAACATTTATTTTAGATTGTAAATGTATGCAAGCATACCCTCCTCCAACCCCTTCCCACCAACACATGTGCACACAAACTCCTAACCAACTTAAGGGCAAGCCAGGAAATGAACTCAAGGCTTCAGACTATACGTCCTATTTATACAACTATACTCTGGACCATTATTGTAATTTTGGGCCCTATTCCATTATCTTAGCCCCTGAAGAGGATTGGAGAATAGGGAAAGGCTGATTGCCATAGAATAACATTTTGTGTTTAATTTTAACCTCCAATTTGACCTTCTCATTTGAGTCTCCTCCATTACTGAGTGCTTTATCATAGTCACTGAGGAGATGCGAAATGCTAGATCTGCTTTTCTAAAACACAATGTACTGGAACACACCTAGGGACTTGAAATGTGGAGACTTCATAATGCGAGATGAATAAATTCTTTCCTTTTAAGGAAATCCAGTTGGGATTGAAAGTTAAGACTAATCTATGATAACATTTAAATCATACTGGGTTCCTAACACAGTGACAAACTATAATAAGAAAATCACTAAAATGTGAAATTCAGAATATCAAGTTGTTTCACAGATTTTGAAATCTATCAGTTTGTCAGACTAGTTTTTGAACAAAAAAGCGAAGATTAAAAAACATAAATGTCTATAAAATTGCATTAAGATTAATTAGTGTTTTCATTTGTATTTTAGGGACAATTTTGAACAATGAACAATAAGGTGTAAAGTGCTTTACAGAGTGAATTTTGTTCTACTTCATTTTAATTATTCACTTCTTCAGATGTGGGAATTTTTTTCTTTTTTAAATCGTGCTTTCCTGGTAAAATACAAAATAGTTAACAATGTTTATTTCAATTAGGAAAAATTAATAATGCTTTAATATCAAGAAATTTCCTGCCAAAAATGAATAATCCTATTCTTTGCCACATGCAGGATAGTCTAGATTGCTCTGAAAAGTTCTTATGAACAAAAAGAAGCAATGGTATCTTATCTTATTAGTCTACTGTTCATGCACCAAATGTAACCTTTCATACATTAAAGACTGGAGAAACTAGGTTGAAAGTCAGGAGTATTGTCATGTTTACCAGTAAAGGAATAATAACAACTTTAAGTAGTTATCTGATATGCCCTACTCAGCAAGCAACTGGTTCTGAGCTCTGTCCTAAGCTTGTGACCCAATATCAAGCCAATGTATATTGTAAAATTTAAAAAGCTGATAAATAAATATACGTGGTCTCCCCTCCCTCAAAAGCAGCCATAACCAAATAGAAAGTTTTAATCTTATTAGTTGATCCATGTAGTCAGTTATCAATGGACTAAAAAAGAAGGTTGCACCATAGCAGATTGAATTGCAATTTTATGTATCTTTGCAAACACAACCGTATGGGTTTTTCAAAAGTATATGAATATATCAACTGTGCTGGCCGTGCAGTGGAAGATAGATGGTTATAACTTTTTCTAGAAGAATCTTTTGGTGAGTTAAACAGAGTTTATATGTCATAGTGATAAAGAACTTGAGCACTAAATTCAATCAGACCATAAAAATAAACAGCCCACTCTACAACTCACGGCAGTGGTAGTATGTATCTCAATGAATCATTATGGGCATTAAATGAGATGACTTTTTAAAAATTTTCTTTTGCATAGAACTTAATCCCTAGTGAGGGCTCAATATACATACTGTTAATGAAAGATGGCAACACTTTTTTGATGTTCATCCCATTGAGAAGTGGAGTGTAGTTCCCTCCCCTTAAATCTGAGCTAGCATGCCTGTGACTTTTTCTGACCAATAGATTATGGCAGAAGTGATACTATGCTAGTTTCATGCTAGATCTTTCAGGAAATAAGTAGCTGTATCTTAATATCTTAGAGCCCCGAACTACCAAAACAGAAGTCCAAGAACCTTCTGGGGATAGAGATCACATGGAGGAACACTGAAGGGCCAGATATATAAGTGAAGAGGCCATACTGCTGATATCCGAGTAAGAAATGTCCAACTGAGCCCCATTAACTCACAAAATCATGAGAAACAATTTTTGTATAAGCCATTATATTTATTGGGGTGGAATTTGTGACACAGTGATAGATAATCAGGACATCTTATCATTATTGGAAGAATAATGAGGTAATTGAGTCACATATCATTCACTCATGTATACACACACACACACACATGCACACAACACACAAATATAAAATACCTATGTACTTCCAGGAATTTAGCAGTGAATAAAATAACAGCCCTCATATAAGTTGCAGTATATTTCATTAGAAAAACACTAGAAGTCTCTAGTATTGAGTGTTCTGTGGTAGAAAGACTAGTTTTGACCATAAGTTAGAGTTCATTCTTGTACAAAGACTCAGGATAGAATGTCAAAGGTTAAAGTAAAATTCAAGGATCAGACATAAATCTATGAATGCTAAAAGTAGTTCAGCTACAGAACAGCAATGGAATAATGAAAAACGAATAAAAAAGGAAAGCAAAATGCACCTTATATTGCTAGCCTAAGGAAAAGATACTTCACCTTAATGTTTTCAGTAATATTTACAAAAAAGTACTGTTTATTCCAGTATATATATTAATTACTCCTTAAGTGACATAAAAACATAATTTTTGTAGTTAGAGTCAAAGTCCCTCTCAGTGAAGGAAGAACTGAATGTGCTCTGCTGTTAATAGAGGGTGGAAGATAAGCTCCTGAAGGAGCAGATTGGAAAAATACAGGAAAGATATCTGAACACTAGGAAATGCACATAAGTTCAGTGGTGGGAAAAACAAAGGAGAATACTGAAGACAGATGAGTAGGAAAAAGAGGGTGAGCAATGGGGTTAGAGGCAAACTCTTGAGAAGAGGCATGTTCAATAAGAAACGTCAACTCTGCATAGTCAAAAGGAAGTGTAGGAACAGTATGTATTAGGGTTCTGTAGAGAAACAGAATTAATGGGTTTTTAAAGAGAGAAATATTTTCAGGAGGAAGTTTATTATAAGTAGTTGGCTTACACAATTATGGAGACTAAGTCCCATGATTTGCCCTCTGCAAGCTAGAGATCCAGGAAAGTTAGTGGTATAATTCAATCTGAGTCTGAAAGGTCTGAGAATCAACAGAACTGATGGTATAAATATCCAAGTTAAGGAGATGATGAGATGTTTTAATGAAGAAGAAAAGAAGAGAAAGATTCTTCCTTCCTCCATCTTTGGTTCTATCCAGATCCTCAATGGACTGGATGAAGCCCACTTTGGGCACAGCTGTCTACTGAGTTCAGTGATTCAAATATGAATCTTATCCAGAAACACTGTCATAGACACACCTGGAAACAGTGTTAAACTGGATACCTGTCTATCCATTTCTTTAGCCAATCAAATTGACATACAAAATTGACTCCCATAGTGGTATTTTTTTAATCAATTTTAAGTTTTTTAAAATCTCTGTCTTATGCTTATCTTTGTGGCTTACATAATTTTTTTTGAAATTAGGGAAAGAATTTGTTGGGTATATGGAGCAGCACAGAGTAGAGAGAAATAATGACAGCAGATGGTAAGATGCAAGGGAAGTTGGGAACTAAACTAGGATCCAGACATAATCATGAGTGTAAGCTTTTTGGAAATTGCTGAATTTTTCAAGAGGACATTGGATTTCATGTAAAACGTAAGATAGAAAATTGAAATAATTTTATTTAAATATCCAAAGACAGACTGTAGCTGATATACATGGTGCACCACATACAAGTGCACATATGCTACAGATAATGGGCCATATGAAAAAATAATCCTTGAGAGAAAAGCTTGGAGGGGTGGTTGGAGGTGGTGGCAAGAAACTAATATATACTGATCACTAATTATACCGTAAACATGGTGCTATATCTTGGCATATTTTTATCACTTGAATTTAGCAAAGATTTTCTGTTAGCTATTATAGTCTCTGTGACTATCACATAAGAGAGCTGAAAAGAGACTGGTAACATAGCTAGTAAGGGATAAAAATCAAATTATTTGCTTTCAAAGTCATCACTCTCTTTACTATTCCTCACTCTTTGTTCCTGAATCTATTAAGAATGTGACTGCAATTCCAAGATGCTGCCAAATGCAGACTTTCACCTAGTTCTAGGAAAATTTGATTAGATGTACTATTTTTATCAGAGGTAATATCAGACAACAACTAGAGATATTACTGGTATTTTTTTAATGACCAATTTTGTGGTGGTCCTAAATAAATGGGACAAATTACTGTCTGGCTGGATGTCCTTCCTTCTTATTCTTGAGTTCTCTTTAATGCCCTCCTGGGAAGCTTTACTGAGACTGCCTTGAGGAAAATAACACAGTGGATATAATTTATCATGAGTCTTATTTTTTCTTCAAAATCTTCACATTCTTGCAGGAGTATTCTTTCTTCTCCTTTCTCTTTTTTCAACACATCAGGTGTCAGTGCCCTCAACATTACATTTTATCAAAGTCTTCCCTAAGGTGGACAGATTTAGGTCTGACCCTGGAATTTCAGCCATTATCCAGTTCTCTGGTATATTGTAGATAATCAGGGATTTAATGTACCTTTTCATTGTACACTAAATCCAATTAAGAATGGCGAAGGGAACTAGGTGAAAGTTAAAATGTGAGAAAAGTAAAGTGTAATAGAAAAAGATTATTCATAACAAAGCATATGCAACAAAAAATATTAAAATAGAGGTTAGTCCTTTTACTCTTCATATTGTATTCATTTTTATTGTAAATTCTCAAAGTATTCTCAGAAAGGCTTCTTTGACACTATAAAAATGAGCAATAGACAACATTATAGGAAATGGAGTGTGTGTTTCTCTGAGCATCTGGCTCAGGCATCTGTCGGAGACGGGACACCTGCTTATTGTTATTTTCCTGTGTGGAAGGTCTAATTAAGCAGCAGACAACCCTAGAAGCCCTAGAGTATAGTTTAAATCAGTATCCAAAGGTCTATATGTGCTTACAGACCTCTTATATCAGTAATACTAAAGTGTGAATCTCAGGAAAAGTAGTTTCAACTTTCATGCCTAGAATATACAGAAGTTGAAATAACTTTTGTGGGTCACTATGGCTAGCTTCTAGGTATGATAGAGCATGACTAAGCTAGAAGAAACTTCAGTAAGTTGGCTTCCCAGCTAAGGCTTCTAAATAAGTACATTTAAACTAGCTCAGAAAGAGAGCTAACTATACTTTTCTAAATAATCCCCAGTAAATTAGGTTTTGTACTAATATCTAACGATCTTTAGAGTCAGGGAGTTTTTGTTTATCATTAAATTCCCTTCCTATCTTTCATCCATACTCTCTTCTTCCCTTTATCCTACCTCTTTCCTCACTTCCTCCCTTTTCTCTATTTAGTCTCATGCACGGATTCTAAATTGTTACTCATAGTCAAATGTACATGTGATTCCATATACCTGATTGTCCTCTAACAATCTCCTTCAGTTAACTCATCTCTAGTGCAAGAAATTTGTTTTCATGGGTTTTCCTCTCATATCAGTTTTCCAAATTTCTATTTGCTCTTTTATTGGGGGGACTCCATCTAATTTTCCTCATCTTACCTAGCTATGAGACACAAGACATATTCGACCTAGAAAGTTTCTCTTGGTGTTCACAGAATTAAATAGACATTGTGTTCCTTCTTTCTAATCTATTATTCTGTTAGAAATTGGATTGAAGTTTATTTTTATCAAAAATTCATTAAAATATCACTTCATGGGAATTAATTTTCCTAATAAATGAATATTATTCAAAAGAAAATAACACTTGTTAGTTAAAAAATTTTATAAACTGAACTTTTGATAAACCAGTATGTTGGAGAGAGAATCATTGCCTGCCCACCAAAGAAAAGAAAAGCAAATATTAACATTTTATAATGTTTAGACTTAATTTTTTATACAAAATTGTGGACCTCATGAGGTTGTGCAGCAACAACTGCTGTTGTTATGGGAAACATTGGTCCTATTACTGGATGTGCTATATATTCAAATTTTGTAAAAGACACCCTAAATCCCTATTTTAAGACCCATTTCTTGGAGTCTGAGGAAGTTAAAGAGCTGGATGTATAATTCCAAAATTACTAGATAGAGACAAGTGTGCAGGAAATGAGATAACAGAATAAGAAAGGAAATAAACTCACCCAAATTCTAAAATTCATGGAGACCAAGGACCTTACATTGGTAAATTAATATGGGGGAACTATGAAGAACTAGCATACTAAGAAAAACTAAAGCAACAACCAAAAGAAAAAAATGCTTTTAATAACATCAACTTTGTAGGACAGCCTAATAAAATTTAAAACGAGATGTTCAACCTATTCAAAGACATAAAAAGATCACATTAAAAAAACAGAGAAGTGGCCGGGCAGTGTGGCTCATGCCTGTAATCCCAGCACTTCGGGAGGCCAAAACGGGAGGATCTCTTGAGCTCAGGAGTTCAAGAGCAGCCTGGGCAACATAATGAAACCTCATCTCTAGCAAAAATACAAAAATTAGCCTGGAGTGGTGGCATGTGTCTGAAGTCTCAGCTACTCAGGAGGCTGAGGCAGGAGAACTGCTCAAGCCCAGGAGGTGGAGGTTGCAATGAGCTGAGATAGCACCACTGTACTCCAGAGTCTGGGTGACACAATGAGATTCCATCTCAGTAGCAGCAGCAGCAACAACAATAACAACAACAAATATCTAGATCTATATCTATATTTATATCTATATCTATCTGGAAATTGGCAAAAAAAGTAATAAGAAAAAGTGGGTATGAGAGAGAACAAAATGAATCTTGGAAATAAGACAATATACTCATTAATATAAAAAATTGGAGAGGCAGGAAAAACTCTAGACTGAAAATAAACTAGGAAAAGTAAGCAGAAATGTTTTATTAATGATTTCATCTATAACACATCACTGATAGAAAAAAATGCAAAAAATAAATGAATAAATGAGAGTCATGGAGGATATATCAAAATATTCTAACAATTCCAGAAATAGAAACCAAAAAAGCAATATTAAAAAATCTGAGAATTTTTAAATATTAAAGAGAGTTAGATTGCAATTTTATATATCTCTTAGAGTTCTGAGTGAGATAAATATTAAAAACAAACACCCAAACAACTGTAATCTAAACACATCATAGTCAAACTGTAGACTATTGAAGTTAAAGAGAACATTTCAAAAGCTGGCAGATGACCAACAAAATAGTGAGAATTAAACAACAAACTTCTCTTCACCGAAAACAAGTTAGAATGCAATAAAACAATGTTTTCAATGTTTTTCAGAAAAATAACCCTCAATTTAGAAACATATGCCCAGTTAAATGATTATTCAAGAGTAAGGGTAAGTTAAATATACACTGAAACATATAAATACTATGACATTTTTAATAACCACAGAAAATTCTTAAAGAACTTTTAAAAATGCATTTTGGTAAAAAGGAAAATGATGATAAAGGGAAGACATAAGATATACAAACTAATAGAATTTTCCATTTAGTAATTGATAAGATTTTTGGTAAATTTAATTTACTCTTGACTATAAAGCTAATGCCTGTTTTTGCTGTAAAAAGATGAAAGTAAAGCTAAGAAAAATAAAATAGGATGTTGAATGGACGCTGTAAGGTTGCTAACATCTTTATGTTGAAGGAGGAGCCAGCCTGAATAACTTTAGACTTTAAAAAATAAGTATATGTGTATTAAAATGCAGACGTATGCATTAAAATATCAGAAATAAAATAGGTATTTTCCAAAACATCTGTGAACTTAGAAAATGCCATTTTGCTCTCCAAAGGCAGAAAATGGAAAAATAATCAGAAGAAGATGATAGACAAAAATGAGAAGGTAAAACAAAACACAAAACTAGTAATAATCAAAATTGATGATAATGAATTAATACCCTATCCAAATTTTTCAGATGCTTAAGTGTGGCACATATTTCTGCTGCCTCTATCCAGATACTGTGTTAAATTTACTATTTTGACAAAGAGACTTCCATTTGTGTTTTTCACTATGTTAGCTCTTACCTCATGGGCCAAGAACTCCATGTGAAAGTTGCACTATCTCCCAAGCGTATCAGTTTCAATTATACAATCAGGAACTGGGGAAATGCTTACTGTGTGGATCCACAGACTCAGGACACCCATATGAAGTCAGATTTTGTCCAGGATTTTGTTTTTAAAAGGTTTTTGTGTACTTACCCCACCCCCACTGTAGCAGCAGGATGACACTTTGCTTCTCTGGTTGTTAATACCAATTCAGATCCTATTTCTAACATTTCTTGAAATATACAGGTGTTTTCTTTTTTCTGGTATACAATTACCTGAATAAAAGGCCATAAGTACCATTGGGGAAGGACTGAGGAAACACTATCATGTTTTCTTGCTATGGTTTTGCAGGGTCCTTCTATTTTGAAGGAAGCGAAGAGTTCCAGGTATGAAAAGATTTCAGTCAAGCAAAGGATTCCAGGTCTACAAAATGATGTAGGGCTGTGAACCGGACAATATTTCAAGACTTCTTATTGGCATGACCAACTTTCTCTCTCACAGTTGTTCATTCTTGTACAAGCTTAGTAGTACTCTTACTGAATGCTAAGTGTCTTATGACCTCCATACTACTCTCTGCAAGCCAAGTACTATAATGGCCTCTGTTACCTTCTGCTCTGGTCTACGGAGAATAACAACCAGTTAACTCTTTTATGCCTCTTTCCCAGCAGCATTCTTTGTGGTTCTGTGTCTTCCTACAGACTAAAATCATATGGTGAATGTTCTGAACATTTATAGCATATTTATTCAAGAGTGCCCAATATCTGAGCCTTTAAATTTTCTCTTTCACCATCTGTCATGGCAATTAAACTTCACTTAACATAAGCCTTCTCTTCACTTTTTCCATGTTATGAGGAATCATCTCCTAAGGTCCTTGCTTGTTAAAAACCCTATATCCAGGAGAGTGCTTCCACATCTCTAGCTCTTCTATATTCATTTTTTTTTTTTTTTTTTTGTCATGGACTCCTTGAAAATACACTCTTAGAATCTATTCTCAGGCACATTCTCCCAGTTCTTGTAGGTACGATAGGTCTTACAGGATTTTTTATTTTTTAATAGGCCCTTTCTTCCCTTATTAGCCTCAGTATGTCCCCAACCAGCCTATGCCATAATTTCACCTTAGATACATGCCTAGTAGTCAGAAAGAGAGATAGAAAGATCCTTAGGTGGAAATTTGTTTCCTTGAGGGAAAGAGGCCTCTGCATTGTCTTCAGCATGGAGAAGTGGTAGCTCTTAATAGAAGATGCCAGCCACTTCTATAGGCCCAGAAGTTTCAGAGGAATCTGGAGTGCCTACAATCACAGGGTGTTTCTTCCAGATGTTTCCCTTCCATGTATCAGACTTCCAAGTTTTCCCATCCAAGACACTCTGATGTTTACCTACATGACTTGCCTGACCTGACCAATTTGAAACCAGCCCAATTGTTCCATACAACTGATGTTTACAGGTTTTGATTAACATAGAACTTGATCTTCCTTGTCTTAAAACTGAAAAACTTACACTTGTTTTATCTAAGTTCCTTTATCAGGAAAAAAACCATCAGGCTTCCCTGATAGTATCAAGGAACTGAAACTCCCCAGATTACTGCATCTGGACAACGAGACACCAGAACCTTCATCTGGCATGCTTGCCTAACCCAGCATGTGTTGACTATTACCAACTCTTCATTATCCTTCCCTAATTCCCATTTTCTCAAACGTAGCTACATTTCTTCCCTGCTTATATAAACCTGGTTTATATAGCAAGTCAGTTAGCTGGGGAGATGGATTTGAGACTCATCTCTTATCTCTCTGGCTGCAACATCCAAATAAAACCTTCTTCCCTGGAAATACTCATTGTCTCAGTGATTGGCTTCCTATGTGGTGAGCAACAGGACCTAGACTGAAACTCTCGTGTTTCAGTAACAATTTAACCTTTTAAATCTCAGTCACTCAAACTATTATAGCCTGGGTTTGGCCTTCTGCCTAGCATATAACAATTTTTTTACACTCCTGATATAAGAGATGAGAGCCTTGTATGCTACCAAATAGGCTCTCTGGCTGTCATACTTGGTTTTAAAATGCTTTAAAACTGCCTTCAGCATTTCATTTTATCTTCTCAATAACATCAATGAAGTTTAGAATTAACCAATCAATCGTATCGCATCTGTAATTATTTCCTCTGTAAGTTTCAAATGCCTGTTATGTTGTACCCAGGTAATGCATTCCCTTGACCAGTGTAGTAGCTCAACTCGACACCAGAAAAAGCTCTAACAATCAGAGTGGCCAGGAGCTGTTTGTGCTCCATGAGTGACAGAGGGTGATAGCATGGGGATGACTTAATCAGGCAGTGAGTAATCCAGCTTTAAAATATCAAATTACTGTTTATTCTTTTGGACTGTCCCTAGGTCTTGACATCATAGAGTTTACAAATTTGAAAAAGGCATTGTCTTGAAAACAGTATTTTGTAGGAATCAATTATTTTACAAAAACATATATGCCTCTGATGATTGTCCTTTCCTGGCTACTAAAATTGGTGATTAGCCTGGAAATTCTGAAGATAGAAATAATGGAATGTGCATGGCAGCCAAGGCTAAGTCTTTCACACTATCTCTCCCCTGCTGACATTCTCAAGGGAAAAACATACTTTGAAGAAGAACTTTATTCTTCTATTTGTTTCTTCACTCTGTTTGCCTTAAAGATGATGATCAGCAATGCAATCATTTTAGGGTTTAAAATGTAGACATTGTTGAGAAAACTGAAGATTTCCAATAGAGATATTCTCTGTCCTAATTGAAATTTTTTAAAAAATGCATTTTGAAAGTATATTAGATGTTTTGGCTTAGTCACAACTTTCAAACACCAGGTGATCTTTGCTACATTTTATAGAAGACCTTTAAAAATGGTCTGTTTTAGACATTTCTCAAAAGAAGACATTCATACAGCCAACAGACACATGAAAAAATGTTCATCATCACTGGCCATCAGAGAAATGCAAATCAAAACCACAATGAGATACCATCTCACACCAGTTAGAATGGCGATCATTAAAAAGTCAGGAAACA
>NW_012105365.1:5394486-5395211 GCF_000951045.1 Mandrillus leucophaeus
AAAAAAAAAAAAAAAAAAAAAAAAAATGGTCTGTTTTTTTCATCTGGCATGTGGGTAATTGAATTGCCACTTGCTAACTGAGACAGCACTAATTGGTCATGTGTTCTGTTTTAACATTTTAAAGGAATATTGGGTTTCTTTGACCACTGGAGAATGGGATATTAAAGGTAGAAAATTTCCAGAAAGTATGTTTGTAGACTGACAAATTACAGCTTCTGTGGTTAGAATTAAGCCTATGAAAATCTTTAATGATCTCTAAATAACTTTTATTCTATTACTTCTCTGAAGTAATAGAGGTGGTTGAGAACATTGTTTCTTTAATAGTAATATAGCAATAATAATAATGTATTGAACACATACCATGCCCTAAGTATTATTTAGCATATTCTGTGCATTAGCATGTTTAATCTGCTTTTACACTAGAAGAAACTAAAGCTTAGACCGTTTATGTTTTGGACCCATGATGATTCAGGTGAGGAGGGGTGGTGCTGGGTAGTAAGCCCAGGTCAATGTGGTTGTAAATCAGCGCTGTTAACCAGTATGCTAAAATAGTCCACAAAACACTACTGCCTTTTTTTTCTCTTTTAATTATACTTTAAGTTCTAGGGTACATGTGCATAACGTGCAGGTTTGTTACATATGTATACTTGTGCCATGTTGGTGTACTGCAACCATCAACTCATCAGCACCCATCAACTCGTCATTTACATCAGGTATAACTCCCA
>NW_012105365.1:5396198-5458757 GCF_000951045.1 Mandrillus leucophaeus
TAATTTTCATATAAGGAGTAAGGAAAGGATCCAGTTTCAGCTTTCTACTTATGGCTAGCCAATTTTCCCAGCACCATTTATTAAATAGGGAATTCCAGCACAGATCTGGCACTGACAGAATGCCCAATAATGTATGAAATAAATGTTCATAGAATTAAGTGAAATTGTAGTTCTGAGGAATGGTTATTAAACATAATCATATGAAAATAATTACTTGGCCACACTGGGCATATTTTAAAGAGCTCTTCCTCCATTTACCTCTAAACTTGTTTCTTTAAGTATTTGTTTTCCTAGTATTTATTGAGGTATATTTAAAATATAATCAGCTGAACAAAATACATAGCATCATTTGATAAGTTTTGACATATGTGTATTCCCATGAAACTATGACTACAATCAAGAAGTGAACAGCTCCATCACCGGGAAAGTTTACTAGGACCACTTTCTAATCCCTCCATCCCACTCCCTTCCCATTCCCAGACAGCCACTAATCTGCTGTCACTTTTGATTAGTTTTTATATCTAGAACTTTCATAAATTGTATAATATAATATGTATCTTTTTTCCTGGATCCTGTTACCTGGCATAATAATTTGGAGCTAGATCCATGTTGCTGCATATATAGTTTATTTCTTTGTATTGCTGATAGTGAATTGTATTATTCACTATTAACGAATATGAATATGCCACAATTGCTTTATCAAATTTATCTGTTAATGAACATATGATTGTTTCTAGTGTGGGCTATTACAAATTAAGCTTCTGTGGACATAAATGTACATGTATTTGTATGGATATTTGCTTTATTTTTCTCTTGGGTATATTCCTAGAAGTAGGATGTCTGGACCATATGATACTTGCATAATTAACTTTTAAAGAAACTGACAGATTGTTTTTCAAGGAAATTGCACTATTTAAATTCCCACCAACTGTATTGAGAGTTACAGTTTCTCTATATTCTCAACAATTCCTATAGTCAGTCTTTTAATTTTAGATATTCTAATAGAATTCTAATAATTGTAATATTATTTTAATGTGATTTTAATTTGTATTTCCTAAGGAATTGTGTGGGGCATCTTTGGAGGTGTGTATTTACCACACAATCTCTTTCTTTTTTAGTTAAGTCCATGCTCAAATTTTTACCCCCCAAAATTGAGGGGGTTTTTGGTATGGGGCTTAGAGATTTCTTTATGTATTTTGCATACAACTCCTTAATCATATATAAGCTTCTCAAACATTTTTCCCAGTTTGTCCTTTTATTCTTCTAATAGTATCTTTCAGAATGTATAAGTGTCATTTTGATGAAATTCTATTTATCATTTACAGGTATTAGATTTATTCTATGTGTTGGTGTAACTTTTGACCCCCTGGTTCCAGGAGTAATATAAAAGAATACAGAACAATTCTAAGATTTTTAAACCGTTACAATTTCAGGAAATGTTACTGGTTTATGTCTTCTAATATGCTATGGATGTTAGGTAAGATCTCAGTCTAGGCAGTAGCCAGCCAGAAAAAAAAAATATTTGGAAATATTTTTAAAGCTACCAAGTTTATAAAAATGGCTCAGTATTATCCCAGTTCTATTACCCTTATATCACTCTAGGTAAGTGGTGCAGTCATGATACAGCATGTTTAGTACTTAGAATAGTCAGTCTAGTGCTTTTCAGAAAAATAATACCTATCCTCTACATATCAGTGTGCTGGATCCTATCAGAGAAAGCTCTTGAAGTATTAGGAATATCAGGTAACTTTCATAAACAAAGGGACCAAGAGAAAACCACTATTCAACTGAAGTAAATAAAGCAAAGCAAAATAAAACAAATTTATGTTTATTTACAGGCTTCATGCCCCAATATTCTTAATGAAATTTGTGAGTGAACCAGATATTCACATTTCTGTCAGCATATATATGTGATTTTATTTAACAAAAAACCTCCAAGAGATTATATCATATGTAAATAGAGTTACTATTATTGGAATTACATTCAGGAAATTGATTCTCCTGCTTAGTTTGTGAGATGGTATACAACCATTTATTGCATTTTAATTACATCTTAATCATAGAAAGCTAGTGCTTTATAAAATTTCCTCTGTGCCAGGTCATGTTTGCGATATTTTACGTATATCAACTTAATGAATGTTAAAAACAATTTTATGATATAAACATTATTATTATTCATATTTAAATTGAGGAAATAAAGGCAAAGAGAGGCTAATGTATTTCTCAATTAACTAGGAGAGTCATGATTCAAATTTCAGGCAGGGTGGCTTGATTCTGCACTGCTAATGAGCATTCACTTCTGCTAACTACAAGTGGTGTGTGACGATAACCAGCTCAAATGAATTACAAACACTTTGAACACTTATGTGGTGGGTGCTTCACTCCTAGGACATTAATACCTACTTAAACACTCATCAACTAAATATTTAGCTTTAGAATTCTTGAGGATGACATACTTTATGCAATAACATAGGTGAGGCTGGGGTAAGAAATCCACAAACTTTTTAATAGTCTACAAAGTCCTGGCCCTACTCTGATTCCTGTTTTTTTCTCATTCAGTCTTTCTGTTTTTCTATAGGTTCTTCTTCTACTTCCCCAATTGATTGGTGGGAAATATTTTCAATCAATATAAAAAAATGAGGTTTTAAAAAATATACTATTAAGTTAATGCCTTAGATGCATTAGTGCTTGGAATATATATATATATGGAATATGAACCGGACAATATCTCAAGACTTCTTATTGGCATGACCAACTTTCTCTCTCACAGTTGTTCATTCTTGTACAAGCTTAGTAGTATTCTTATTGAATGCTAAGTGTCTTATGACCTCCATACTACTCTCCGCAAGCCAAGTTCTATAATGGCCTCTCTTACCTTCAGCTCTGGTCTACGGAGAATAACAACCAGTTAACTCTTTTATGCCTCTTTCCCAGCAGCATTCTTTGTGGCTCTGTATCTTCCTACAGAATAAAATCGTATGGTGAATGTTCTGAACATTTATAGCATATTTATTCAACAGTGCCCAGTATCTGAGCATATAAATATATATTGATTTATTATATATATACTTGGAATATATATATATATTCCAAATATATATATATGTATTTATATATGTTATTGAAACGGGTATCTTCAAACAGGTTGTATAAAAATTGTATTTGACTCTGCTAGAAATCAGAAACATTAGCATAACAATCAGATACTTTAAAATATTCAGAGAAATATTAGAAATTTAACCAAAATTTTTAAAATAAAAAATATAGTAACCAGCTAATGAAATGAATAATCTGTCATATAAACAAATTATGTGGGCACACATAAAGAATGCTATATTACTTGAAAAAAAAAGGACTTTACTGATTTCAACTATTTCACTTTAAAGGTTTTCTTTGAACTTTATATAAAGGAACCTGATCAAATTAATTTTCTTACCCCGATAGCCTTATGTATCCTAGAGTACTTGCAAAGAATAGTTAACACTTTGGAAAATTATACCCCTTTAAATCCAGCAACAATTTAGGAGAATCATCTGCAGTGTCTAAGAAGGGTGGCCACACACGGAAGACCTACAGGATCGTCTGGCAACAGCATTGACAGCTTCATTAAACATTTCATTCCACATCACTGACGTGCAACTGATTTCCTCTGAGGTTGCGGAAAACCATTAGGCTTTCATCAAAAGGAACTTGATCTCCTGCCCAGCTCTCCACATGCTACTTCTACTCTGTACACTGCCGCTTCCATGGGAATTAGCATCAACTTGAAGAAGCATCTCGCCAGACCGAGTTACTAATTTATGGCCAGAGAAGGAGAAAAAAATAGCAATAATTTTATTTCACAAACCACTGAAAATAAGAAATATCTGTATGAATTGTCATAAGTACATAACGTTAATCTAGAGAGAGGTCACTGAAGCTTTGGATGGGCATCTTTTTTTTTTTTCTTTTAGTTTCATGAGGAATATGTATTACCTTTTCATTTTATATCATGAAACATTTACATTTACAAAGAGCCACAATGAATAATATAACAAATACCTATGTACCCATCACACAGCTCTAGAATAAAACATGACAAACACAGGTAAAGCCTCTCGTGTAACCTTCTCCAATCACATTCCCTTTTTTTCCCAGAGGTACCACAACTCTGAATCTGGTGCTTTTTATTTGCATGATGTCATACTTTTACCAAATACGTCTATGTTCCTAAACAGTGTGTTGTGCTTTACCTATTTTAGCATTGTGTATAATTGGTATTACACTGTGTGTGATCTTCTGTAACTAAAGTTTTTACTAAACAGTATGTATTTTTAATATAATAATGTTAATACCAATGTTTCAGATCAGCAGTCCCCAACCTTTTTGCCATTAGGGACCGGTTTTCATGGAAGACAATATTTTCATGAACCAGGGTGGGGGAGTGGTTTCAGGATGATTCAAGTGTGTTATGTTTATTGTGCACTTTATTTCTGTTATTGTTACATGGTAATATGTACTGAAATAATTGTGCAACTCACCACAATATAAATTTAGTGGGAGCACTGAGCTGGTTTTCCTGCAGCTAGTCAGTTTCATCTGGGGGTAATGGGAGACAGTGACAGATCATTAGGCATTAGATTCTCATAAGGAGAACAGAACCTAGATCCCTTGCATGTGCAGTTCACAAAAGGGTTTGTGCTCCTATGAGAATCTGATGCTACCACTGATCTGAGAGGAAGTGGATCTCAGGCAGTTATGTGAGCAATGAGGAGATGCTGTCCATCAGATAAGGCTTCCCTTGGCTCACCTGCCACTCACCTCCTGCTGTGTGGCCTGATTCTTAACAGGCCATGGAAAGGATGGGAACTCATGCTTCAGATCATTCACTTTCATTGCTGTAGTGTTCCATGTTAATTTATTTATCTTATTTTAAATTGTTGGCCGTTTATTTTAGGTTCAAGGGTATGTGTGCAGGTTTGTTATGCAGGTAAATTGCATGTTGTGAGGTTTGTTTGTTGTACAAATTGTCTTGTCATCCAGGTAATAAGCATAGTACTCAATAGGTAGTTTTCTTATCCTCACCCTCCTCTCACCCTCTACATTCACATAGACCCCAGTGTCTGTCATTCCCTTCTTTGTGTCCATGTCTACCCAATGTTTAGCTCACACTTACAAGTGAGAACATTGCAGTATTTGGTTTTCTGTTCCTGTGTTAGTTTGTTTAGGATAATGGCCTCCAGCTCTACCCATGTTGCTGTAAAAGACATGATCCCATTCTTTTTTTGGCTGCATAGTATTTCATGGTGTATATGTGCCACATTTTCTTTATCCAGCCTGCCACTGATGGGCATTTAGGTTGACTCCATGTCTTTGTTTTTGTGAATAGCGCTGTGATGAGGATATGCGTGCATGTGTCTTTACGGTAGAATGATTTATATTCCCTTGGGTATATACTCAATGATGGGATTGCTGGATTAAATGGTAATTCTTTTTCAAGTTCTTTGAGAAGTTGGCAAACTGCTATCTACAATAGCTGAACTAGTTTATATTCTCATCATCAGTGCAGAAGCATCCTCTTTTCTCCACAACCTCACCAGCATCTGTTATTTTTGACTTTTTAATAATAGCTATTCTGACTGTTGTGAGATGGTATCTCATTTTTATTTGCATCTCTCTAATGATTAGTGATGCTGAGCATTTATACATACGCTTGTTGGCCAGATGAATGTCTTCTTTTGAAAAGTGTCTGTTCATGACCTTTGCAGATGGGCACCTTTGAGGTTCTACCAGGCACTACCACCTACATCAAACCTTGCTGTTTTTTTTTTCTCGAGGGTATCTGGCTACCATTTCTCACATTCTTGCTAACTCACTCCCAGCTGAGACTCAGGGAGGCCATGTGCAGGTGCTCAGATGCCCTGGACTTATTCTATTCTACTGCTTTCCCTCAACCTTTTAGTATTTTCTGTTTCTCTGGAAAAACTCTAAGGCAGAGTAGAATCATTTTCTATCCAACATAATGAGGTAACTTATCTGAGTTACAAAAGAGTAACAGCGTGTTCTCTACAAAAGGACAATCTCTACAAAGGCCTCACTCTTTTTTGTGTTGTACTCTGTTAGAGAGGTATATGCTAGTGTGTTTTAATGATCCTAAATTTCCCAGAGTTATTTATGAAATGGATATTTTTCAGTTTTCTTTCTTGCAGCTCTACGCTCAATAAAAAGTGGCAGAAGCCTAAACCCAAGAGTTTTTATTGCATGAGTCCTGACATACTTTTAAATTTAATTTTTCTTCTGAATATATTCCATTTTAGAAGCATCTTAGTCCTTCATTTTAGTGTCAAATGAATGCAGTTTAGATTATCCACCTGCTGTAGTCACGGTTTCTGGTGTTGTTTCTGGTGACAAACAATGGGGCAACCATGTTTTGCAGTTCACAGTAATGATTATCCATTGTTTTATCACTTCAGATGATACCACTTTAAGTGTGCAACTTTACTGTGTTGTAATTGTGAATGACAGCAGATGTTCTTTGACTTTGAGTGTGGATTAACTGCTGTAGTTTGTATGGAGATCGTGCTAGTTTACTTTCTAACATTGGGATTATTGAGGCCATGTTTTCTAAGAGTTCAGAAAAAGAAAGTCCAAATGATTACACCACCAATGCCAGCATGACCCAGGCACCACTGAAAAAGAAAGTGAAATGACTGTATTGTTTTAATGACAGATGGAAAGACATATATAACAAAAACAGAAGATTTATGATTGGGCATGGTGCAGAAAAGGAGATGGAAGCACATATGGAGACTGAATCTCACAAGTCTTAGATGAGACAGCCAAATATGTTTAAATAAATCAAAAGTGTTTTGTTGCCCAAAAAGACATCAATGCTCAGTTGAAAATAATGGCTGCTGAATTGACTTGGGAATACCAAACTAATGACCCTGCATTGTCATATGTTTCCCTTGATTAATCTGTGAAGCTCAGGAGTTACATTTTCTGACTATGAAGTTACAAGTAAAATACCCTGTGGGACAAAAGGGAAATTTTTTAAAATCACAAATGTCACAAATGTGTTGCTCCTTACATTATAAAGCTTATTCTGTCAGATCTTATTGGATAGTTTACTTTTTAACATTGAGAATATTGTGACAATGTGAGTGTGTTTGTGTATACAAAATTGAATTTTTTTTTCTTTTAATGCAGAAATTAAGCCTGTTCACATTTGTTTCTAGGACTGATAGGTTCACTTTCAACTGCAATTTATAATTATGTGCAGTTTGTTGTATTTGCTCTGTTTCTGTATCTATAGGATATGCATTCTCTGTCTTTTTATTTAATAAAATTGGGTATTCAAGAAGGTTGAAAGGTTTATTGTTGGGACTACCTTTGCACTTATATCTATTTTGAAGACTTTACTCAATATCTTTTTCTGAAAATTTCCCAGTTATCATCTGATTGGATGTAACTCATGCTTTTGCAAAAAAAAAAAAAAAAAAAAAAAAAAAAAAAAATTTTCTCCTTGTTTTTATCTGTTTTGAGTTTTAGTTTTAGCTTTTGATTCAAGGTGGCTTTCCATATTTTCAGATACTTGTTTCAATACCTTTACTGCTGTTTGGAGTGCAGAATTATAGTTTTCTTTTGCTTGATATTTTGGCAGGTATTAATGTAAGGTGCAACTCATTTAAGTTGCATGCAAATTTTTGACTGATTTTCTGCAATAGCTCTCTTTAGATTTGTTTTCTTGTGTTCATTTTAAGTGATATCCAGGCGGCTTATATGATTCTCATCTTAATGGCACCATTTTCTGTTAGCGTGGCAAAGAACTGGTAGCTCAGCAGTGGTTGGTTGGTTGGTTTAGGAAGTGGTTGAGGGATTGTTAGTACTCAGATTTTACATCTCTTTGGTCTTGCAGAACCCTGAATTTTTCACGTTTTTCTTGTTTTCTCTTTCACCACCTAATCGCTACAGGGTTCTCCTACCTTTCTTTTGAATGTTATTCTCCTTAGAAGTTAATTGTGTATGTTTTCTCTTTTTTTTTAATTTTAAGTTTTAAATTTTATTTTAATAGCTTTTGGGGTACAGGTGATTTTTGGTTACATAGATAAATTTTTTAGTGATGATTTCTGAGATAATTATACATTTTTAGAGGG
The DNA here is from genome assembly GCF_000951045.1 of Mandrillus leucophaeus. Taxonomy (NCBI): domain Eukaryota; kingdom Metazoa; phylum Chordata; class Mammalia; order Primates; family Cercopithecidae; genus Mandrillus; species Mandrillus leucophaeus. Next base: position 5,404,334 of record NW_012105365.1, read on the forward strand.
GTTTTGTTTTGGTTTTAAACATTAAAGAGTTTGCCTTTTTAAAGTGGATGCCTGATATTCTCTCTTTAAATCCTGCATCTGTCTCTTTCTATGGTGTTTGGTTCTTTGAAAGCTTGCACTTTGAAATCCCTTCCTTGCAGTTTCTTGTGTGATCTCCTTTTTATTTTTATTTTTTCTTCTCCAGTATCTTCAAATTTAGTGTGGATTTAATCTTCCCAGTCAATGGTTGCTTCAAATCACCCTCAGGCTCCTTAGCCGGTATCCCTCCTCTATATTTCTTGCAATTTTTTTTTCTGCTTTTGCTTGCCACCGAGCTCTGACATGCATGGGGATGAGCAGGGACATGTGGTACTGCAGCACCAATATTCCTTGTATTTTATCTCTTCTTCCCAGTCATTTCTATTCTCTTGTCTTTAGTTAATATTGAGGGTGTGGATTTGCATAGACATTTCATAAATGTGCAGCATAGTTAATTCCTGTCATCTGGGAAGAGATTCAGAGAGGTAGTATGTTTGTTGTGATGGGTTTTGTTAGTTTGTTTTTACTGCACGGTATTTATTGCCTACAGGTACCTTAAAGTTTCTTCCTAAAGTTTTTTTTTTTTTTTAAATTAATCTGTGTTTATACTTTATTTGACAATATGGATCCTCCCACATTTAGTAAGCACCTATGCATGTGCTTTTGGCCATTTCAATTTTGATTTTCAGTTGCCTTGTTTCTCCCTCAACTCAGCAGTGCCGCTGCTAATGGTGTGATTGTGAAGGTCATTTTCTAAATCTGATTTTGTGATTCCTGGTTTATTTTATGCAAATGAGTAACTTTTCTAGATCTTTGTTGCTCAAAGGCATTTAAAATTTTATCTATTTTACTGAGATCTGAAATTTTTCAGCTTCTCCACTTCTTTAAGTCCCTGATATTCTTTTCATATTTACTCACTGAATAACCCATCCTTTTTAAAAAACTCTTTTCTTTCTATATATTGTTAGAGTCAGCCTGTATTAACACACACACACTAATGCTCTGCTTTTGAAACCACTTTTGGTAGATTTTCTAATTCAGTAGGCACCTAATTGGCCTCCCATGTCATGGCAACAATGGTTTTGCTAAATGTTTTGTCAATGTATAACATGGATCATAACATTTCCATCCTTCGTTATTAATTCTTTCTGTCACCAGAAAATTACTGCCTATTGGGCAAATTTGCCCTCTGGCCTGTTTTTGGAGCATAACCTTGCTTAGTCATTTATGCATTGTCTATGACTGACTACAGGAGAGCGGAGTAATTACAACAGAGACCATATATATAGTCTTCAAAGCCTAATATATTTATAAGATGACCCTTCAAAGAAAAGCTTTTACTGACCACTGCTCGAAGCCATTGCCACATACATTATGTTCTTGTTATGGAAGAACATTACCCCAAAGAACAATACCAAAGCAGTGGATCCATTTCTGAATAAAATGAATCAGATTTCTGGATTAATTGGGCTGAACAAATTCTGTCACTCATGAATCTTGAAATCTCAGAGACTTGATATTATAAAAGCATATATTTTACAACTGCAAAGTCTAATGCTAGTTGGACTACCGGGCAGTTCTTCTTCAAATGGTTACTCTGGAATCCAAACTTTGATCTTGCAACTCTGACATCTTAGAGTTCTTCTTTACCAACCACATATTGAAAAGAGAAAAGGGAAGACGACAGAATAAATCTCATTTTGCCATTGAAAATGTTCCCGTTATATTAGTCCCCGATATTCCATGGGTCATATGTTCCAAGACCCCCAGGATATGCCTGAAACTATGGATGGTACCGAACCTGATTGCTGTCAATGAGAATGTGTTTCTGTCCGTGTCTTCCACCCACAAATTTAGTGCCCTTTCTATCTTAACTAAGCAATAATCATGGACTGTAGCTGTAACTTTTGCAGTTTGAGGTAGAACAGCAATATGGTAAAAATTTCTTTTTCTTCTTCACAATTTCATGAGTAGAAGATTAGTTCTTACCATAGCTCTTAGCAACCTCAGCATACAATTGTTTTACTTTCCTAAGTCAAGAACTTTCACCTTTCCACTTAAAGGAAGAATGTTATGGCTTCTCTGTGGCATATCCAAATTATTAACATCACTGTTCTTATGCTTTGTGGTAATTACTAGATAAAATAGGGGTTCCTTGAATGCAAGCACTGCAATACCACAACAGTCAATCTGAAAACATAAATGCTACTAATTGATTTTTGGCAGGTAGCATCTAGAGCACAATTATGCTGGACAAAGGGACAATTTATTTCCCGGACAGGATGAAACAGGATTATGTGAGATTTCACCACACTAATCAGAATGTAATTTTTGATCATAATGCTGAAAGAAACAATCCCAAATGTCATAATCCCATATGTGGAAATCTCAAAAGATCAAATTCCCTAAAGTCTAAATCCCTAATGTCTAAAATCCCCAAAATTACAATCACAGGATAGTTGCCACATGTTAAACAGAACTTGTATTATTATCTTTATAAATTTTGTGTGGTTTAAGGAGATGCGTATTGGTGTTATATTGACAAGGTGTGGATTTGTGGACTTAATTTTAGGTATCAACTTGACTGGATTAAGAAACACCTAGAAATTTAGTAAAGCAATTTGCTATGCTATGTATTTAATCTTTGCTTCATTCCCAATACTGGAATTATAAATTGTGTAGACACTTATAGAGAGTTCTAAGTTGTTTTATGCATTTTTGTAAATTTGATTGCATAAAAGTGCATTATCACAACATTGACTTCGAGTGTAAACATTGTGCATATATGTAAAAATGTTAAAACTTCTTCAATAAATAAAGAATTGTCCTTTTTGTACATCTGCAATTGTGAAGGATAAAATTTGCAAAGATCTCGGCTGTTTGGGTGACACATTGCAATTTTTGATAGGTCTCGTGAAGACTTTAGGTTATTTGCCGTGTTATTTCAGACAACTGCAGTTATAAAGCTAGGTGCACACAATTTACCAACCCTAGTGATATGCATTGACACAGTTGTCTTCTTGACCTATTTCTTCATGAATATGGTTTATTTGCTTATAACTATTATTCCCGTGAGACTTTTATTAGTAAACCTGAGTGTTTATGCTTGCAAAAATGTTTGTTCTTATTGTCTACTTTATCAGGTAAAGTGGCCTATGAAGTATTCTGTCATGTCTTTGTTTCTCAGATGAATCACCCTTTAAGATGTAAATATTAACACATGTCTTAGAAGTATTTTATAAATCTTTTTTTCTGGAATGACATTTTTGGAATTTTGATCTTTTGGGATATTGACATTTGGGATTGTGTCTTTCAGTATTACGATCAGCTCCCCTCAGAATGGCACACAATGTAAAACTTATGAATTGTTTATTTCTGAAAATTTTCACTTAATATTTTTGGACTGTATTTCTCCATAGTTAAATGTAACTATGGAAAGCAAAAATGCAGATAAGGGGAACAACTGCACTTTCATTCATATTCTGTTGGTAAGCATAATTACAAGACTAACTTTCTTGCAAGAGAGGCTGGGACGTGAGTTCACAGGTACATTGCATAATCTTTCTCTAGGTTTCTTTCATAGGCAAATGTCCCAGAACAGCTCCTTATCTCCCTGCTTTCAGTTTTACTTTTTGTTTATGGCTTCAGAGGAATTCTCATATTTTATGTCGAGATCAGCCTTTAAATGTTTATTAACTAATTTGTGTGGTGGTTTTAAAATATGTCCACAAACTCTTTGATACTCTTTAGTTTCAGAGGTAGTGTTTAACTCCCATCTACTTGATTGTTGGCTGTGTGTATTATTCTAGGACTCTCCAATATTTGGACAGTGTCTGCCATGTAACAGGTGTTTCTTGTTATTGAATAGAAAACAGCAGAATTTTGCATAATTTATTGGAAAAACATCACCACAGAAATAAATTGATAAACGCTGTACTCAAACTGAGCTTTGAATAGTTGCAGATGTAAAACTAAGAAAACTCAGCAAATAGAAATGATTAGAAATGAAAAAAATACAAAAATATACAATGTAAGGAACAGGAAGTTCATGAGAAAGAGAAGAGGATTAAATTAAGCCAGATAAGCAAAAGGAAAAGTGATGGTTCATTATTAATTCTAAATTTAAAGAAGTCTCACCAGATCCCTAGAGAGAAAGTAAATATTGACATCAGAGTGCAGTCATAATTCGTTGCATGTATTAATACTTAATTTATTGTCGTCTTTATAAAACCCCAAGTTGAAGAACACAGCGTTTTTCATGTTAGCTTGTGTTAAGCATAAAATAAAATTTAATATTTTAAGCGAGACAGTAAGAAATTGAGATCAGAGTTATTTTATATAAAGTGACCAAGGAAGGCTTCTTAGATAACACTTTCAAATTGAGTTCAGCAGGAAATAAGGGACTGAGTCCTGTGAATACCTGGAAAAAGAGTGCTGTCAGCACAGGGAAGAGTAAGAGAAAATGTCTTAAGGTAGGAGCATATTTAGAATGTTTGAGGAGCAGCAAGACATCCAGAGTAATGAATGGAGTGAGCAAGGAGATATTGATGAAAATGAAGTCAGAGGGATAATATGAATTATCCGTTGTAAGCAAAGGTAAGAAATTTTGTGTAATTTTCAGTGAGATGGGGATTTTTTTAAAAATTGCAACAGTTGGAGCACAGAAGAAAAAATATTAAGCTTATTTTAAAAACACATCTTAACTATTCTGTAAGGACTATAGAAGGGTGTGAGACTGTTACTGCAATAGTTCACATTGGTGATGACAGCATTTTCTTCTAAGGAGAAAGTCATGGAGCAGGGAAAGAAGTGGTCAGATATGTATGTGTTGTCTTATAATTAAATTGTGTAAGATTATATTGCATCCTATTCTAGAGTACAGTATTCATAAGTACTCCTGTAGTACCATTAGGTTGTCAGTTTTTCAAAGGAAGGCATTTCCTGTAATGTATAAATTCTAAAGTAAATATTTGTGGAATAAATACATAAATAAATGACTAAAAGAATGAATAGGTGAACATCACACCATTTATCCTTCTTACAACTAGTTATAATATGATCATGTCCTAGGATAGCTTCATTTGTAATTACTAGAATATATTTATCTGCATTTCCAATTATGCATTTCATCTTTTCACTATGCTCTTCAGAGTTAAAGGTTACAATGCACCTTGGTGAAAAAGATTCATAAGCCTTAGACCCATTCAGTTTCATATAAATAATGGTTCAGTACCTCACTAGATCTTTAATGAAAATAATGTTGTCTCTCCTGAGAAACTCTACTGCAATGATACCAGAGTGTGAGTTGTACACAGATTTGCTTTTTTGCATTGGTTTGTAGAAATTCGTGGCCAATACCTTGAAATCATTCAATAAACAAGTCAGAGTATAAATTAATAAAAGTTATTTTTAATGACTACTCATTTAAAAGACACACTTTTGTGCAGTGGGGGTAAACCCTATTTAAACAAGTTATGTACCCACAAAAAGGTGTATTCCTTTCACTATTATAGAAGCTCCAATCCTGGTAAAAGTCTTAATTTTCTGTTAAATTTATTAATTTACATAACTGTCATCACTGCTGATTGTCCTGATTATTTATAGGGAGAAGATTATACTTTGCATTGATTCCATGTTCCTTTTAAATGCTTCAAAAACAATTCTTTAAAACAACTATGAGGTCAGAACATTATATTTTATAGGTGCAAGATGGTAGAGTACTAGCCAGGTTATAGAGCTCAATGTCATATTTCTTTTTGTTTTAGTAAAATAATTATGTATTGTGGTTCTACATATACTGAAATTTGAGGTTTCTTTCAAGGAGAGAGCAATTCCAACTGTTTTATGGTCAAGCTCATCTTTTATTCTACTCTTTGGAGACCATAAGTTTAAGGGAGCTCTACTAGAGGTGAAGTGATCCCAGGACTTTTAATTAATATAGAGAGGCAGAGAAACTGAAGAATTAGAATTATATTAATTTTATCCCCCAAATTTCTGTTGACTTCTTTGTAAACTAGAATTAATTTTATGCTCGGCAGAGCTGACATCCTGATTTATGATATAGCAATCCTTTTTTAAAAGGAACTGTTAAATTAAAATATTCATTGTAAACTACTATACCAGTAAATATATGCTCTGAAATCAAGACTTATTGTATAAAACGTATACTCTTTCTTTTATTTTTGCAATGCTTTGTTGTGGTGCTTAGATTGTTTTTGTCAATATAGGGCTTTGTATTGCATTTTTCAAATTTCGTAAGCTGAAAGTTCTTAGGGTGTGCAGATTTTTATTTGGTAAATAGAATTCATAAACCACAAAATAAACATAAAATGAAACCCAACTATACAACAATTGCTAAAAGATAATGAAAAAACTTTGAAGATATTTAAAAATATTGATTTTTGATTTACCTTTTTATAAATATTGGTCTGTGTTTTATTTTCCATATGATAGAAATATCTACCATTTACTTATTTCACGGGGCTATTAAGAAGGATTATGAAATTCTGTGATGTATTCTTATGGATTTTCTCAGTTAAAGATTGAATTTTAAATTAAACTAATGTTTAACTTGTTTAAAATATTTTACTTGATGCTTTGGGGGATGGAAATAACGTCTGCCCTCAATGAAATTGCAGTAAAATTTGGAAGACAGAATTGAAGCACAGAAGTGAGGAATCCACAAAACTACAAAGATAATTACATAGTTTTTCGTGATTAAAAGAAGGTATACCACTTACTAGTAATCATTAAACAAAATTAATTTTACAAGTAGCAACTCCACTACAAGCTCCTCATTGGGAAAATTTACTTTAGATGTCAGTTAGAGGTGACAGAGAAGATACTCGCCATAGCAAACTATTATATTTGCAACACATTTGCCACTCCGAGTTTAAAGATATGAATTCAACTGACTCACAAAGCATGCAACAATTTAGTTTTCTAAAAAGCTCTGAGTGGTTTTTTAAAAAATCACCCTCTATATTCATGTTATTATTTTTACAGTGCCTGCAGAAACTAATAAAATTTGGCTTATCTTCTTATCTATACTTTTATCACTGGCAAGGAGGAGCATGTCAGGGGACTTGATCCTATTGATTTGAAGATATTCAGCATTCTTCCCAATCCGCTTGAAAATTAGGTGTAAAACTATCTAAATTAGTGTCTGCCTTTTGTTCGTTAGTGCTGAAAACCTGGTTTAATTTGAAGAATAATTGCTGTAGTCTCCATCAGTTAATTTTAAATTCTACTTCCATAGATAATTCTCATGGTTAATATTTTCTGTTTGTTTTCTTATTTTAAGCAGGCTGATTCATTAAATCTTTTATTTCCTTCTCTGGTGAATAGGATGTAAACCTGAAACACTTAATTATAATTTTTCTTTATTTTTGCTATGATTTCATGCCAACTACGATATGAATATCAAAAATTTTCTTGAAGCCAATGCCTAATATAAACTGCGTAGGTCTGCGGCACGTTTTCAATCTAATTTTAATAGTTTCCACAAATACAGACCTTTACACAAGCTGAAAACCTTACAAGAATTTGATGGCAATGGAATTTAAGCAGTAAAGGCTGAGCAGTTGATTTCCACTTCCCCCAGTACAAGACACATCATGATATGAATGCTGTTTAGACTCAATCAGATACAGGAGGCCACTTTACATCTGACCTGAATGCTCTCCTATTGGTAACTAAGAAAGGTAACTTCATTTATTTACCTCTTAGGTACTGTCTGATTAAATGACAATGTTTTTAAGCATTTCTTCATAGGAATCTTACTAATAGAAATTAAGTAAAATCTGCATGAGTACACATTTCTTTGGAAAATTTAAGCTGTTCAGACAGTTGAAGATACCATAATACAACAATGGCACTTTGACAAAAGTCTTTTCTATATCTCTGCCTCCATTACTCGATTTCTCTAGCTACTGTTCTCAGTGTTCTTTTTGACTAAACTATACACGTGTGATGAGCTTCTATAAGCACATGATCTCCTAGAGACTTGAAAGTCCAAAATGAAAATAGTGTTACTTTAAAGGCATCTGATGTTACTGCAGCAGGCATTCTGGAGTCTGTTTCCTGACTTTAAAATGTCCATCAGTAGGCAGTGGAAGAAGAATTCTGTTCTATTTTGAGTAGGCAGTAGAATATGCATTTAAGAAAATTTGCTAGTTAATTGGCATGTTAAGGGCTTCAGCCAAATTTTCTATTATTTGTTTACATTTGTCCACACACTCTCTTAGAGTATGTGAAATGGCAAACTTCGTAAGTGCAGAATTATTTTCAGTACAGCATCCCTTCTCCCATAATATGGACTGAAAAGGAAATCACTAAATCCAGTTATAAGCACTCAATATTGTGCCTTATGAGGGCTAGTTATCTAAAATATGGACATACATCTTATAATTTATTTTCATTTCATATATCTAACAAATAGGGTATTAACAGATTTCTTACAACAACAAAAAAATTGGTATGAAAGCAATTTGCAAAATACAAATCTCAAAAATAATCCACAAAGAGGACAATAGCTTTATGATTTTTTAGTGAAGTAGTTTCAGCAAGTGTAAACTAGCTAAGAAAGGCTTATTATATTGGTCATAGAACTCTGCAACTTAGATTGAAGATAGGGACAGGATGATGAAAGTAACAAAGACAATTATGAGGAAACAGCAAAAAAAGAAACAAAGCTTTCAGAAAACTATACTAGCATGCTTATAATTGAAACCATGAAGTCTGGATGTAAAGATGAACAGTGAGAAAGATGGTCTTCACAGATAAATCTCATTTCATTGCTGTGGAATGGAAAGTTCAAAGACTGTAGCAGCAGGAATATAAAAACAAATATGAGGCCATAACAAGTAGTGTCTGAACTGGCTCCCCAAAGTGCAGTGGAAGCCTGGTCACAGAGAAACATAGAGCCTCTACTGCAAAACACTTTTAGTCTATAGTTTTAATGTTAGATTTCTCTATTTGCACTAAGAGAAATAAATAAATAATAAGTGTAGATAAACCAACATGATGTTGCCGTTTTAAAATTTCTGTTAAAAAATTAAGAGTTCAGTTAAAAATGGAATTTTTATGCCAACATATGAGATAACTTTCTAGAACAATATTCAACAGGCAGAAAGTATAGGAGATTCTAGAAATATTTACACTGTATATGTGCAGATTATAAATGATACAAAATCAGATATGGAAATTTGGCATTTTGTACAATTCATTTAAGGAATAAAAGTATAAAGGTTTGAAGACAATATTACTTTTCCATGAGATTGCTAAGATCTCAGTTGCTTCTCCAGATAGAGCAAGAACTCGAGTAGCTGACCTGAGGATATAAAGCTGCATCACCAAGACTCCCTTTAATTTCTCCGTAGGCTATAGCTGATGTTGAACTTAGAATTGAAGGGATTACTAAGTGTTGTTACTATTCTTCCAACGCATCACCTACTTTTCTGTAAATGTGGATAAGATCAGTAATTTTAGGAGAATAATCACAGAAGAATAATTTTTACTGAGAGAAATAGAGGTTTGGGAGTGCTGATCAAGAGGACTCACCTTGCATTGAGAAACTGATATGAATTATGAGGGTACGCAGTTGCCCAAAAGACTAAATATGCCTCCAACTAAAAGCAATTAGTTTTTGTATAGTGTTATAACAAAAATTAAAAGCAAATAAAATCTTTCTCTTCTGGGAAAGTGAATTAGACGTACTTTTTCTTATTCTTTCAGCTAATCACAACTAAAAACACTAGATACACTAGACTGACATAGAAAGATTGAAAAGCAGAAAGAAGTCAGAGAAGTTAAGAACATAAAGGGTAAAGGAACAATATGGGGAATTGATATGGTTTGGCTGTGTCCCCACCCAAATCTCATCTTGAATTGTAGCTCCCATAATTCCCATGTGTTGTGAGAGGAAACCAGTGGGAGATAATTAAATCAAGGGTGGGGGGTTCCCCCATTCTGTTATCTTGGTAGTGAATAAGTCCTATGACATCTGCTGGCTTGTCAAGGGGTTTCCCTTTCACTTGGCTCTCATTCTGTCTTGCCTGCCACCATGTAAAATATGCCTTTGCCTTCCACCATGATTGTGAAGGCTTCCCAGCCACATGGAACTGTGAGTCCATTCAACCTTTTTCTTTATAAATTTCCTAGTCTTGGGTATGTCTTTATTAGCAGCATATAAACAGACTAATATAGTAAGTTAGAACGAGTAGAGTGGGGTGCTGTTGTAAAGAAACCTGAAAATGTGGAAGCGACTTTGGAACTGGGTAACAGGCAGAGATTGGAACAGTTTGGAGGGCTCAGAAGAGGATAGGAAAATTGGAAAAGTTTGGAACTTACTAGAGTCTTGAATGGCTTTGACCAAAATGATGATAATGATATGGACAATTAAATCCAGGTTGAGGTGGTCTCAGATAGAGATAAGGAACTTGCTGGAAACAGGAGTAAAGGTGACTCTTGCTGTATTTTAGCAAGAAGACTGGCAGCATTTTGCCCCTACCCTAGAGATTTGTGGAACTTTGAACTTGAGGGAGATGATTTACGGTATCTGGTGGAAGAAAATTCTAAGCAGCAAAACATTCAAGATGTGACTTTGGTGCTGTTAAAAGCATTAAGTTTTAAAAGGGAAACAGAGCATAAAAGTTTGGAAAATCTGTAGCCTGATCATGCAATAGAAAAGAAAAAAACATTTTCTGAGTGAAAATTTAAGCCAGCTGCAGAAATTTGCATGTGTAGTAAGGAGTCAAATGTTAATCACCAAGACAATGCTAAAAACGTCTCCAGGGCATGCCAGAGACCTTTGTGGCAGCTCCTTCCATCACAGGCCAGGAGGCCTAGGAGGAAAAAAAGCTTTCATGGGCTGGGCCAAGGGCCACCCCTATGCACTACCTACTGTGATCTGTGCAGCCTAGCGACTTGGTGCCCTGCATCACAGCTACTCCAGCTGTGGCTAAAAGGGGCCAAAGTACAGCTTGGGCTGTGATGTCAAAGGGTGCAAGCCCCAAGCCTTGGCAGCTTCCACATGGTGGTGAGCCTGTGGGTGTATGAAGTCAGGAATTAAGGTTTGGGCACCTCTCACCTAAATTTCAGAAAATATATGGAAATGCCTGGATGTCCAGGCAGAAGTTTGCTGCAGGGACAGGGCCCTCATGGAGAACTTTTGCTAGGGTAGTATATGAGGAAAATGTGGGGTTGAAGCCCCTACACAGAGTCCCCACTGGGGCACTGCCTAGTGGAGCTGTGAGAAGAGTACAACAATCCTCCAGACCCCAGAATGGTAGATCCACTGACAGCTTGCACCATGTGCCTGGAAAAGCTGTAGGCACTCAATGCCAGCCTGTGAAAGCAGCCAGGAAGGAGGCTGTACCCTGCCAAGCCACAGGGCTGGAGTTGCTCAAAGTTGTGGGAGTCCACCTCTTGCATTAGCATGACCTGGATGTGAGACATGGATCTCTTCAAAGGAGCTTTAAGATTTGACTACCCTGCTATATTTTGGACTTGCATGGGGTCTGTTGCCCCTTTGTTTTGGCCTATTGCTCCCATTTAGAATGGGTGTATTTATGCAATGTCTACTACCCCATTGTATCTAGGAAGTAAATAACTTGCCTTTGATTTTAGAGGCTCGTAGGCAGTAGGCACATGCCCTGTTTTAGATGAGACTTTGGACTGTGGACTTTTGAGTTAATTCTGAAATGAGTTACAACTTTGGGGGACTATTGGGAAGGCATGATTATTTTGGAAGTTGAGCACATGAGATTTGGGAGTGTCCAGGGGCAGAATAATATGGTTTGGCTGTGTCCCCACCCAAATCTCATCTTGAATTGTAGTTCCCATAATTCTCACAAGTTGTGGGAGAAACCCGGTGGGAGATAACTGAATCATGGGGCTGTTTCCCCCAAAGTGTTCTAGTGGTAGTGAATAAGCCTCACAAGATCTGATGGTTTGAAAAGGGGTTTCCCCTTTTACTTGGCTCTCATTCTCTCTTGCCTGCTGCTGCTATGTAAGATGTGCCTTTTGCCATCTGCCATGATTGCGAGGCCTCCCCAACCATGTGGAACTGTGAGTCCATTAAACCTGTTTTTCTTTATAAATTATCCAGTCTCAGGTATGTCTTCATCAGCAGCATGAAAACAGGTTAATACAGGAAGATATCCATGGAGAAGGTGTAGCAGGGATCTGAATCTCCCTTCTCCAGGTGGCAGTAACCAAAGTCCCTATCTCTTAGGTGTCAACAGAGGCTAAGTGGGGAAGCTGTATTTTTATTCACACCTTGTAGAAAGAAGCTGGTGTCTCCCTTTCCCTGCTAAAGTGCTACCAGAGAAAGCCAGCTAAGACAAAAGATTTAAAATAGTTCCAGAGTCTCCTTACATAATATCCATAATACCAAGGTCTCAAATGAAAAATCACTTGTTATTCCAAGAACCAAGAGAATGTAATGTAAAACTGAACATAAAAAGACAATCAACAGATGTCAATACCAAGATAAGAGAGATTTTGGAATTATCTGAGACAGATTTTAAAGCAACCAACAGAAACAAAAACAATTCAAATTCTAAGCAAAGAAATAGAAAACCTAAAGAAAAAACAAATGCAAGTTTTAGAATTAAAAGATATAATGACCTAAGTTAAAATCTCCATGGATGAACTCAAGATTAGAATGGAAGGACAGAAGAAACAGAGAACTAGAAGACATAACAATAGAAATTACCAAAGCTGAACGATGGAGAGAAAATATATTAGGAAAAAAAAAAACACAACAGCAGTTTCAGAGACCTCTGGGAATATATAAAATTATAACAGTCATGTCAGGGAAATCCCAGAAGGAGAGTGGAAAAGAGAGAGAGAAAAAGAGGGAGAGGGAGGAAGAGGCAGAGGGAGAGAGATACATCACAGTAGTGATAGTTGAAAACTTTTCCAAGTTTGACAAAAGATACATGCTTACAGATTGAAGAAGCTGAGAGAACCGCAGGCAACTTCAACACAAATAAATTCTCAACAAAACACATATAGACAAACTTCTGAAAAGCAAAAGCAAAAGATCTTGGCTATGAAATAAATCTTGTCTGAGAGTGGGAGAGAAGCAAAAGCTTACCTATAGAAGAAAAAAAGTAAATGACAGTGTATTTCCCACTGTAAACCATGGAGGTAAGAAGTAGTGACACAATATTTTTCAAGTGCTGGAAGAAAGGAATTTTCCACTTACAATCCTATAGTCAGTAAAAATATCCTTCATAAGTGAAAAAAAGACAGTCAGATGAAGGAAAATTAAAATAATTGTAGATGGCAGACCTACCCTTAAAGAATGGCTAAAGAAAGTTTGCTAAACAGAAAAGAAAATGAAAGAAGAAATATTGGAACATCAGGAAAGAATAACAGAGAAAAGAAAAATATAGATAAATATAATATACTATCCTTTTGCTCTTATGTCTTCTAAATTGATTAGTAGTTAAAGCAAAATTATTGCCCTGTTAGATGTGGCTCTAAGAGTATGCAGAGAGACTGTTTAAAACACCTATTTTATGAAGGGGAGGGGTAGAGAGAAAAAGGGAGGTAAGAGACAGAGAGGGGCGTTACATAATGATAAAAGGATCAATCTCACTAAGTTTTATGCTTTTAGTTGCAGGCATATTTAGTCTTTTGGGCAGCTGTGTGCCCTCATAATTAATATCAGTTTCTCAATGCAAGGTGAGCCTACTTGTTCAGCTTTCCCAAACCTCCATTTCTCTTAGTAAAAAATTACTCTTCTGTGATTATTCTCCTACTTTTATTGATTTTATCCACATTTGCAGGAAAGTAGGTGATATGTTGGAAGAATAGTAACAAAACCTCATGAGGATATAGAGGATATTATCAATCCTTGAGTGAGCAAGGATATAGACATGAACAGCACTATCAACCAACAGGATCTAAATCACATTTATAGGACACTTCATCTAACAACAGCAGCAACACATTCCTTTTGAGTACCCACAGAATATTTAATAATGTAGATCATATCTTAAGTTCAATAATTTTTTTTGAGACAGGGTCTCAACCAGTCACCCAGGAAGGTGTGCAGTGGCATGATCATGGCTCAGTGCAGCCTCAACCTCCTAAGCTCAAGTGATCCACTTCAGCCTCCTGAGGAGCTAGGACTACAGCTGCATGCCACCATGCTTGAGTAATTTTTTTTTTGCATTTTTGTAGAGACAGAGTTTTGCCATGTTGCCCAGTCTGGTCTTTAAATCCTGTTCTCAAGAGATCTGCCCATCTCAGCTTCCCAAAGTGCTGGAATTACAGACGTGAGCCACCACACCCAGTCAAAAAATTTAAAAACAATTGAAGTCATCCATAGCATGCTCTCAGATAAATATCCATAGTATGCTCTTAAGTCACATTAGAAATCAGTACAAAAAGGCAAATTTTTCAACATTTGAAAACGAATACACATCTAAATAATGTATGAGTGAATGAGATAATACATAGAAATGGCTAAAATTAAAAAGTAAATCACACCAAATTCTGGTGAGGATGTGGAAAAACTGGATCTCATATATTATTGGTGGGAATGTACAATGGTATAGCCACTCTAGGAAACAGTCAGTTGGTTCTTAAAAAACTAAACGTACAACTATCAAATGAAATAACGATTGCACTCCTTGGCATTTATCCCAGAGAAATGAAAAACTTATGTTCACACAAAAACATGTGTGCAAATACACAGCTACTTTATTTGTGATAATCCCAAAAGAGAAACAGTCTAGTTTCCAAATGTCTAAATGTTCTTCAATAGTTGAATGGTAAAATACATTGTGGTTCATCCATACCATGAGATACTATTAAGTAATAAAAAAGGAGCAAACTATTGACACACGAAACAATGGGTAAATATCCAGAGAATTATACCAAGGGGGAAAAAGTCAATCCCAAAATCTTGCATGTAGTATGATTTCACTTACGTAACATTAAAAAATGACAACATTGTAGAAATAGAAGACACGTTAGTGGTTGCTAGGGACTATGAAGGACTGAGGATGAAAGGGAAATTGTGTGTGTGTGTGTGTGTCTATAAAAAGACAACACACGAGATCTTTGTGGTGATTGAAATGTTCTGTGTCTTGAATATCTATGTGAATATGTGGGTTATGATGGTGTACAACATAAGAAATCAGTGAGATAGAAGAAAAGAAGAACCATGTTGCTCAGGATGGAACCTGAGACTTAAAAAATAAATCCAGAAATCAGAAAGAGTTGTCTTCATATCAAATAATTGGAGATGTCACATAGAGACTGGAGATGTAATCCATAGACTACAGGAAAATAAATGAATAGAGGATCAAAGGAATGAAAGTATATAGGAAGAAATATTCAGAGATGGAATATGGAGGGAAAAAAATGAAAAATATATAATTAATGTAAGGACTTGCCAAGCATGATAATGCAAAAACAATTGAGAGATACAAAATAAGATGATTATATTATAGTTGAAAGGATAACACAATATGCTTATCCAAAAACACAATGCTAAGAAAGAAGTGTTGATAAAAGTATCGATAAAAGTGATAGTTTATTATTTAGGAAGAAAAAAGGTATAAGAAACTTACATATATAAATTCTTGAGAACTTAATCAGGTAAAATAGATATTGAGGAGAGAGTGTTTAAATAAAGAAAAAGAAGTGGCATATTTCTGGATAAAATTTCAATAAAACTATTTGGAGTATCCTTATTGTTTTAATCTTAATATGAGGAGAGCTGAGAATTTAGAATGAATATAAGATATATTATGGATTTTACTTAAAGTCACTGGTACCTACCTATTCAAGTCTCAACTGTCCAGGTTAAGTAGAGCCTCAGATTAGAAAAGTTAGAAAAAAAAATATGCAGCTGAAATAACCAGCAGTGGCATTCCATATGAGGTCTGGTCTTTGCTACTGAAAGTGTGATCCACAGACCAGAATTCCAGGTACCTTCTCAGAAATGAAGAATCTCAGGCATCACCTGAAGCCTGATGATTCATGTGCACATAGTGAGAAACCATGGTCTGATTATTTCTGCTCTGGAGGAAGATATGTAATGTAGATGTTCTAGAGAAAAAAAACGATGTCAAGAATAGGAAAAATGTGATTATGTGTAAAACATTAAGAGCTGGCATGTTCTACGGTGCTTCATTCTGTTGCTCCTATTTAAGTTAATATATAAACTAATATATCATGTTATTACTTATCCATAGTTTCCATTATTCTATTCATTATTAATTTAGATGTTGGGTTCTCCTAGGAGGCCAACTAGAGCAGGCTGTCAGCACCCACTTTCATTAAAAATAATGAATAAATTTTGAATAATAATGAATGAATACAATTTTGAATAAAAAATAAATTTTGAATCTTTTAAGCATGAAGAAAAAGGAAAGATGATATTAATATTCTAGTAAAAAGGTATTTTATTTAAAAGAGGTACAATGAGATTGTATTCAGCCTTCTCCATAATAACAATTGGCCAGGGACATTATATGAGATAGCATAGGTCCTGGGTGATCAGGTGGATATAAAATATATTCCTCCCTGCCCCAACGTTTTCTAAAAGTTCTGTCTTATTCTGACGTTCAGGGTCAATTACTCCTGTCTAAATTATGACTCCTTTACTTGACTTCTTATCTTGACATCAGATCAGAGTGATCAGGCAAGATCAGGCAGGCATAGGTTAAAATTTAAATGTAATGTAACACAGAAACTCTGGTGGAAGTGTTTCTTGGTTTTGTTTCAGTTTTCTTCTGGCAGCAAGGGGCAGAAAGCACAAACTCTTCAAGTGAGTCACAGTGAATGACTATAGGCAGGGCACTCATGTCTACTTCCAAACTTTGGTTCACAGAACAATGTGTTTTACCCATTGGAAGCACCATATATGTAGAATAATGATTGTTGACTTAAAGTATAGATTGCATTCTGTTAGATAGTTAACTATATTTATAGGAAATATATCTAATTGTAGTCTCAGCTGTATCTTCAAAAGGCAGTTCTGTCACTCTATCAAGCCAGTAGCTTCTGGCGATACAAATGTGATAGCACCAGTGTATCCTATTAACTCTTGCACTTCCTTTACTTTGAAATGTGTGCCTTGGATTTGATCTATGTAGTTTACCAGGTCTACTGTATGAGATACTCCTTATATTCCTGGGTATAGATGCAAGAATGTTGAACTCATACTCAATATTTGTTGATTCTGGTAAGGAAGAATCATTGCTTCTGCTACTAGAGAATGGGTGTAATGTAATCAATAGCCACCCTCAAGGGATGGTATCACATTATGGTAGCTCTATACCTGACAAGTTTAACTTTTATCGATACAACAACTAGACCAGTCTTGTTGAATAGGAGCCCATGCTCTTGGATTCATGAGTAGGTTGTTATTGCTCTCATGGGTATCAATCTTAATGGGCCCATTGATGTGAGATGATGTATAGGAACCGGAACAACATTGGTAAATGACATAGAAGTCTGGACCTTTTCACTTTACAGGTCTGAGGACACCAAGCTCTTGAATGACAGCTCTGGTTGCATGTTTACTCTCAAGTTGGTCAAAATGAGAAGGCATATCTGACCAATCAGAATAGTAGGAACTGGTTTTTGAATATTATATAGTTCTCTGCCAAAAGAAAAGGCATGCTCCCAAACCATAAGATTGCCTGTAAGTTGTATATCACATCTTTTCCTTCCTCTAATATCTCTCGTACTATTAAGATCCTCTATATTACATGGTCTTAGATGGCTGTGAACTATGAACAGTTATTATTTCCTGCATCTAGGAAATGTTTACCTTAACCCTGAGTGAGCATCTTGACAGTACAGAACAATGCGCATTACCACATGTGTGTTTATTGTTAGTAAAAGAGCACATTAGTGCCGCTTTTTTAAAAAATGCGAGCAATTCGACAAAAATTATAAACATTTAATATATGTATGCTATTTGTCCAAAGAATTCTGATAACTTCTAAATAGAAAAAAGAAATAGTGCTTCAATTTATAAGAAAGAAAATGTAAATATTCATTGAAATGGAACTCAATAAATACATATATTTTTAAAATTAAATAACATAAACCATCAAGAAGGGAGATATGATAGATATGATGTCATATATTTATGTTAATTAATAAACCAAAATCGTCATGACATAATATAAAGATTAAAATATGTTACTAAACACCTTTGGAGTGTTACTTTATTATATATATTTCTTCTATATAAATCTATTATATTTTTATAGCCATAAAAGAATATACTTCTCACTATTAGATCATAGATCTTCTAAGAATATAATTTTCCTATTTTTTAACCAAACAAGTTACAATGTGGGCAAAAGACAGGAAAAGACATTTCACCAAACATAATACATGAATGGGTAGCTCTTCTAAGCTAATTAAAAGCTCTTCTAAGAACTTCATTTTCCTGTTTTTTTTTTTAACCAAATAAGTTACAATACAGGCAAAAGACAGAAAGAGACATTTCACCAAACATAATATATGAATGGCAAGTAAGCGCATTAGAAAATATTCAACACAACTAGCCATTAGGGAAATGCAAATTAAGATCACAATTGTGCATATCATATGCATATTATATCAGCTAAAATGAAAAATACCAAATTATGGTGAGGATATAGAGAAAGTGGATCTTTCATGCATTGCTTATGGAAATCTAAAATGATGTAGCCATTTTGAAATTGCTTAGCAGTTTCTTAATAAACTAAATGTGCACTTAACATTTGAACACAGCAATTACACTTCTGGGAAACTATCCCAGAGAAATAAAAACTTATGTCTACACAAAATATTTTATACTTTTTTAGTAGAAGTTTGTTTTTTTGGTAATAGCTCTAAACTTGAAACAACCAAAATAGCCTATAATAGGTGAATAGTTAAACTGTGGTCCATGCATACCATGAAATACCCTCAGTAATAAAATGGAACACACTGTGACATACAGTTTGTCTAGAATGGATCTCAAGGACATAATAGAGATTGAATAAAATGTTTTAGAAACTAAACTATAATAAAAAAAAATGGAAATGAGTTCTGAGTTTTTCCTTCCTAAGTGATTTCCAGAAACCAGTAGATAGAAGTGATTAACTGAAAAATAGAATGAGGCTACAAATGAAAAAAGGTTTTAAATATTCCACTCTTGATTGAAGGAAATAAAAAATGTATTCAAATATAGTACTGGCTGTTTGCAAATTTCTAATTTATGTGAAAGACATGTGAAGTCTATATTGGTTAAATACACTCAGTAAATCATAAAACATTTGAGTTACAGAAAAATGACTCATTTAAAAGCTAAAGGATGCTTTTCCAAGTAATCCTCTTAAATCATTTTGACAAGTTTTATAGTGATATAAGTTTATTTTTTTCTATCCCTTCATGGATATTTTAAGTCAGGAGGCCAAAGGACTGAGAAACTTAGGCTAATTTGTTATTTCAAAAACAAACCAAAAACCACAAAAAATGCTCTGTTGTCTATTAAATAATTTATTTTTCTTTGCATTAACTGTTTGCTTGTATTTTCAGAATATTTTTCTTCCAGAATCTACTTGTTCTGATGTCTGTTTGAGGCCTTGAACCTTTTGTGCAAATGATGGCTATTGGCCAAGTAGTATTGTTCCTTGGGGAAAACTCAGAAATGACAATGATAGGAGCAGGTGTGTTGATGCCCTGTTGCTTATCACATTTTGAGGTAGTTTCAAGAAATTTGTTTGGGTTTTGACGGAGAGTTTCTAATATTTGAGTTCAGATTCCTTTAAGCTGCATCAACATGAAAGTCTCAAAATATTATTTAAAATTGTAAACATAATTTCCAGTATTTTTCCCTTGAATGGATCAACTTGCATAGCTTGTTTGGCCAACATTTATTCATTTTACGGCATGATTTGTCATTTGCTGCCACATCTTCTTCCTTTTCTCTTTATTTAGATAACCAAAAAAATTATGACATGAACACACCATTGCAACTTTAAAATTAAAAAAATAAAAATTGTCATATATATGAGATATAGCTTCACATTTTATTTTAAGTGGTATCTGATAGAAAAAGAAGAAAAATATAAATTGTCTGGACATCCAGACTGATGAGTTTTAGATTCAGATTCAAATAATATTAATGAACAGTAACAATGAGACTGCCACTTTATCGAGCACTCTACAAACTCTATTTTATACTACCCCTCACAGTATCTATATGAGGTAAATATTACTAGTACCCTGATTTTACAAAAAAAGAATCTGAGACTAAAAGAGGAGAAATACTTCATTAACATTTTACACATATAAATAAAAATAGCCTTCTTTAGTTGTAATTTTAAAAATATATTTGATTGTATGTTTGTGTAAACCCCTAATTATACACAGTATAATTATACTAATGCAATGAGACTGATCTGTGACTGTAGTTTATGAGTATCAGACTAATTGTATTTAAACAACCAGCTGGAGAAAATTGGAAAGAGAAACATATCTCCTTGGTTTTTGATGTATCAAATTAGTAAGGCATTTGATAGAGAAATATCTGTACCTATATCTACATCTCTGTACATACCTATCTGTGAATTGATGTGAATTTCTTCAGGGTCTGTAATTACAGTCATATGTCTGTTTTCAATTAAACTTGTAAACAACTATTTTCTTTAAGATTGCATTATTAAAGAAGCATCAGCAGGTGTCACTTTTCTGCCCACAGTCTCTACCTGGCAATTGCTTTACTCTATCACATTCAAAGCCTCCCTTCAGTCCCTCTTGCTTTTCATTTTATCTCTCACTCTCACCAAAGCTCTTTTATTCTTTTTTTTGGTATGAAACTGAATTTCATAATATACTCTTCTTGGTTAAGAAAGATAACCAATGAAAGTGGTTTAAAAGAGCCTACAATGAGGTGAGTAGACTTCTTCTACATAAAAAGCTATTGTTAAAATTTTATAAGATGTAGAAATACAACAGAATAAATAAATAAAATTATTTTGGCAAACATTAATGCAAAAATGACAAAATGAAAAGTCTGCAAGTTTATACAGAATAAAATGTATAAAATGGCAATTTTAGTGTACACAACTATTTCATTTATTTCAAATTTGAATAAATGCCTAGTGTTTAGAAGAAATAGAGATATATAAAAGAAGAAGCAACTATTAAAACGTATGAGAACATAAAGTAAAATAACTTCTCTGCATTTTAAAAGTATATATATAAGGAATTGCTTCCTTAAAAATGCTTCTTGTCCCCTTGAAAAATAGGTGAAACGCATTTGATCCTAAATGTACTCTTGAGGTACATAAAAGGAAGTGAAGGAATTAAGAGCAGAGCAGATCTTTTGGCAAACTACTGGGATTAGTAGATAAAAAATGGTGATCCCCATCCACTGAGAATGGGGGTGTCTGGCTCATCACCAATACTTTACCTTGGTTTCCCAAAAGAGCTACAACCAGGAAATAAGAGTGAATCAGAAATACACTGATCCTGAAATCCTTGTGTAAAAGCATCTTAAAACTTATTTAGGTTAAAGTGATTTGCCACCAGATACCATTTAAAGCACATGTAAATCCTATTTGCAAGAAACTAACATCATATCAGCTCCAAATTACTTTGACATTTTATAAGCAATATAAAAGTCAATCAAAAATAGTCAGATGCAAGTTAAATATATGCGGCATATTCATACAATGGGATGTGACTCAGCTATAAAAAACAATGTTGCATGCAACAACATGGTGATTCTCACAGGAAGAATATTGGGTTAAAAAAGATGCAAACGAATACAAATTAGGCATATCTCAGAGACATAGCAGATTTGATTCCAGACCACCACAATAAAGTGAATATCACAATAAACTGAGCCACAAAACTGTTTTGGTTTCCCAGTGTATATGTTATGTTTACACTATCTTGTAGTCTATTAAGAAAAAAATAGCAGTAGATCTAACAGACAATGTACATACTTTAATTAAAAATACTTTATTGCTAAAAATTCTAATAATCACCTAAACGTTCTGTGAGTCATAATTTTTTAGCTGGTAGAGGGTTTTCCTCAGTGTTGATGGCTGCTGACTGATCAAGGTGATGGTTGCCAAAGGTTGGAATGACTCTGGAAATTTTTTAAAATCATAAATAACAATGAAGTTTGCCACATTAATTGATTCCTTCTTTTAAAAAAGATTCCCTGTACCATGCAGTGCTGTTTGATAGCATTTTACCCATAGCAAAACTTCTTTCAAAATTGAAGTCAATCCTCTCAAACACTGCTACTGCTTTATCAACTAAGTTTAGGTAATTTTCTAAATTCTAAATATTTTGTTGTCATATCAACACTGTTCACAGCATCTTCACCAGGAGTAAATTCCATCTAAAGAAACCACCTTGTTTGCTCATGAATAAAAAGCAATTCCCCGTGTGTTTAAATTTGATCATAATATTGCAGCAATTCAGTAACATATTCAGGTCCCCCTCTAGTTCTTTGGCCATTTCCACCACATCTGTAGTAACTTCCTTTACTGAAGTATTAAACCTCTCAAAGTAAACCACGAAGGCTGGAATCAGCTCCTTCAAATTCTTGTTAATGTTGATATTTTGACGTCCTCCCATAAATCAAAAATGTTCTCAATGGTATATAGAAAGAACTGTTTCTAGAAGATTTTCAGTTTATTTTGCCCAGATCCATTGGAGGAATCATTGTCTACATAAGCTATATATGTTTAGAAAATTTATTTCTAAATAATGCGACTTGAAAATCAGAATTACTCCTTGATGCATAGGCTACAGAATACATGTTATGCTAACGGGCATAAAACATTAACCTTGTACATCTCTATCAGAGCTTTTGGGTGACTAGGTGCATAATCAATAAATTGTAATACTTGGAAAGGAATCTTTTATCTAAACAGTAGGTCTCAACAGTGGACTTAAAATATCAGTAAAACATACTCTAAAGCGATGTGCTGTTATCCAAACTTTGTTTTCCATGTATAGAGCACAAGCAGAGGAGATTTAGCATAATTATTAAGGGCTCTAATATTTTCCAAATGGTCAATGAGCACGAACTCAACTCAATTCAAGGCATCAGCTGAATTCTAATAAGACAGTCAACCTGTCCTTTGAAGCTTTGAAGCCAGGCATGGATTTCTCCTGTCCAGCTGTGAAAATCCTAGGTGTATTTTGTTCCAATAGAAGGCAATTTTATCTGCCTTGAAAATCTGCTGTTTCGTGTATCCACCTTTGTCATTTATCTTAGCCAGATCTTCTGAATACCTTGCTGCGCCGTCTACATCACCACTTGTTGCTTCCTGTTTCACTTTTATGTTAGGAAGATAGTTTCTTCTCTTAAACCTCAAGAACCAACCTCTGCTAGCTTCAAACCTATTTTCTGCAGATTCCTCATTTCTCTCAGCTTTCATAGACTTGAAGAGAGCTATGGCTTTCCTCCGGATTAGGCTTTGACATAGGAGAATGTTGTGGCTGGCATTATCTTCTATCCAGACCACTAAAATAGCAATGAGGCTGTTTCATTTTCTTATTGTTTGTTGGTTCACTGAAGTTGCGCTTTTAATTTTCTTCAAGAACTTTTCCTTTGCATTCACAACTTGGCTGTTTCATACAAAATATCTAGCTTTAAGCCTATGATGGCTTTTGTCATGCCTTCCTCACTAAGCTTAGTAATTTCTACCTTTTGATTTAAAGTGAGAGACATGTGACTCTTCTTCTCACTTGGACAGTTAGAGGCTATTGTAAGTTTATTAATTGGCCTAATTTTAATATTATCGCATCTCAGGGAATAGGGAGACCCGAGGAGAGTAAGAGAGGTATGGAGGATAGAGTCAGCTGGTGGAACAGTCAGAACATACACATGTATCAATTACATTTGCTGTTTTATATGGGCCCAGTTGTGGAGCCCTAAAACAATTACAATAGTTATATCCAAGATCAGGCACACTCATAGGTGAAGTAATGCTAAATCGTTACTTTAAGATTTAATGCTAAATCAAAGTTAACAGGGCATTCTTTTAACCTATTATTTTGAAAACAGTCACATATTTTGATAATGTACAGAGTATATAAGAACATGGATTGGCAGGCTATTGAGGCATTATTGGTGAAAATATGAATTTGAGTAACTTGTTTAGAAAGCTGTTTAGCAATAGCTACCAAATTTGAAAAGCCTATTTATCAGCATCTCTACCTCTAGGAATATTTTCTACATATATAATCACACATTTCTATAGAGTTCTAAGTACATTAATATGTTTATAACCTTGTTTTAAAAATAAATTTCTGAAATAAGCTTAAGTTCAAAAATAACAAGTTAAATAAACTTTGGTTAAGTATCCTAAATCCCTTTACAACTGTTAAAATTAATGACTTTAGATACATATCTACAGATAACAAATGCTACCAAGCACATATATATGCTTACTAAGCATGTATATAAATATATTTACAGTCACTTAAGCACAGGTATACAGAGAGGAAGATAAAAAAAAAAGACAGGGGGAGAGGTTCATTTTTGTTTGTAAAGATACAAAATTTCCAGAAGGGTATAAAAGAAGCCAATGAAAATGATTGTCTCTTGGGTAGATCACTGTGGTTCTGTGGCGAGGAAGAAGACTCATTTTCATTTTTATTATCTAGACTCTTAATAAATGCAATGTTTTACTTGTTTGATCTACTACTTTTAAGTTTAAAAATTCATTTCAAAAACATTCTAGCTCTCTAAAACCTACACAGTTTTTGGATGGCGTAATAAAATTTTTTCATGAAAACACGTATATTTTCAATTCCTTATATATTTTGGATATTAACCCTTATTAGATGTATAGTTTGCAAATATTTTTCTCCTTTTCTGTAAGTTATCTCTTCATTCCATTGATTGTTTCATTTTTTGCGAGGAAGATTTTTATTTTTATATAATCTTATTTGTTCATTTTTTGCTTTGGTTGCCTGTGCGTTTAAAGTTATATCCAAAAGTCACTGCCCAGACCAATGTCGTGGAGCTTCCCTCATATGTTTTCTTCTAGTAGTTTCAGTTTCAGGTCTTACATTTAAGTCTTCGATCCATTTTGAGTTGATTTTTTTAAGATTATACTTTAATTTCTGGAGTACATGTGCAGCATGTGCAGGTTTGTTACATAGGTATACACGTGCCATGGTGGTTTGCTGCACCCATCAACCCATCATCTATATTAGGTATTTCTCCTAATGCTATCCATCCCCTAGTCCCCCGCCCCCAGACAGGCCCCTGTGTGTGATGTCCCCCTCCCTGTGTCCATGTGTTCTCATTGTTCAACTCCCACTTATGAGTGAGAACATGTGGTATTTGGTTTTCTGTCCCTGTGTTAGTTTGCTGAGAATGATGGTTTCCAGCTTCATCCATGTCCCTGTAAAGGGCATGAACTCATCCTTTTTTATGGCTGCATAGTATTTTAAGTCTTACATATCAAGAAAGCAAATGACCCAATTAAAATATGGGCAATGGACCTGAATAAACATTTCTCAAAAGAAGGGGAAAAAAAAAGAGACAAGTATACACAAAATTGCTCAACATCACAGGCAAATGCAAATTTAAACCACAATGGGATATCACCTCACACTTAGAGTGGCTAATATAAAAAAGACAGAATATACTGTGTTGGATAGGATATAGAGGAAAGGGAAACTTCACATACAGTTGGTGGAAATGTAAATTAGTACAGCCATTATAAAAACAATATGGAGGTTTCTCTAAAAGTTAAATAGAACTACCATATGATCCCCCTACTGAATATTTATCCAAAGAAAATGAAACCAGTATATGGAAGAAATGTCTGCATGCCCGTGTTTATCACAGCCTTATTCACAATTGCCAAGATATGGGATCAACCTAAGTGTCCAACAACAAATGAATGGATAAAGAAAATATGATATGTATACACAATAAAATACTATGCAGACATAAAAATAAAGTAAACTCTGTCATTTGCAACAACATGAATGAACTTGAAGGACATATGCTAAGTGAAATAAGCTCAGTACAGAAAGACAAATACTGCATATCAGTCATGTGTGAAATTTACAAAAAAAAAATAGATCTCATATAAGTAGAGGATAGAATGGAATTAGCAGGGACTAGGGTGGTGATGGTGGGCAGGGGCTGTTGGGGAGATGTTTGTCAAAGGCTACAAAATTTCAGCTAGATAGGATCAATAACTTCAAGAAATCTATTGCAAAACATGGTGACTATAGTTAGCATTATAGTGTTGTTGAAAAATAGTGAGTGTGGATAGAAAATTTTTTCACCACAAAAATAATAACCATATGAGGTAGGCTTATGCTAATTAGCTAGATTTGGTCATTCCTAATGTATATATACTTCAAACATTATGTTATGCATGGTAAATATATACAATTTTATTTGTTAATTTAAAATAAATAAAATTGAACACAGGAAACTGCATATATTTGTAATTGATGATTTTCTCATGAGTCCTTGCTTCATTTTCATGAAAATGTAAATGAAAAATAATTACAGAATATATACCGTGAATAATTTTAACTATATTTGTAGTAAAGAAATAAATATATCACAATGTTAATGGTGGTTAAATTTTTATTTTAGAAGATTTATACTTTTAATTTTTACCAGATTATATGTGGTAAAACTGTGTGATTTTTATATATATTTATTTTTGAAACTATCCCTTAATTTCTACAAAGATAAAGGAAATAAAACTGCTCATATTTTCAGAAGTGAATGTTTTCCAGATTATATAAAATAAAACTGTGTAATGTTTATATATTTTTAAACGTATCCTTTAATTCCTAAAAGATTAAGCAATCAAACTATTTATCTGACATATTTTCAGAACCTTTATTCTGTCATATGCAAGTTAAGGCCTGTGCAAAGGACATTTTGCATTAACTATATAAGTAAGTTGATAATTAGGTAAATCAAACAAGTAAAATATTGCTTCAATTTTAAACTATTATTTGCATTTTTGTTTATTAGGTCGTATATATTCAAGATGATAATCTAACATTTAGCTGGAGTTTATTGTCTTTAAATTTTAAAGATGCTTTATTTGGTAGAATAAATCAACCCCGTAAATCCTATTTTTTGGCATAATTTTGTCGTTGGTACTAACTTAGTAATCTTCACAGTGATATGGCTCAGCAAGATTTAACAAATATAAGAACTATGATAAAGTTTAAACAATACTGTTTTTCTAAACATTTAAGGTTTTACTATGGGCTCTCTTAAAAATTTCTGGGAAGGAGGCAGTGATTTTGGTTATAGCTTTGGTATTATCACTAGCACAGTAAAATATAGGTAGATAGATAGATAGATAGACAGATAGATATAGATATATAGCTATATATAGAGAGAGACCTATATATAGCTATATTGTTTTTCACTCTCTCTCTCCATATGTGTGTGTGTGTGTGTGTGTGTGTGTGTGTGTGTGTATATATATAACAAAAGCCTTAAGGAAAGGCTGCCCCTTGAGTTCAGAGCTGTCATTCTTCTATTCAAACTTCAGAAATGTCTTAGCTTTCTTTGTTCCACAAGAGGCTGACTGGAACCACTGCACACTGTGTCAAACTGCAGGCAAATCCTTTATCAGCACATCCTTTTGAAACTGTCATTGAACTGCATGGACCTAAGGAGTGATAAGCATTAATAATACCCTGTCCCTTTTATCCCTTCTGCCTTTCAGTTTTATTGTTGGATTCTTTATCTAAACTTAGGTTTTACAGCCTAGACAAATGCAATTCTCCTTGCCTTCAAAAGTGATGCTTAACCTAGCTTGTATTGATGTGTGGGATTTTTTAACTGCTTATTTTCTAAAATAATAAATGCTTTCTTGTAAGTAACCTTGAGTTTCACTTGGAAAGTTTCAGTGTTGTGCATTACAATATCTGAAATGAAGCACATCATAAAAACAAGGCTTCTAGAACTCCAGAGATTGATAAATGGCTAAGTCATGCATTCAAAGTCATTGTTCTATTTGCCATTTTTTCCTAAAGAATCATGCACACATACAGGCAGACGCACAGATACACATGTTTATGGGCTTAATAATGTCAAGTGAAAAATAAATTGTGAATTGTCTATGGATAATGCTTAAAAGTTAAAACATGTGAAAAATACTTCTTTTGAGGCTTTTTTGGTCTGTTTTATAAGAATTTCAAGATTGTTACATTTCATTCATAGGTATATTTTTATATTTCAGTTTGCAAACCATTTTATACAATTAAAAATAAGTGCATTATACTATTTTATTTTGCATATATATGAAACAGTAAAGACTTGATTTGACAGATTTTATAACTTTCAATTGTTGTTGAGGTAAAAATAATACTAAAGTAACCATATGAAAATATTTGCCAATTCCTAGCAGATATTTTTATATGTCACACATGGAAGACATATAATTATGACACTAGATAAATTATATTAACCATTATGTCACAATAGTGGGATGATAGATTAATCATAAACCAGAAGACCATCTTAAGGGATCTATCATTCTCAAATTCTTATTCAGATTTTTTTTAATTGAAATCAGACTAAGTATTAGAATAAGATTTTAAACACTTCTATTTTTATTTTATATAATGTGTAATTTAATATAAGCAACATAACACTACCGGAGATAGAGACTTTGAAAAAAATAATTTTGTCTGACCTGTATTTTTAAAGATTTGGGCTCCTTTAACGTATGATTAGGAAGATGTCCTTTGAAATTGTTTTGGCTTAACAATGTGAGTGCCTGAATATGTGTGTGTGTGTGAGTGTGTGTGTGTGTGAGTGTGTGTGTGTTACTGAAGCAGAGGTGTATCTGTTAGGATACCTAAGAGATAAGGTACTCTAAGAAGTTGAAGAGTTATTTTGAAACTCTCTCTTCTCTACTTGTCTTGGGTTGGGCAAATTTGATAATTTAGGTGAAACAATATTCTAAAACAATATTCTCACCAACATCCTTAATTGCTTGGTATCTTCTTCCTTCAACCACACCTGCAAAGGAAAACTCTAATTGATTAATGCTAAAGTTAAACGTTTCTGCTCTAAAACTGTAAGAATACACTTTCTAACGGTATCAGTCAACTTTATAAATGTGAACCACTAGCAACATATGGTCTACAGCATCAAAATCTTCAGCACTGTTCCTCAATCCTTTTACAAATCTCTATTAGTTATAGTCATACTGGCTCCTTCCCTTTTGACTATAAAGTTTTACTCATCCCCTCAAGGCCCACATTCTTCCTTACCCTAAGCAAGTTTATCTTTTTCCTTCTTACAGAGAAAATCAAGACAACCACTATCTCTCTCAGCTTCATGCTTTCCCCACAAATGTGTATACAATCATATTGCTCTTAATATCCTTTTTTTCTAGTCTGAGTGAGGGAGTATCCTTTATTTTGACTAAGGACAACCACCCTGATTAAGCTTTCAACCGAATTCCCTTGGCATCAGACTTTCTCTTTTGCATGTTCATCAGCCCTTTTAGTTTATTCTATGATACGAGTCTTACTTTAGTTTTTGTTCTTGCTTTTGGTGTCATGCTATCTCTCTCTCTCTCTCTTTTTTTAATTATTATACTTTAAGTTCTAGGGTACATGTGCACAACGTGCAGGTTTGTTACATATGTATATATGTGCCATGTTGGTGTGCTACACCCATTAACTCATCATTTACATTAGGTATATTTCCTAATGCTATCCCTCCCCCATCCCCCGACCCCACGACAGGCCCCAGTGTGTGATGTTCCCCACCTTGTGTCCAAGTATTCTCATTGTTCAATTCTCACCTATGAGTGAGAACGTGCGGTATTTGTTTTTTTGTTTCTTCTTCATTCAATTCAATTTTCTTAACAATATAATATGTATTTATTGTTTGTGTCCTTACTGCCCATTTTTGCAAAGCCCACTGAATTTAGACTTTTGGTACTAACACTTTTCAGGCTGCTCTTGATACGATCAGATCATCAATGACCTCCTGTTGTTTTCATTGAATTTTATGACTTCTCTGCAGACATTCAACACAATTAGTGAATCAAACCCAAATAGACACTTTCTATTTTCTAGTTTCTATTTTTAAATTTTTAATATATGTATAGGCATACATTTTATACAATAGAATTCACTCATTTTAGGTATATAGTTTGATGACTTTTAGTAATTGCGTATATTTAACCATCATTACAATTAAGGTACAGAATAGTTCCTTTACCCGCTAAAGATTCTGCCTTTGGCATTCAGTGAATTTTCCTGATTATGGCCCCAGGCAACCACACATCTGACTTCTGCCTTTATAGATTTTGCCTTTCTAGAATTTCTTACAAATGGAATCAACACTATAAAATCATTTGTGTTAACTCCTTTTACTTAATGCAACATTAAGATTCACCATGCTGTGAATATATTTATATCTTATTCTTTTTCACTGCTAAGTAGAATTCCATGGTAAGGATACCAAAATTTGTGTATTCATTTGTCATGTTGTTTCTAGTGTACTAATTATTATAAATAATAGTGCTCTATAGACATCCTCCTGCTGGTCTTCGTGTGAACATATATTTTCATTTCCCCTGGGTAAACATTTACAAATGAATTTACTGGGTTATATGGTATATGCAAATTTAACTTTGTAAGATACTGCCAAAATGTTTTTCAATATGCATATAACATTTTGCATTCCTACTAGCAGTCTTTGAAGGTTCCATTTTCTCTGCATCAGGATTTCTTGACAACAGCACTACAACATCTTGGAATGGATAATTCTTTGTTGTGGGGGACTTTCTTGTTCATTTTATATGCTTAATAGTATCCTTGGCCTCTTCTCCCACTAGATGCCAGGAGCACATTTCTCTCCTCCATTTGTGATTATCAAAATATCTCCAGACATTATCAAATATTCACCAAGTGCAAAAATCACCACCAGTTGAGAACCACTGCTCTGCGTTCTCACCAAGACTTTGTTAGTGATTAGTGTTTTAACTTTACCATTTAAGCATGTCTATTGTGGTATCTCATTACTGTGTCAATCTACACTACTCTGATGTCTAGTGTGGATGTAAACAAAGGCCACCCAAATGAGAATAAGCAAAGGCTATTTATTGTACATTTTTTGTTTACATACAGTATCTCTTGTGCTAGAATGTTCACTTCACTCATTACTTAGGTAAGTGCCTTTTTCCCCCACCCCATTTAGTGAGGTTATGTCATACATTTTGATACCATTATATTATTGTCTTATAGTTTGCATTACATCCCTGGATCCCCTAGTTTTTACTTTTACTTAGTGTTATATAAATAAGGTAATTTGATATGTAGCTGTATCAGATTGTCTTCTTTACTGAACAATATGCAATTAAGATACAATCATGTTGATAACTCATCCCTGTTATCATTTACTATTGTTAAATTATAACTATATATAACAGTTTCTTTATCCATTCACCTATTGAAGGACATCTTGGTTGCCTCCGGTTTTTAGCAGGTATAAACAACCCTGCTATAAATTTTCACATAAAGGATTTTGTGTGAATGTAGGTTTTTTCAAACAGTTAAATACCTGGAAAGTTTATTGCCAGATCATATGTTTGCTATGTAAGAAACTGACAAACTATCTTCCAAAATGGGCATACCATTTACATTCCTTCCAGCAATGAATAAAGCTCCTATTGCTGCATATCTTTTACCAACTATTACCATTGTTAGTTTTTTATTTATTTTAGCTATTTAACAAGTATGTACTTGTATCTTATTCTTTTAATTTGCATTTCCCTAATGAAAATTGATGTTTAAATATCTCTTAATATACTTATACACTATCTGCATATCTGCTTTGGTAAAGTATGAACATTCTAAGTACAAATTCCTTAATAGTT
This sequence comes from Mandrillus leucophaeus, assembly GCF_000951045.1. NCBI lineage: Eukaryota > Metazoa > Chordata > Mammalia > Primates > Cercopithecidae > Mandrillus > Mandrillus leucophaeus. Next base: position 5,436,238 of record NW_012105365.1, read on the forward strand.
ATATATATTTTACAAATGTATTCCACTAATGTGTAACTTGTTTTATTCTTTAAGAGTATCATTTGCAAAATACAGGCTTTTAAATGTACAAATGTCCAACTGGCTTTATTTTCTTTCCCTCATGTATTGTGCTTTTGGTGCTATATATAAAAACTAATCATCTAACCCAAGGTCATTCAGATTTACTTTTACGTTTTCTTCTATATATTTTTGTATTTAGGTCTATGATTCATTTTGAGTTATTCTTTGTAAAATGTGTGAGTCCTGTTCCTAGATTATTTTTATTTTTACATTTGGAAATTATATTTTTCAAGAAAAATTTGTTTAAAAAAAAAAGAATATTCTTTCTCCACTGAATTGCTTTTATGTCTTTGTCAAAAATCAGTTGTCCTCCCTCCTGTCTCTCAAAGCACAACATGAAGTTATTATCTGAAGTTCCCTTTATTATCTACAAACCAGACCAACCAAAGAGGAACACAATTGCCTTTGGTCTCTTCCCAGATATTTTATTAACCAGAGAAGAGTAAAACTCATATTACAGAGGAAGACACTGAAAATTAAACACCACACAAAATTAAACATTATGTAAGACTATTTCTGGCCTTCCTATTCTGTACCTACCATTGACCTACGTTTCCATTCTTTCATTAATAACAGATTGCTTTGATTACTACAGCTTTGCAGTAAGTTTTGACAATGTATAAAGTAAATCTTCCAACTCTGTTCTTTACTATTGTCTTGCCATTCTTTACAAACTTTAGAGTCGGTTAATATCTAGTATTAACTAGATATTAATGCTTACTTGGATTTTGACAGGGTCTGCATTATGTGCATAGACCAAGCTAGGAATAATTGACATTTCAACAATATTGAGTCTTCTAATCAATGAATATAGAATACATTTCCATTTATTTAGAACATTTTTTATTTTTTTCATCAGTGTTTTAAAGTGTAAATTCTGTACATATTTTGTCATTTTTGTACTTAAGCATATCAAGTTTTTGGTAGCATTCCTTGCATTTGTTATTTACATCTCTTCCTCCCCATCCCCCTTTTATGCCTTTTCTTGTATTTAAGTATTTTATATGATTCCTCTTGACCTCCTCTTTGGGCATGTCATTTATATTTCTAGTTTCAAAAATATTTTATTGGTTGCCCCAGGACTTATAATTCTTATATAAACTATGTCCATCTTCATATAACACTATATGAATTCATATGTAGAGGAGGTATTACAGAAAATTGTCAATTCATCTCTTTTCCCTTGTGATATTACTGTAATTTATTTTATGTAACAATCTGTTCTAAGCACCCAATTTATTGTTACTATTCTTGTTTTAAACAGTAACTTCTTAGATCAGTTAAGAATAAGAAAAAGAAAACGTTTTACCTTTTCCTAATTTAATTCATCTCCAACACTCTTCCTTTCTTTATGAGATTCAAGTTTGTGACCTATATCATTATCTGAAGAATTTTTAATATTTCTTGCAGTGCTGGTCTGCCTGCAATGTATTCCCTGGTTTTCTTTGTCTTAAAAAGTTATTTTTCTTCACTTTTGAAAGATACATTTGTTGAACATAGAATTCTACATTGACAGCTTTTTTTTTTTAAACACTTGAAAGATTTAATTCCCCTCTCTTCTCGCTTGCATGGCATCAGATAAGAAATTCACTCTGATTTTCATCCTTGTTTTTCTGCAGGGAATGTATTCCCTAGTCACCAGTGGCATCCTTCAAGATTTCATCTTATATTTGTATTTGTTTTCTACTAGTATAAATACAATATTCACAAGTGTTTTTTGGTATTTGTCTTACTTGATGATTATTGCAATTCCTGGATCTGTGTCTTATGTCTCTCATGAAATTTTTAACAACTAAATTCAATTGTTTTATTTTTTCTAAAGTTTTATAGATGTTTAAAACTTTATATCTTATAAATAAGTAAAACAACACAAAAATAACAAAACAAAATACATTTAGAATGATCAATATTCCATCTTTATCCTCCTTACCTTATTCCCTCCTTCCCTAATGGGTAAAACTATTGGTGGGGCTCAGAAAATGAAGCCTTAAAGTACAGTGTTTTGACATGCTGAACAAAGGAAGCAGCCTTAATGCCTCTCTAACCTTCCTTCCTCCCTCCTGTCTCTCAACCCTTTGTTACTCCCAAAGCACAACATGAAGCTATTATCTGAAGTTCCCTTTATTATCTAGAAACCAGACCCACCAAAGAGGAACACAATTGCCTTTGGTCTCTTCCCAGAAATTTTATTAACCAGAGAAGAGTAAAACTCATATTACAGAGGAGGACACTGAAAATTAAACACCACACCTAGAACCCAGATCAACTTTGTCCCAAACCACTGTGTGTTCTACAGTTCCATTCAATTTCCAAACAGAGTAATTCACAAGATAATATCTGCTCCTGGGTCCATTCATTCCTTCCACCAAAATTATTTAATCCTATACCTCAATTTCCTTTTCCTTCATAAGAAATGGTATATATAGCTAGGCACAGTGGCTCATGCCTGTAATCCCAGCATTTTTGGAAGCTGAGGTGGGCAGATCACTTGAGGCCAGGAGTTTGAGACCAGGCTGGCCAACATAGCGAAAACCTGTCTCTATTAAAAATTCAAAAAATTAGGTGGGTTATGGTGCCGCATGCCTGTAATCCCAGTTACTTGGGAGGCTGAAGCATGTAGATCACTTGTACCTGGGAGGCAGAGATTACAGTGAGCCCAGATCGCACACTACACTCTAGCCTGGGTGACACAGTGAGACCTTGTCCCCCTCACCAAAAATAAAAAAAAGATATATAAACACCTATAATTTATTGGGTTATTAATCATTCTCCAATAATTCCCTCATGTAATGCATATTAAATAAATCTGTATGCCTTTTCTCTTATTAATCCGTCTATTGACATTTTATTATCAGCAAATCTTAAGAGGGTAGAGGAAAAGCTTTCCTTTGATCCCTATAAGGTCTTCAGTATTTGATGTATCTTTCCATTTCTTTTTATTTAATAGACTTTATTTTTTAGAGAAGTTTTAGATTCACAACAAAATTGAGCGGAAGACACGGACCCTATTTACAGCCTGTCTGCACACATGCATAGTCTCCCACACAGTCATCATCTGCCACCAAACTGGTGAATTTACTACAATCAATGAACGTACATTGATGAACCTATCATTATTATCTGAAGTCCACAGATTATATTGTGGTTCACTTCTATGGCTAGGACAAATGTATGATGACATATATCTGCCATCAGACTATCATAAGATAGCATTAAAAATTTTCTGTGCTCATCTAGTTAACTTTCTCCCTGCACTGCCGCCCCCCTCCCCAACAACCTCTGGTAATCACTGATCTTTCCAGTGTCTCCACAGTTTTACTTTTTCCAGAATATCATATACTTAGAATCACATAGTATGTAGTGTTTTCAGACTGGCTTATTTTACTTAGTGACATGCATTTAAAGTTCTTCCATGTATTTTCAAGGCTTGCTAGATAATTTCCTGTTAGTGCTATATAATATTCCATGATCTGGATGTACCAGTTTATTCACTCACCTACTGAAGGACATCTTGATTGTTTCCAAGTTTTTGCAATAATGGATACTGCTGCTATACATCCATGTGCAAGTTTTTTTATAAACATAAATTTGCAACTTCTTGGGTAAATACTAAGAAGTTCAATTGTTAGATCATGTGGTAAGAGTATATTTGGTTTTGTAAGAAACTGTCAGATCATCTTCCAAAGTTGCTGTCATTTTGCATTTCCACCAGCATGAATGAATGATGCTGCTGCTCCACATCCTTGCCACCCTTTCGTGTTCTTAGTGTTCTGGATTTGGGCCATTCTAGCAGTGATATCTCACTGTCATTTTAATTTTCATTTTCCTGGTGATACACAATGAGGATCACCTTTTCGTGTGTTTATTTGCCATCTGTATGTCTTCTTTGGTGAAGTGAAAGTCTTTGACATACTTTGTAATCAGGCTGTTTGTTTTCTTTTCATTGAATTTTAAGATATCCTTGTATATTTGGCTCACTGTCCTTTATCAGGTATGTCTCTTTCAAATAGTTTCTCCCAGTTTGTTGCATACCTTTGAATTTTGTTGACAGAGTCTTTCTCAGAGCAGAAATTTTTAATTTTAAGGAAATCCAACTTTTCGATTTTTTCTTTTATAGATCTAGCCTTTGATACTGAATCTAAAATGTCATTACCAAACAACCAAGATCGTCTAGATTTTCTCCTATGTTATCTTTGAAGGGTTTTACAGTTTTGCATTTATGCTTAGGGCTGTGATTCAGTTTGTGTTGTGAAGGATGCAACGTCTGTGTGTAGATTCTTTTTTTTCTCTTTTTTTTTTTTTTTTTTGCTTGCCTATGGATGTTGAGTTGTTACAGCATCATTTGTTGAAAAAAATATATTTGTTTCATTGTACTGCCTTTGTTCTTTTTTCAAAGGTCAGTTGGTTACATGTATGTGAGTTTGTTGTTTCTGGGCTTTCTATTCTGTTCCATTGATTTATTTCTCTATTTTTTCATCGATACAGCATTGTCTTGGTATCTACAGCTTTGTAGTCAATCTTGAAGTCAAGCAATGTTAGCCATCCACAGTTGTTACTCTTTCAATATTTTGTCGGCTATTCTTGGCCTTTTGTTCTTTCATTTAAAATTTGTGATAAGTTTGTTTGATATCTATATCAAAATATTTGTAACAGTTGTTGATATATGTAAAATAACTTGATGAGATTTTGATTGGGATTGCATTGAATCTGTATATCAGATGAGAAAAAACTAATATCTTAATAATATTGAATCCTTTTGTACTCGAACATGTAATATCTCTATTCATTTAGTTCTCCTTTGATTTCTTTCATCACAGTGTTGTGGTTTTTCTCATGTAAATCTTAGTCACATTTTGGTATATTTGTGCCTAAGTATTTCATTTTGGGAGGTGCTAATGTATATTGTATTGTTTTAAACTTCTAGTTACATTTGTACCTTGCTGATATATAGAAACGTGATTGACTTTTGTATATTAAATTTTCATTCTGCAACCTTACTATATTTGCTTACTATTTCTAAGTGTCTTTTTGTCATTTGTTTCAGGTTTTTTAACGTAGACAATAATCTCACCTGTGGGGAAAAAAACCATTTTAATTTCTTCTTTCTCTATTAGTATACCTATTATTTCGTTTTCTTGTCTTACTGAATTAATTAAAACTTATAGTACAGGATTGAAAAGGAGTAGTGAAGGGAGATATCTTGGCCTTTTTCCTGATATCTTAGTGGGAAAACCCACCATTAAGTGTAATGTTAGCTGTAGGGTTTTTTTGTTTTGTTTTGTTTTGCTTGTGTGTGTGTCTGTATGTGTGTGCATATTCCTTAACAAGGTGAGGAAGTTCCCCCTATTTCTAGCACACTAAGAGTTTTTGATGAGTGTTAGATTTTGCAAAATAAATTTTCAATATCTATTGATAGAATTCTGTGATTTTTCTTTCTTACCCTGTTGATGTGATAGATTACATTAGTTGAATTTTGGATGCTTAACCAGCTTTGCATACTTGGGATAAATCCTGTTTGGTCATAGTGTATAATTAATTGTATACATTATTGAATATAATTTGCTAATATTTTGTTGATGATTTTTACATCTGTGTTCATGAGAGCTATTGGTGTGTAGTTTTCCTGCAGTGTCTCTGTCTTTTTTTTTTTTTTTTTTTTTTTATATTAGAGTAAGGTTGGGTCATAGTATGATTTAGAAAGTATTTTCTGTGCCTGTATCTTCTGAAAGAGATCACAGAGAATTGGTAAAACACCTTCCTTAAAATGTCAGATACAATTTACCAGTGAACCCATCTGGGCCTTCTGCTTCCAGTTTTACAAAAGTTATGAATTATTTATGAATTTATTGAATTGCTATAAACCTATACTGATTGCTTATTTCTTCCCATGTAAATTTTGGCAGATTGTGTCTTTCAAATAATTGGTCTATATTATCTCTACTGTCAAATTGGTAAATCGGTAGATAAGAAGTTGCTCCTACTTCTTATCCTTTTAATGTTCATGTAATCTGTAGTTATGTCCCCTCTTTCATTCCTTATATCAGTAGTTCCTTTCATCTCTCTTTTTCTCTTATTTAGCCTTGCTAGATACTTACTGGTTTAGTTGATGTTTTCAACAATCAGCTTTTGGTTTTATGTTTTTCTCTGGTGACTTACTGTTTCCAATTCCTTTATTTGTATTCTATTTTTTATAATTTATTTTCTTTTGCTTTATTTGAAATTAATTTGTTCATTTTCTATTTTTCTAAGATGGAAGCTTAGATGTTTAATTTTGTAACTTTATTCTTTTTTAATGCATGCACTAAATGTTACAAATTTCCCTCTACACACTGCTTTTGAGGCAGACCACAAATTTTAATTAATAAATTAATCTCTTTTTATTTTATTGATTATTATTATTTAATGACAGGGTCTTGCTGTGTCACCTGGGCTGGAAGGCAAGTGATACAATCATAGCTAACTGCAACGTAGAACTTCTAGTCTCAAGTTATCCTTTCACCTCAGTTTCCACAGTAGATAGGGATATAGGCATTCACCACCACACTCAGTTAATATTTTTTATTTTTTATTGTTTTGTAGAGATAAGGTCTTGCTATATTACCAAGACTGGTCTCAAATTCTTGGCCTCAAGTGATCCTCCCACTTCAGTTTCCCAAAGTGTTGGGATTATAGGCGTGAGCTACGGTTGCTGGCTACATGTTTTAATGACCTGTAGTTTGATTTTTATTTAGTTCAAATTTTTAAAAATTTCTGATCAAATTTATTTTTTCAACCTGAGCATTATTTAGAAGTGTGTTGTTTAACATCTAGGTATTTTGGGATTTTTCAGCTATCTTTCTGTTATTGATTTCTAGGTCAATCCCTTTTAATCTGAGAACAGAAATTGTTCGATTTCTATTCTCTTAAATTGTTCAGCTGTGTTTTATTGGCCAGAATGTGGTCTGTCTTGGTGAATATTTCCTGTGAGCTTGAGAAGAATATGTATTCTGCTATTGCTTGATGAAGTAGTCCATAGATATAAATTCTATCTAGTCGATTGATAGTGTTATTTCAACTGTGACCTTACTGATTTTCTACCTATTAAATCTGTCCCTTTTGATAAAGGAGAGTTGAAGTCTCCAACTGTAATAGTGAATTCAATCATTTCTCCTTGCATTTCTATCAGTTTTTGTCTGATGTTGATATGGTTTGATTCTTTATCGCCACCCAAATCTCATCTTGTAGCTCCCATAATTCCCATGTATTGTGGGAGGGACTTGGTGGGAGATGATTGAATCATGGGGGTGAGTATTTCCTGTGCTGTTCTCGTGATGGTGAATGGGTCTCACTAGATCTGAGGGTACTATAAGGGGGAGTTTTCCTGCTGCCTTCCAAGACATGACTTGCTCCTCCTCGCCTTCTGCCATGATAGTGAGGCTTCCCCAGCCACATGGAACTGTAAGTCCATATTATACCTCTCTCTTTTGTAAATTGCCCAGTCTCAGGTATGTCTTTATCAGCAACATGAAAACAGACCAATACAGATGTATCTTGACACTATATTGTTAGACACATACACATTGGCAATTATTTTGTCTTCTTGGATAACTGATCCTTTTAATCATGTAGTGCACTTCTTTTACCATGCAACTTTCCCTGATCTCATGTATGTTTTATCTGAAATGTATGTAGTTACTACTATTTTGCAAAATTAATATAAATACGGTTTATTTCTTTCCATCTATTTACTTTTAGTCTATATGTATCTTTATTTTTAAGGTGATTTCTTGTAGGCAACATATAGTTGGATATTGTGTTTTTTATCCACTCTGACAGTCTTTTTTAATCAAGTTATTTAGACTTTTGATATTTAATGTAATTATTAATAGTGTTAGATAAATATCTGTCTTGTTACTGCTGTCTATTTGTTTTTCCTTGTTTTATTTATCTTCCACTTTTTTCTTCCTTTTTTGGTTTTAATTGAACATTTTATATTATTCAGTTTTCTCTGCTTATTTAGCATATCAGTTATACTTCCTAGTTTACATTTTTAAGTGGTTGCTCTAGAGTTTTCAATATATATTTACAGTGAATCCAAGTCCACTTCTAGATAACATCATGCATTTCATGGATACTTTATACAAAAAAATCTAATTCCTCTCTCTCTCATTGATTGCATCTTTGCTTTCCTTAATTTCACATATACATTGGTATACATAAGCATTTATATATATATATACTGAGGTATACCTCACTAAGCACTTACATATATACTGATGTATACCTCAGTATACATAAGCATTTATATATATATATACTGAGGTATACCTCACTAAGCACTTACATATATACTGATGTATACCTCAGTATACATAAGCATTTATATATATTTATAGACATGAGCATACATAATTAAATATATCATTCTTATTATTTTAAAATACTGTTATATGTTAGTTTAAAAACTAGAGTTAGAATAAGGAAAATAAAAGTTATTATCTTACCTTAACATGTCTTTTCTAATGCTCTTTCTTTATGTAGTTCATAGTTTCTGACCCATATCTTTTTCCGGTTTTATAAATTATTATTTTTTTTTAACATTTCTTGCAAGGCAGGTCTACTGACAACAAATTCTCTCAATTTTTGTTTATCTGAGAATAATTTTATTTTTTCTTCACCTTTGAAGAATAATTTTGCAGAGTGTAGAATTCTAGGCTGGTTGGGGTTTTTGGTTTTCTCTCAACACTTTATGAGGAGAAGTTAAATGTAATTCTTATTTTTGCTCCTCTATTGGTAAGTCATTATCATTGATATTCTGCACTTTGAATATAATATACCTAAGTGTAGATGTTTTATTTTTGGCACTTATCCTTCCTGGTGCTCTCTTAACTTTCTGAATATTTAGTCCAGTGTTTGCCATTAATTTGGAGAAATCACTGTCATTTTTGCTTCAAATATTTCTCTTCTATTCTTCTTCATTTTCTTATTCTGTTATTTTCATTACCTGCAGGGTGTATCTTTTGTAGTTGCCCCACAGTTCTTGGGTTTTCTATTCTGTTTTTTATTTTTCAATCTTTTTTTCTACTCTTTGTGGTTGTGTGTTTTCTTTTCTCTCTCTTTGCATTTAAATATTGGAACTTTCTAATGTCATATACTCAAGCTTAGATATTCCTTCCTCAGTCATGTTCTGTCTACTAATTAATTCATTAAAGGCATTCTTCATTTATGTTACAGTGCTTTTGATACCCAGATCTTTTTCATTTTGATTATTTCCTGTTAATTTTTTTTTAGAATATCCATTTCTGTGTTTATATTGTCCATCCGTTCTTGCACACTATCTACTTCATCCATTAGACCCCTTAACATATTTATATATTTTTATCTTTGTATTGAATTTCTTCATCTTTTTTTTAAATTTTACTTTAGGTTTTTGGACACATGCAGAACTTGCAGGTTTGTTACATAGGTATACATATGCCATGGTGGTTTGCTGCACCTGTCAACTCATCATGTAAGTTTTAAGACCCCTTAACATACTAACCATGGTTGTTTTAAATTCTAGGTTTGATAATTCCAACATCCCTGCTATATCTGAGTCTGATTGCGATATTTGCTGTGCTTCTCAAAATGTGTTTTTTTTTTTTGTTTTTGCTTTCTAGTATGCCTTGTAATTATTTCTTGGTAGCAAAAAATAATGGACTGAGTAAAAAAAAAAAAAAAAAAATTCCCCATCTTTAGGTGGTACAGCTCAGCTAGAGTGGGCTTTATTTAGGTGTTTCCTTTTCTTCACAACGAAAGCTAGTGTCAGCATGTTTGGGGTATTTCCCTTCCACCAGGTTAGTTAGGCTCTGGTGAAACTCTAACAGGTTAAGGTTAGCCAACGTTAAACAGCAAAAGTTAACCAAAAGTTAACTGTAATCAAATTAAATAGCTTCTCCTGTGGGAAAATCTTGTTAAGAATAGAATGCTCTTGCATATTTCAACATTGTTATTTTTTATACCCCCCTTTATTAAAACTTAAGAGTGATTTTTTTTTTTTTTTATTCACTGTGAGAATCTGTTTGAGCCCCTGGAGCTAAAACTCACAAAAATGTGGATGTTCAGATTACTGGGCCCCATTAGAGTTTCTGGCTCTCAGACTTCTCCATGATAAGCCTCCAGCAATCACTAAATTATAACTCAGATTTTCTTAACCTCAAACTGGTTCCCATGGCTGATTCTGCTTGTGGGTTTTTGCTCTGGTTAGTTATGATTGTCTGTATCCATCATTTGTTTTTCATATATAAGACGGGGTGGTTGACTTTTCAGTTTTTTCAGGTTTTTACTTGTTATTGGGAAGAAGTGGCAACTTCCAAGTTCATTACACACTGACCCAGAAACTGGAAGTCTTCTCTTCAGTTTTATAACTTCTCTGCTGTTATTACTTGAACTGTTTCTTCTGTCATATTATTGCTTTCTTCTTCTGGTTTTCCAACTATGATTACATACAACTTTTGATATTTTTTAACAATCCAAGTATTCTTGCATTTTCTATATGTATGCATTTAATTATGTTTATCTTCTCTTTGCTTTTCAGTTTGGAAAGTTTCTATTGATGATCTTCCAGTTCACTGATTGTTTCCTTGCTTCTATCAAATCTACTGATTCTTCATTTGTTTCTGTCTTTTGATTTCTAATATTTTCTTTCGCACTATTATCTCTGCAGTGGACAAAAAATATTTTAAAATCCTCATCTGATAATTGTAATATTTGTGTCATATCTGAATTTGATTCATATGATTTCTTTGCTTCTCCAGATAGTATAACTTTTTTGGTTCAAAGGTGAATGTGTTGTATCTATAACAGGTACTGTGTTAAACAGATTTTTTTTTTTTTTTTTTAGATGAAGTCTTGCTGTGTTGCCCAGGCTGGAGTACAGTGGCATGATCTCGGCTCACTGCAACCTCCACCTCTCGGGTTCAAGCGATTCTCCTGCCTCAGCTTCCTGAGAAGCTGGGATTGCAGGTGTGCCACCACACCTGACTAATTTTTGTATTTTTAGAAGAGACGGGATTTCACCATATTGGTCAGGCTGGTCTCGAACTCCTGACATCATGATCTGCCTTCCTCAGCCTCACAAAGTGCTGGGATTACAGGTGTGAGCCACTGTGCCCAGCTGTTAACTAGATCTTAATGTGAGTATTTATGTTAATCTGCCTAGGAGTTGGGCCCTGTTTAGCTATAAGTAGGGGAGGCTTCAAATACCTCTACTCTCTTCGTTTTTGCCGTTCTTATTATTTTTGAGACTTCTCTTTGCACTGATTCTCAAAAAGAGTGTATATCTTGCCCTTTCAATGGCAAACCATTGTTATTACAATTGAAGCTTGTTTGTGTAGTGTTAGGGTGTGGGGTGGGGAAGCACTGTATAGTCTTCTGATTAAATCTCAGCTTAATAGTTTTCCAATCTAATAGAGGCTTAGGGATGTGACTTTCTCAAGCAGTTCTCTCCCTCTTCCAGTGATACCACTATTATCTCCCCTGCTTCATATTCCATGTCATAGCTTTAGGATTCCTAATCTATGTTTTTCTGAAGCCCTATTTCCTATTAACAATATATATATATATTTAAATTTTGTACTTGAGGTCAAAAGTATGGAGAAGGTATAGTGTTACGTAATTTCTTTTCTCCATGTGGGATAAGCTTCTGGATGTTTCCCTTGAAAATAAGACTTTATTATGAAGGCACCTGAAGAATTTCATAATGGTTTCTCTTCCTCTCCTTCTGACAACGTCATGAGGGTATTTTCTCAGAGCATCCTTTTGAAAGGCTAGTGGGTTCCTGGAATGAAAGCTCATAGAAATGTGAGGACTCATTTATATTGTTGTCGCCAAGAGCTTCTCACTAATTCTAATTCACCTTCAAGTCTCAACAATTTCTCAGACTTTCCATTGAAGTCAGTAGATTTGTTTCTGTGGCTTCCCTGCTTCTGCTCAAGATAAATAATTCTCAAATTCTCTGTTTAGCTATTTCTGTATCTCCAAATATTGGTAAGTTGTTTGCTTTATGACCTAAGTTCTCTCATGGGCCCATTAAGTTGTTTATTTTTAGTCTTTCCAGCTTTTATTATTGTAAAGAGAGTACCAACTTCTGGGATCTATACACATTGAATTTGAAACAAGAATTTTTGTAGCTTTTTTTTTTTTTTTTTTTTTTTTGAGATGGAGTCTCACTCTGTCGGCAAGGCTGGAATGCAGTGACGTGATCTCAGCTCACTGCAGCCTACAGCTACCCAGTTCAAGCATTTCTCCTGCCTCAGCTTCCCGAGTAGCAGGCACTACAGATACACTCCGCCACATCCGGCTAAATATTGTATTTTAAGTAGAGATGGGGTTTCACCATGTTGGCCAGGATGGTCTTGATCTCCTGACCTCGTGAACCACCTGCCTCGGCCTCCCAAAGTGCTGGGATTACAGGTGTGAGCCACCATGCCCGTCCTTGCTTTTCTTTTTTAATTAAATAAAAATTACCCTTAAAATTATTTCAAGAATCCAGTTTATTAGCTACAAACAGTATCATATTTCATGGAAAAAATGGACTATAATGGTGTTGTTATATAATTATTAAATTTGAAGGAGTATACATTTCTAAATATTTTATTCACATTGGGGAGCGTAATGATCAAAATGATTTGAAAAAACTTATATTTCAATTGGTTAATTCACAAATAATATTAATCATACTCACCTTCCTCAGCAAATACAATAATAAACTCTAAGATTTATTTATTTTCATTTTTCTTAAGAAATAAAAAAAAGAAGTTAATTAATAGCCTAAAAAGTTTTTCTAAAATCCTACCACACCTACCCTTGTTTTTGCTCTTATTCTACCCTAAAGAATACTATGGTTCCTACTCTCTTCCATTTAGGTATCATTAATGAAAATTTTCTTTATTTTTCTGTTATCTCCTACTCATCCACATATAAAATATCCTCTAAGGATGCCAATTGATGAATGTTTTATTCTTGACCCCTTTCTTTCCAGGCCTCTTGGATTCCTTGGGATACTCTGTCTTATTAAGTTTTGGCACCCAAACTAAAATCTTGCTCCAGACTTCAGTTGACTTCCTAAGTATGTATTTCTTTTATGCCATCAATCATGCAGCACTTTAGTGTTAGGTAGCTGCCATTTAATGAGGACTTAGTTATTTCAGTTGAATTAATACACATACCAATTATCACACCCTCTCTAGACATCGTTTGTGCTATGTAATTTTCTTACATAGCCATTTGTAAACTTGAGATTTGATTCTTCCTTTCTACCTTTACCCAGTCTTCCGTACCCTTCTTAAATTCTACCCTGCAGTCAGAACTAGATAATTCATGCAACCTAGGAATATTTTATAACATTATACTGTCTGAATAAAGCAATCTACACAGGTTGGAAAAAACATACCCAGAATCTTTTCTTTCCTGGAGGCAATTAGATATGCATATCTTTATCTAAGTCTACCAGAATATTTTTATTCCCTTTTGCACATAATATCCTGAAATAATGATTTTTCCTCTCTATGTTCTGTGAAAAGAAATACAATAACAGCAATTGGTTAGGTTTGCTTTATGAATGTAATAAATGTTGATTTGTTGTTAATGTAGAATTGCTGTTGTAAGTAATTTTTTAAAGTTTATTAGACATTTTATAATGGAAGGTAGTGATTTTGCATTAAAATGTAAAATTTCAATAATATTTAAATATTCTTTCCATATTTCAATAATATTTCTATAATTTCAATAGTATTTAAAATAATTGCAGAGTGAGTTTAGAATACAAAAAAGTTATAAGCAATTATGCAGTAGATCTGTTTTCTCTTTACATTTGAAATCCATTTAATACTATTTTTCAGCGTTTGAAGGACGAAAGGACACTGAAGGAAATGAATGAAATGGTAGAAAGGGAAAAGAAAAAAGAAGGAAAGAACAAAATTAAAGTAAGAGAGACTACTATAGAAAAAATTATTTATGTCAGATTGATTTTAAAGTCTAAATCTCTTAGCTCTTGGAGAGATGATAGAGAAGTTTTTCTGAACAGAAAACATGGTTGTCAAAACCGAGAAATCTGTAGAACCGTTCTTTTTCCCTTCCACCCCCACTTAATAGAGGACTACCTGCCTTTGTGATATACTTGCCCTGACTTGAATATTATTCTATTTCTTTCTTGTATTAGAATTTCATTATTCACGTCATGGTGACTTGCCTGAAATATCTGATGGATGCCACAGGAACGCTAATATTGTATCTAAATATAGCTACATAAGCATTGGAAATTCACCAACTCAGTAAGCTAGTAATAAAATCAAAATCCTTGCAGAATGTCATTTTAGAAACAGGATAAATAGTGATGTCATTATAATAACTTTTAGAGAAGTTTTTGGGATGTAAGTCAGAAAGTTAAGAGATAACTTTAAAAAAATGATTGCTAATTGACTACCAAGAGAAACACGAACAGGTGGAGAGGACAGAGTCATTACAGAAAAGGCAATATTTAACAAAATAAAGAAAAATTAAATGATGAAATATGTTTTGTTCGACAAAGAAGGAGACAACATTATTGAAAACATAGTAAGAAGTTTATGTTTGGTTAAAAAGAAAGATTTTTAATCACCAGAAACTGGAGTGAAGAGAGAACCATTAAAGATTCTGTAAATGTTCAATAAAAGGGGAAAAAATTCTCCTTCTAATAATGGAATAACAAGAAAATATGAACATTTCTCATTTAAAGCATGTAAAAAAGAAAAAATAACATATAAAACAAAGGCTTTTTATTTTTTTTTTTAATTTTCATTTTAGGTTGATGGTACATATGTAGGTTTGTTAAATAGGTAACCTTGTGTCATGGGGGTTTGATATACAGATTAATTTGTCACTCAGGTACTAAATATAGTATCCAACACATTTTTCTGATTCTCTTGCTCCTCTTACCTTATGCCCTCAATTATAACCTGGTGTCTGTTGTTCCCTTCTTTGTATCCATGTGTTCTCATCATTTAGCTCCCTCTTATAAGTGAGACTGTGTAGTATTTGGTATCCTGTTTTGTGTTAGTTTGCTAAAAATAATGACCTCTATCTCCATCTATGTGCCTGCAAAGGACATAGTCTCATTCTTTTTATGGCCACACAGTACTCCATGGTGTATATGTACCACATTTTCTTTATCCAGTGTTCCATTGATGGGTATTTAAGTTGATCCTACGTCTTTGCTATTGTGAATAGTGCTGCAAGAAACATATGTGTGCATGTGTACTTATGATAGAATGATTCATAGTCCTTTGGGTTTATACCCAGTAATGGGGTGGCTGGGTCAACTGGCGGTTCTGTTATAAGCTCTTTGAGGAATCACCACACAGCTATCCTCAATGGTTAAACTAATTTACACTCCCACCAACAGTTTGTAAGTGTTCTCTTTATTCTTCAACCTTGCCAACATCTGTTATTTTTTGGGGTTTTTAATAATAGTCATTCTGACTGGTATGAGTTGGTATCTCATTATGGTTTTGATTTACATTTATCTAATGTTCAGTTATATTGAGCATTTTTTCATATGCTTGTTGCCCACACATATTTCTTCTTTCGAAAAGTATCTGCTCATGTCCTTTGTCCACTTTTTAATGGGATCATTTGTTGACTTATTTATAATTTTTTTATGTTCCTTATAGATGCTGGATACTAGACCTTTGACAGATGCATAGTTTGCAAAAATTTTCTCCCATTTTGCAGATTGTTCACTCTTTTGAAAGTTTATTTTGCTATTCAGAAGCTCCTTAGTTTAATTAGATCTCATTTACCAATTTCGCTTTTGTTGTAATTGCTTTTAACATCTTTATCATGAAATCTTTGACAGGTCCTATATCTAGAATCATATTGCCTAGGTTGTCTTTCAGGGTTTTTATAGTTTTGGATTTTACATTTAAGTCTTTAATCCAAAAATCTTGAATTAACTTTCATATATAAAGAGGGGGTCTAGTTTCAGCCATCTGAAAATGACAGCCAGTTATCCAAGCACCATTTATTGAAGAGGATAATTCCTTTCCCCATTGCTTTTGCAGCTTCATCGAAGATCAGATGGTTATAGGTGTGTAGCCTTATTTACAGGTTCTGTCTTCTGTTCCATTGATCTGTGTGTCAGTTTTTGAACCAGTACTATGCTGTTTTGGTTACTGTATCCCTGTAGTATAGTTTGAAGTTGGGTAGTATAATGCTTCCCGCTTTGTTCTTTTTGCTCAAAATAATGAGCCATATATGACAAACCCATAACAAATATCACAATGAATGGGCCAAAACTGGAAGCATTCCCTTTGAAAACTGGCACAAGATAAGGATATCTTCTCTCACCACTCCTTTTCAACACAGTATTGGATGCCTTGCCAGAGCAATCTGACAAGAGAAGGAAATAAAGGGCACGCAAATAGAAAGAGAGGAAATCAAACTCTCACTTTTTGCAAGTAACTTGATTCAATATCTAGAAAACCCCATAGTTGTAGCCTAAAAAGCTCTTTAATCTGGTAAACAACTGCCTCAAAGTTTCAGGATACAAAATCAACCCACAGAAATCTCTAGCATTCCTAAACAACAACAGACAAGCCAAGAGCCAAATTAGGAATGCAACCTCATTCACAATTGTCACAAGAAAAAATGAAATACCAATGAAAACAGCTAACCAGGGAGGTGAAACAACTCTACAATGAAAACTACAAAAACACTAAGAAATCAGAGATGACACAAATAAATGGAAATACATTCCATGCTCATGGATAGGAAGAATCAATATTGTTAAAATGGCCATTCTGCCTAAAGCAATTTATAGATTGAATGCTTTTCCTGTCAAACCGTCAATGACATTCTTCACAGGACTAGAAAAAAAACTATTTTAAAATTCACATGGAACCAAACAAGAGCCCAAATAACCAAGAAAATCCTAAGTAAAAGAACAAAGACTTTCAATAAATTTGAAATTATACAATGAAAGAATAGAGTCCCTGAGAGATGGGAAATAAACTACGCAAGTTCTACAATTGCTCGACTTAACTTCTATAAGACTTTCTAGGCCTTAACACAAAGAGCAGTAACTTCAGCAGAAAGGGTGAACTCCCTGAGTTGAGGAAATACAGCTAAGAGTCTAGAGAGACAATGGTAGGTAGGTAGGGTTTGCAGGGCAGAGTAGCAAAGAGAAAAAACAAATTCTGATATCTGTAGAATGTCCTTCCAGAACAACTAGCAGATAACGGACCACCATGTGTGTGTGAGGAAATTACCCAAGGCTGGGAAAAGAACCACCTAAAAATCTAAGAGGAACATTTCAGTTTTCACAGGCATAGCTTGTAGCACAAAGGCTGGGCTATTGCCTGTTGCCACAAAGTAGAAGGTCTCACAAATTACAAACCATTATGCAGAGAACCCTGAAAGGCCTTGCTTAAATGGTTGAAATAATTAACTTTAAACATTATTCTAGCAATGGTTAACAGATCCTAAAAATCATACTAAAAAATTGTTTTTAAGTAACTTAAATATGTCCTAGCACAAAGCTTAAGAATATTTTATGGGGATAGAAAATCATCTAGCACCTGACAAAGTAAAGTTTACAATAGCTTTCATTTAATGAAATATAACTAGGCATACACAGAAGCCAAAAAAATACACCCAGAATGAAGAAAAAAATAAATCACACCTGTCCTAAGAGTGGTCCAGAAGATAAAATTAACAGATAAGGAAATCAGAAACCGTTTTTACAACTGTAGTTCATATATTCCAAAAGCTAAAGGAAAGGTTGAACTTTTTAAGGAGAGACATGTAAGGTATGAAAAAGAACCAAGTTGAACTTTCTGAAGTAAAAATGATGTTTGACATAAAATTAATGACAAACTGCCAATTAGACACCCCAGAAAAAAATGATTCATGAAATTGAATATGCAGCAATAGGAACTGTTGAAAATAAAACATTGAGAGCAAAGAGAGTGAGAAAAGAGAGAAAGAGAACAGATCAGTTAGCTGTGATACAAATCCAAGCAGTCTATTTTTATGTATAATTGGAGTCCCTGAAAGAGGGAGTGGCAGAAAATTATTTAGAGAAATAATTATACAACAATTTTCCAATTTGATAAACACTGTAAACCCAAAGTTTCAAGACGTTTAAGATACATCAAGCCCCCAAAATATGGGAAAAAATAAACTCTGCCAAGAAACAGAATTACATGAATAAAAATCAGTTATAAAGATAAAATCTTTAAGGTGTGCTTGGAAACAAAAGATAGATTATCTATAGAGAAACAAAAATACATGACAGAAAACTTCATCAGATTCAAAGCAAGATCAGAGATAATTGAGAAACACTTTAGAGTACTGGAGAACAAAGAATTCTAATACTAGAAATCTACACCCAAAGAAAAGGTCTTACAAAATAAAAGATGAAATAGATACTTTTTTCAGATATGTAAACTCAAGAATATCATTACTGGAACACCTGTGATGAAAAACAGTTGAAGAAATTTCTTCAGATGGAAGAAAAGTATTACCCAATGTAAATATGGGCCAACCCAAAGAAATGAAGAGTACAAGACATACTAAGTACATTAGCAAATATACAACATCTTTTCATATCATTTAAAACTTAAATATTCCCAAATGATTAAACAAACAAACAAAAAAGGACATAATGTGAAATTTATAACACATATAGAAAATACATTTGAAAACTATATACGAATTGAGAAAGGAGTTAGAGAAGTGTTGGGGTCTTCAGAAAGTTTATAGAAAATATATGTTATTAAAAAACTATGCATAGATAAATTGTTTTGTACCAAATTAAACTCATACTAACTTGTATAGCATGTCTGCATGCAATCTAGTTTGGGACACTAAAGACATCAGTTTGAAAACAGCCCCTATCAGAGCAACATGGATTTTGCTAAAATTGAAGCCAAAACAAACATAAAATTTATGTTGAAGTTAAGATGGAAGAATGATAAAATTACTGATGCTTTACAAAAAGTGTATGGGGCAAATTCCCTCAAAGAAATCAGCACTTTACAGATGGATAACTTGTTTTAAGAAGGAATGACACAATGTCGAAGATGAAGCCCAGAGGGACAGATCGTCCACATTGATTTCTGAGGAATAAATTAATCTTGCTCATGCTCTAATTGAAAAGGACCGGCAAAAGCATAAACAAAAGCCAACACCATTGACATCTCACTTGTTTCAGCTTACACAATTATGACTAAAAAATTAAAGCTGAGCAAACTTTGTGGCCAGATCAGCTGCAGACAGGAGAGGAGATTTCAATGGAAATGTTAAACAAGTGGGATCAAGATCCTGAAATATGAATAACTAATGTCTGCCTCAGAAACCATTCATTTCTTTAATTTCTTTAAAATTTGGGAGATTTTATTTTTTGTGAAAAGTGACTTTGACACTTTATGATATTAAATAATTAGTGTCACTTTTCTCAATTTTTTTTTACTTTTATGTCAAAGTGGTATAAAAATAACCCAGTCATTTTCAGAAGATTAAGAAAATTAAATACTATTATTTAAATATGTAAGTTGTAAATTCCTCTCATGTGTCAAATAATTTTATAAGAAAAAATTCAGCTAGCAAAGTAATGTCATTACTAATTTAGCTTATTGTGTATTCTAATGATACTAAGTTGAGCACAGTAACAGTGCAATTATATTTCTAAGCAGAAGTAGAGTGTACTCATTATTTTGTTCTGAAAATTATACTTGGATTAATCATTTGATAAGTCCACAATTGTATGGTCTGTGTAATATTAGATGTGCTGAATAACTTAATTGAAATGAATTTGTAGTGATAACACTCAGGAAACCTATTGTTTATATATACAAGTCATTAAAAACACTACTGGTAAATTTTAGGCAAAAATTATTTGGGAAATGCTAATGTTTATTAGAATAATATTTTCAATATAAATTTTAAAAATGAGAAATATTTAAGTGGCTAGCATTCTGGAGGAGAAGCAAAGATAATTGGAATTTATTTTCAGATCCGTGATTCACTTACAGTATTTCACAACTAATTATGTCAAGAAAATTACATTCAATTGCCATTTCATTTTACAAGAATATTAGATGCATATCATAATAGATATAATGATGGTTGATATTTTATAATGAAGATCCTTTTTAAAGATGTTTTAGCCTTTTCATTGTATGTTTTTCTTATTCATAAAATGATATAAGTCTGTCTTACAAATATTTTTTTAAATCATCAACTTTTGTGTTTATAGACATTCTTGAGCATTGGCAAAAGCCTATTTTGAATATCTTTTATTGGTTACAAATATTTGATCATCTTCATAATTTTTTATCAAGAGATACTTCCTTTAAGAAAATATACACATTTTTGTTTCTATGAAGCGTATTTTGAATATCTTTTATTGGTTACAAACATTTGATCATCTTCATAATTTTTTATCAAGAGATACTTCCTTTAAGAAAATATACACATTTTTGTTTCTATGTTATGTATATGTTATTTTTCTGTTAAATTTTTTAAGTGCTCTAGTAATATTTTCAAGGGCCATGTAGGCATTAGGTGATTTAAAAACAAAAAGTGTTTCTAATTAATCAAATTTTCCCATCATATTACGGTAGCTTTAAATGCTGTGTTTAATTTTCTGATTAGAAAACTGACACTAGCCATTTTACAGAATAATTTAGGAAATAAGGAATGATATAGAGAACACAATATTATCTTTGACACTTATTTTATCATTCTTAACATATTAATATATTGTTCATTTTCCATCTGCCTACTATATAATAACTACACTTTGATGAGTATGCATCACTTTCCTGAAAATCTTATCACAAGCGCTTTAATGGTCCCTAAATATCCTGGTATTAATTTACTTATTCATTAATTCTTTCACCAAATATTTTTGAGTGCCTAAAATATACCAAGAAATGTGCTTATGCTTTTTTTGAAGAAAGTAAGCCATACCCTTATGTTCATATAGCTTATATTTCAGTAGAAGGAGATGATAATTAGGAGAATGAGATCAAATGAATCACTTCAAAGTAGTGAAAACATTAATAAAAATAAGGAAATAGAAAATATAATAGTGACTGGAGTGCCAAGGCTCTAGGTATCAATAAGTTTGGCATGTTCAAGGAACATAAGCAATGTCATTGTGGCCGAGGCTTTGTTATCAGGACACATTTAGTTGGGGCATTAGTTTGAGTTTGTTAAGCTTTTGCTTCTAATTTTAAAGTTGAGACTCTCAAGTGGAAATGGTATTTAAGCTGATCTTTACATTACTGAATATGTAAATATAAATTCAGATAGATAGTATTAACTTAGCCAATCCATTATTACTGGACATGTATTTTATTCACAATTTTAAACTAAATATTGTTGTATGAACTTCTAATACTTAAATCATTATATGAGTTTCTACTTACTTAAGGTAAAGTTCTATGATAAGAATAACTCAGTCGAAGTTTATAAAGTTTTTGAGCACTCTTAATACATTTTTATACCATTCCTTAATGTTTGTGTTCACTTATATTTGTAAGAGTAACATGAAGAGAGCTCAACTCACTGCACCTGGAAGCATTTTATTATTCTTAATAAGCTACCTTGTTAAGCAGTAAAATAAAATTAAACCAGAATTTACTACTTCATAGTCATTAAATCCACAACAGTTTGAATACATCACAAGTGATATAGACAAAACATCATACTTCCAAGCGAAGTATAACATGATTATTAAATATTTCCTGAATTAATTGAAAACTTTAAAAAAAAAGAGGGGGAAAGAAGAATATATTTGGGCCTCAAATAGCACTAATTTTTCTGTAGTCTGATTCTTGAATCATGAGTAAGAAATTCGGAAACCCTCATAGAAAATAACTATTTCAACAGGACAGGCTTATGATATCTTTCCCTTATATGAAGAATTAAGGAACAGACCAGTTCCTCTGTATCCACATTACAATTAATAACATTAAAATTATTTAAATTAATGTTGGATTTTATAATATAGTAAGATATTAAGCATTACTCATACATTTGAAAACAATCACGTTCTCTGATTTCAAGATACCTTTTTGACTTTGAGTCAGAAACAACAAAGGATTTTTGCTTTGATCAGGCTGTATGTGTCAATCAGAAGTATTCCTTGAGAAAATGGAAAGTGCATAGGAAACTTTTGGTAGTTTTGTGTCAATATATCAGGGCTTTAGAAAATCATAGGCACATTACATTTGTGGTTTTTCACAGGGAAAGGCATTTTCTAGTTGCATTAAGTGTGGAAGGAAAGGAAGTTTCTAACACAAAAAGTTTTTTCTTTTTTTTTATCTTTATAATTTTGAATTTTATTTTTATGGTGATAAATATATATATTTTTTATTATACTTTAAGTTCTAGGGTACATGTGCACAACGTGCAGATTTGTTACATATGTATAC